>NC_089585.1:15254212-15578884 GCF_019320115.1 Miscanthus floridulus | reverse complement strand
CATTCCTTATGCATCCATGATATTTATCTTGTGCATCAGCATGCAATAGGTGTACCGGAGGGAGTAACACTGCTGGAATTCGAGGAACCAAGCGAGCAGCAGCAGCCGACACCGGAGGTTCAGGAGGTGCAGCCTTCAGGAGAAGTGCCAAACAAGGTCACCGTTGAGTGCCCGGATCACCGTCCTTGCAACTTTGTGAAAGGCAAGCCCCGGAGCATATTAAGCCTCCTAATTTCTGAAATGCAGTTACAGTATTATTATTACATATATTGTTGCATTAAGTTTAGGTGTTGGATGCAAACACTTGCTGCATTGGTTATCCATTCCTTGTCCAGATATTGTTACCCTGAATCCTATGTAGCTTAGGCTCGTGTAGTGCTTAGCCCTGCTTAAACATGATAGAAGTCAGGTGATTTCCTGTCACCTGCGAGATATAGGAAGATACATGTGGCACAGTTGGCTATATTTGCTATCATGGAAAAGAACCAGTCTTAATTTGAAATGAAGACCGGACGGAGGCTTGCCGGTTTGTAGTGACTCCGTCTGTGTCGCTTAAGGACTGATTCCTGGAGCCTTTCCTGTTCATGTTGAATGCATGCCTCTCTCTTAGTTGGCCGGGTCTAGAGACCGACCACGAAGCCGAGTAGCTCAACTCAGGCCGAGAGTCGATAAGTATAAAGTACACCTCAAAAGGGAGCCGTAGGCGTGAGTCCAAGGGCAGGTGATTTAAAAGTCCTGATCGTCCTGGTAGAACGGTAATCCCTGAGAGCGCTGGTGCTGATCGAACCCGCGAATTTGGTTCCTGAGTTGTACCAAAGGTAACCCACGGCTACCCTTGCTAAGTATGCCAGGGTGAGAGTTAGGAATACCCCCTCAGCTGAGTTGTAATTCGATTCGAGTCGCTGTCTCTCTCGGTTAGTGAGAACTTGACGGGCTTATCTCCAATGTAGATACACTAAATAACTTAATGGTTTGGAAATGATGATATGATGATGATAGCCTTATTATACCTGCTATGGTTAATATTGTTTGCCCCTAATAAGTGAGTACTCTAGTACAGGTGCTAATCTAGTGGACAGGTAAATGATGATAAGCTTGATGCTAAGTTTAAATTGGTTACTATAATCATAAGCTCTTTTATGCAACTGTGTCAAGCTAGCCCACCTGAAAAGCCTTGCATGACCCTTGGTGTCTTTTAATTTCTGGTTTTGACGGGTAAGTCTAGCTGAGTACCTTCTCGTACTCAGGGTTTATCTCCCACCTGTTGCAGATGACCAGTTCTACTTTGGTTGCTACAAGTACTGCCTTCTCTCGGCTGGGGATGAAGACTAGACCGTTGGGCGCGGTCTCTACTAGTTCTCGTACCTGATAATGCTTTTGTGGGACATGACTCAGACTTGGCAATATATTTGAAAACTATGATGTTTTGTATTAAACTATGTTGCTTCCGCACACTCAAACTTGGTTTGTAATATGTTATTTGAACTCTGATGGATGTAATCCGAATGCTACTTATGAAATGTTGTAATGGATGATGTGTTGTATTGAATCACTATGATCTTGGTTTGTATGTCGAGAGTTGGTTGAAATCCTTCGTGATTTCTAGACTACCGGGATTATGGGAGCTTAAGTATAGGAATTTGATCGCTTCGGTGATTGTTTTTATACTTACGTTCTTATAATTTGGTCGGTTTTGTTACAGCTAGTATCAGAGCAAGATTTGACACTAAACATGTCATTTGTGTATTTAAAACAAAAGTATTTGTGAAAATCCTAAATTAAATACTAAGTATTGCCAGTGGTCATATCCCTTATGCCCAAATAAGGACTCTTAGGTGGCTTATTAAAGTACTAACTTTGGGGTTCCTGCTTGTTTCTGTTTCATCGTCCATACGGCGTGCTATTATATGGATGCCATCCGCTTGGGTGGTAATGTATGGTTCAAAATACCTCTACACTCTGGTAAGTGGGAGTTGTGAGAGCATGACCGTCCAACCGTTGGTCTAGGGGAGAGTAGTTGTGGTTGCTCGCATACTTACATGCTCAATCATGTATCTATGAGAGTACTTAAAAGTGGGTATCTCTGACGAGTAGCTGTGATACTAGAGTATATGCATCAGGGGATGCATGTATGAAAGTATTTAGTACTGCTTGCTTTTTATGCTTTTTGGGAAATTATTGGGCTGAAATGAGATTTTCTGCAGGTACACTAACAACGTATCGTTGTAGATCGACTAGCTACTGTATACGAGAGAACGTATATATGCCACCGTATATTTCGCTAGCCTTTAAATTTTTCTAGGTTTGTGAGGACGTACGGATCATGCATGCATCATGTTCAAGCATACATGGCATTTCTTGCATTATTCCCTCCCTTAAAATTTGATTGTCCCGACTAATTAAATTTCGTATCCCTTAAATGATTCTTCCCTTATGTTGCAACTTTTTGCTACAGATGGCGCACACAAAACTCACTGCTCGCAAGTCTGCTGGAGGAGGGGCACCTCATCACCGTTTAGCTCCTCGTGAGCCCCGTCCTGAGCCTACTAAGGTGGAAAGGCTAAGGATAGAGCTGGCTCAGGTGACCACTGAGAGGAATGTGGCTCAGCACCATTTGGAGCAAGTAACACAAGAATGGGACCAAGAGACCCTTGAGGTTTAGAGGTTGATAGTTGCTCACTGCAACTGTGAACGTATGTTGATTCACGTGATGAACCAATGGAATAAAGCCTAGCACAAAGAGAATGTGTTGAGGGCGTGACAGGTGGAGTTAGAGCAGCAAGTGGCAGTTGCTGAAGAGTACAATGACCATCTCCATGAGGAGGTTCACCTGTTACACAATCAACTTCACCCTCTCCTGCCACCTGAGGATGAGGATGAGATGGGTTCTGGTGTCATCATGGCTGAAGGTGATGATGACATGGAGGTCAATGGACCCAAGGACATCCCACCTGATGAGGAGGAAGATGAGGAGTTAGAGCCTACTAGTGATGAAGATGGAGGAGAGATCTTCGACACTGACTCCGAGGATGATGTGTAGTTTAGCTTACTACTTAGCTAATGCGCTAGAGCTAGTCTTTTGTTGATCCTCATGCATGAATGAGTAGCTTTGTCTCAAGTTAATCATTGGGATGTAATATCAAACCCTATGTTACCCTTGATGTAAGTTGGAACCACTATGGTTGAGATGTAACCTATCGGACGTATTATGCTCCACGTATGTGAGCTTTTGATGAAATTCGTCTTTGTGGTCTATGGATCTCGATTGTTGGTTAAGTTCATCTCATTTATGTGTCAATTGATGCGCTTGATGAGTTGTGTGATTGTGATGAATGATTGTGCCTCTGTTGATTATATAAATGCATTCTCTCCGATGGAATCAGTTTGGCATAATTATACAATTCATCTACAAAAGTTTTCACATTGTCAGTGCTCATTGGCTATACCTTTTGCAGATGGCTTATAACCTTCGTCGCGGTCGTAGCATGGGAGATGAGGAACAACCACCTCCTCCACCACCCACACCAGCTGAGCTAATGCAGACGGTTGTGGAAAGTCAGCGCATGCTAGCTGAGGCTATGCGCCAGATGGCTAACCATGAGGATCGGCATGTCCGCCAGGGACCTGAGCCAAACTAGTACAATAGCTTTAAGGATTTCATGGACACAAAGCCTCCTATCTTTCGTGAGGCAGAGGAACCATTACAAGCTAATGAATGGTTGAGCACGATAGAGCAAAGGTTTGGATTGCTCAGTTTGACTGAAGGAATGAAGGCTTCGTATGTAGGACACCAGCTCCAAGGCCCTGTAGGCATCTGGTGGACCCATCACAAGACCACTTTCCCTGCTAACATTGCGATCATTTGGAACCAGTTCCAGGCAGCCTTCAGGGGACACTTTATCCCTCCTGGTCTCATGGCCATTAAGCATACCGAGTTTATGAAGCTAACCCAAGGTAACAAGAGTCTTAATGAATACCTCCAGGCATTCAACAACCTGGCGAGGTATGCTCCCGAGTTCGTTGATACTGACACCAAGAGAATAGCTAGCTTCAAGAGGGGACTTTCCCCTAAACTGATGAAGTCTATGGGCAACTGCAAGTGTGTCACCTTCAATGAGTTTATCAGTGACACCCTAACCCAGGAGAATAATGACAAGATATATGCTGCTTCTAAGAACCGTAAAAGAAACTTTGAGGCTGGTGCTTCTCAGTCTAAGGCTCCAATGGTATCCAAGACCCTGTATCGTCCACCCAATGCTAATGTCCAGTACCGCCCACCTCAGAAAAAGAATCAAGCTAAAACTGGTTTCCACAAGGGGTACACAATTTCCTTGCCAAAGAATACCTCTAGGCAGGGCAGCTCCAATGCCCCACTAGCTAACAGGCCATGCTAGAACTGTAACCAGCCTGGTCACTGGGCCAATAAGTGTCCCTATCCTCCCAAGAATGCTCAAGGAAACGTCCATCAGGGGCGTGTTCACTACACGATGGTGGAGGAAATTCCTGCTGGTGAAGTGGTCACCGCTGGTAAGTTTCTTGTTAATGATCACCCTGCAGTTGTGCTCTTTGATTCGGGTGCTTCACACTCCTTTATGAGTTCTACTTTTGCGTCTATGCATAAGATGAATGTGATTACAATTGTCAAGGGGGTTATTGTATTAGTGCTGCTGGAAATAATATCCTAACTAACCAAGTAGTTAAAGATGTAAAGATTGAGATTGGGGATCGAGAGTTCCTTATGGATCTTGTAGTTCTACCGGGGGTAGGAATCGATGTAATCCTAGGAATGAAGTGGATGAGCGGGAATGGAGTGTTGATCGATACATCAACCCGTGTGGTAATGTTGAGGGATCCTGTGGATAAGAAGGGTTTTCTAGTGCAGTTACCTCATGATATCTCTATCCACAATACAGCCAATGCTGCCCTAGCCAAAGCCATTGAGGATCTACCGATTGTCTGTGAGTTTCTAGATGTCTTCCCTAATGACTTGCCTGGATTACCTCCAGACCATGATGTAGAATTCAAGATAGAACTCATTCCAGGTATGGCTCCTATTTCTCGAAGGCATATAGAATGCCGCCCAATGAGTTGGTTGAGCTAAAGAGTCAGTTGAATGAGCTATTGAAGAAAGGTTTGATTCAGCCTAGTTCTTCTCCTTAGGGTTGTCTAGCTATATTTGTGAAGAAGGATGAGTCTCTATGCATGTGCGTGGATTATCGCCCCCTTAATGCTATGACTATCAAGAACAAATACCCTCTTCCTCACATCGATATTCTGTTTGATCAGCTCTCCAAAGCTAAGGTATTCTTCAAGATCAATTTGAGGTCTGGCTACCATCAGATCAAAATTTGTCCTGAAGATATACCAAAGACAGCTTTCTCTACTCGTTATGGCTTGTTCGAATACCTCGTCATGTCATTTGGGTTGACAAATGCTTCGGCACACTTTATGTACCTGATGAATTCTGTATTCATGCCAGAATTGGACAAATTTGTCATCGTGTTCATTAATGATATCCTGGTATATTCTTAGAATGTAGAAGAGCATGCTGAACATCTAAGAATTGTTTTAACTCGGTTGCATGACAACCAGCTTTATGCTAAGTTCAGCAAGTGCGAATTCCGGTTGAACAAGATACCTTTTCTAGGTCATGTATTATCTGGTGATGGAATTTCGGTTGACCCTACTAAGGTGCAAGAAGTCCTTGAGTGGAAGGCACCTACTACGGTCACAGAAGTCTGAAGTTTCCTAGGATTGGCTGGCTATTATCGTCGCTTTATCTCGGATTTCTCAAAAATCGCCAAGCCCATGACTCGACTACTGCAAAAGGATGAGAAGTTTGTGTGGACTCCGAAGTGTGAAGAGGCTTTCCACACTTTGCGGACCTTACTAACCTCTACTCCTGTATTGGCGCAACCTGACATAGAGAAGCCTTTTGATGTCTACTGTGATGCATGTGGCACCAGTTTGGGGTGTGTTCTTATGCAGGAGGGCCAGGTAATTGCTTATGCTTCGCGCCAGCTTCGAAAGCATGAAGTCAACTATCCTACCCATGACTTAGAGCTAGCCGCGGTTGTTCATGCCCTGAAAATTTGGAGACATTACTTGCTGGGTAATGTGTGCAACATCTATACTGACCATAAAAGCCTCAAGTACATCTTTACTCAACCCGAGTTGAACATGCATCAATGGTGATGGTTAGAATTGATCAAAGACTACAACCTTCAAGTGCACTACCATCCTGGTAAGGCAAATGTGGTTGCTGATGCCTTAAGCAGAAAGGCCCATTACAATTCCTTGGTTAGTGAAGACTTTCATCTGGCACACCTCCTTCATCCTGTAGTGCTCCACAACATCACTATGGATTGCTCTCTTAGAAGTCGAATTATCGAACTCCAGAAGACTGATGTGGGTGTGTTTCACATCAAGTGAAAGATGAAAGAGAAAGAAACCAAGCACTTTAGGGTCGATGACAAGGGAATTCTCTGGTTTAATGATAGGCTTGTGGTACCCAAAGATAAAGAACTTAGAAATCAAATTCTGACTGAAGCCCATTCTTCTAAATTGTCCATACATCCTGGTAGCAGTAAAATGTATAAAGATCTCAAGTTGTATTATTGGTGGACCAAGATGAAGAAAGAAATCGCAGCCTACGTGGCAAGGTGCGATAACTGTTGCAGAGTCAAGGCTATTCACATAAGGCCCGGATTATTGCAGCCACTCTCTATTCCTGGCTGGAAGTGGGAAGAAATTAGCATGGATTTTATTGTTAGATTACCCACTACCAAAAAGGGTTATGATTCCATCTGGGTTATCATAGATCGTCTAACTAAATCTGCTCACTTTATTCCGGTCAAGTCTACCTATCACCCGCACAATTATGCTGAGATTTATTTTCAACAAGTGGTACGTCTCCATGGTGTACCCAAAACCATTGTTTTAGATAAAGGACCACAATTCATGGCTCGCTTTTGGGAGTGCTTACATCAGAATCTTGGCACTCATTTAATCCGTAGTTCTACCTATCATCCGCAAACATTAGGACAGACTGAGCGTGTTAATCAAATTCTTGAAGACATGTTTAGAGCTTGTCTTATCTCTTGCAAAGGCTCTTGGGAGGACTGGTTACCTCTCACTGAATTCTCTTATAACAACAGTTATCAAGAGAGTATCAAAATGGCTCCTTTTGAAGCTCTTTATGGCCGCAAGTGTAGAACTCCTTTGAACTAGGTGGAACCCGGAGAAAGAAGATTCTATGGTATTGATTTTGTAAAAGAAGCCGAAGAGCAAGTTCGAACTATACAGAAGAATATGACTACCGCTCAGGCTTGACAAAAGAGCTATGCTGACAAGAGCAGAAAACCTATTGAGTTTGAAGTAGGTGATCATGTTTATCTGAAGGTATCCCCTATGAAAGGAGTCAAGCATTTTGGAATTAAAAGGAAGCTTGAGCCTCGATATGTTGGACCTTACCGCATTATCGAGAAAAGTGGAAGAGTAGCATATAAGCTCAATCTACCACGTGAGATGGGAGCTATATTCCCGGTATTCCATGTGTCCTAGTTGAAGAAGTGTCTTCGTATTCCCGAGGAAAAAATAGCGATAAGAAAAGTCAACTTGAAATCCGATCTTTCTTATGAGGAAAAGCCCGTGCAAGTTCTAGATACTCAAGAAAGAGTGACTCGTACATGAGTGGTTAAGTTATACAAGGTAGTTTGGAGTAATCATAGCGAACGGGATGCAACTTGGGAGCGGGAAGATTATTTAAAAGAAAATCATCCAACTCTCTATACTAAATGGTACGCTTTCCAAATCTTGGGACAAGATTTTTCTAAGGGGGGAGGGCTATAACACCCTAGGTGTTTGGCTTCCACTAATTGCATTTCCTTTCATAAACATGTGCATCATCTATCTCATCATGCCTTTGTTACTGAAACGTGCATATGCAACATTTTCCAATTGTGTATGTTTCATACTTGAGTGTTATGAATAGTAATGGTGTAACATGTGAATGCAACCTGAGTTTCTTATACCTTGAAACATGGCAACATGGTAGTAATGTGACAAGTATAGAATAACAACAAAGTCATGAAACATGTGAAACATGGAATTGAAACATATGAATGAATTGCTTGTTTTAATTGCTTTATCACATGTGATCTTTAGAAGTGGTATAACAATTTTGTAAAGTGGTTGATCATGGTCTATTACACCTTAACTACACTTAGGTTACTTGTTGGGACATTGTTCATGAAGATCAAAATGACCAAAATGCCCTCAAGTGGAGGGTTGACTTGAATTGACTCCTGAGTCTCATAGTTTGACTGATTCAAAAGACCAACTTAGAGATCTTGCATGGCTATACACTCTTTACAAAAGTTGTAGCTAATTTATTAAGGAACAAAAGTCTCAATATGACCATCTCATGAAAATGGCTAAAACATGTTCAAACAAGGCCCACAAATCAGATGGCCATGCTGATTTCACTGAAAAATTTGTCTAAGTCTTAAACTGCATTTTCAGTTGCATCAAGCTCACTTTGGCTTCATGTAACTGCTGATCCATGGCGAATTAGGGAATGGTCCTTGATGAGAAATTGTAGATGGATGGTAGACCTACATTTTTCATATACACCATTTTTGCAAAGGTGCAGTAGATTAGCCGTGTTGACACTTTGAACTAACGCTGTCAGTCGGTTTTCTTCGTCTGAATGGATGCTATAGTGACTGACCAATTTCAGAAAACACCTGACGCATGTGTGCCGCATGTCACCGGTCACCTGAGCATGCTGCCACGCGCCGTGTGCCTCCTAGCGCTACTGGCCGTGACAAGAGCACCCCACGCGCCTGCCCGACGCACTCACCGTGCCATTTGCTTTTCCTTTCTCCTTCCCTGCGCGCTGCGCCAAGCCACAACAGCCATTCGCCATTACCGACCGTGCGTCACCGTCATTGTGTGTGCTCGCCACTGCAAAAACGGGTTGCCCAGTCCGTCAGTAGCCTTGCCATGGTCTCCTCTACCTTCTCTACCCCACCGTCGGTCCGATTGTGCCGTGGTAAGGGCAAAATCGTAGCTTTGTCCCACCGCCGCCATGGCTATTCTCGCCGGCGTTGTTGCTCCACACGGACAGCCACCACCGTGACCCTCCCATCCCTCCTCTGTCTCACGCTAGGGTCTAGGAATGCTGTCGTAGCTCGTAGGGTCGCCCTATTGGGCTGCGATGCCGTAGCGTCGTCAGAGCCGGCCGTGCCGTGGCCGAGCGCTACCGTGGCCATTGCCACCCCCTCTAGCTATGTCAGTAGCTGCAAATAAGGGTTCCCCTAGGTCCACTAGGGTGAGGCGAACACGTAGGCACCGTTGCCTTCGCCGGAGAAGCCACCGGCGGCGAGTTGCGCTGTCGTCTTCCTCCGCTCCCCTGTTTCTCTCACTGGCACGCGAGCCCCTCTCGTCAGTCGCCGCAGCTGAGGCGGGAGCCCAGCGTGGGCCACGCCATTGTTTGGGCCACGCCAGCGTTGCTCGCGGGCCGCCGTTTCCTTGGGCTGGCCCAGTAGCTGTGTAGGTTTTTCCATTTTGTTTTGTTTAATTGTTTTTCACAGTTTTGGGTATAGATTCAAAAATGTGTAACTCAAGTTTGGTAGATCCAAATGTGATGGTTCTAATTTTGTTAAGTTCCTGGTCATGTCTAGTATTTAATAAAAATATTATATGAGCACATGTTTTAGAAATTCTAGATAAATTAAATAGGACTTTGAAATGTGTTTTTGGATATATGCAAACTTGTTTGAATTTTATCTTGAGTTTCTGTGGTCCAAAAATAATGAAATTTTGTGGGTAATCTATTATTGCTTAGTAGAATCTTTGGTTAAAATTTCAGAGCTAGTGCATGTATAGTTTTTGAGTTATAGAATTTCTTTTTATCAATGGATGGATCTTGTGTGAATTTTCATAATTTTTCTATAGATCCAGTATAGGTAAAATTTGGTGAGTAAGGTTCTTATGCTAGAATGATGCTAGAAAAAATGTGAAATCTGTTGCTTGACACTTTTCATTAGGGTTTCCTAATTATGCTAAAAATGGACATGCCACTTGTTATTTTGGGATACAGCAAGTTCTTCTTGCTCAATGGCTTTGAAATTTTTATGGTAGTCTATGTGAAGCATGAGATAGCTACTGTAATTTTTGTAGATTTTTATGAATAGTTTTGCTATATATTGCTTTAATCACTTAATTAACTAAATAATTTAGAAAAGGATATTAAATAATTTATTTAGAAGTTGGCACTATACTTTCTAGTGTTTCTCTAGTATGCAAAACATGTTGGTTAACTTGGCTTGGTCAAATTATGCTTTGCATCATCATTAAATAATTAAGCTAGTAACCCTGTTATTTCTGGAACAGATTCTAGGTTTACTAGAAATTGATTTGGTTAACATAAGAATCATGCTTTGCTGTTTACAATTGATTGTAGAGAATTTCATAAGCTTTCCAGAATGCCCTCATGCAAATCATTTGGAATTGTAGAGCTCTGGCTGTGATTGAATTAAGGGACTACTTGTATACATATGAAACTTTAAATGTTAAATTATGTATACCTTTACTATTTCTAAGTTGTGGTAATGTTCCTAGGTGTTAGGCCTTTAACTGAAGATGAGCATCTTTATCTTAGGTTATGCAAGTTAGGTAAGTTGATCTTGTTCTTTAAGTTTAGTTAGATACATGCTCAAAGTGATTTGAATAGAGATATTTACTTGGTAAACGAGTGTCCAGTGATGCTTTCGTAAACACTTACTGTGATTCATTCATCATGAGCATCATGTCATTCCTTATGCATTCATGATATTTATCTTGTGCATCGGCATGCAATAGATGTACCAGAGGGAGTAACACTGCTGGAATTCGAGGAACCAAGTGAGCAGCAGCAGCCGACACCGGAGGTTCAGGAGGTGCAGCCTTCAGGAGAAGTGTCAGACGAGGTCGCTGTTGAGTGCCCGGATCACCGTCCTTGCAACTTTGTGAAAGGCAAGCCCTGGAGCATATTAAGCCTTCTAATTTTCGAAATGCAGTTACAGTATTATTATTACATATATTGTTGCATTAAGTTTAGGTGTTGGATGCAAACACTTGCTGCATTGGTTACCCATTCCTTGTCTAGATATTGTTACCCTGAATCCTATGTAGCTCAGGCTCATGTAGTGCTTAGCCCTACTTAAACACGGTAGAAGTTAGGTGATTTCCTGTCACTTGCGAGATATAGGAAGATACATGTGGCATGGTTGGCTATATTTGCTATCATGGAAAAGAACCGGTCTTAATTTGAAATGAAGACCGGACAGAGGCTTGCCGGTTTGCAGTGACTCCGTCTGTGTCGCTTAAGGACTGATTCCTGGAGCCTTTCCTGTTCATGTTGAACGCATGCCTCTCTCTTAGTTAGCTAGGTCTGGAGACCGACCACAAAGCCGAGTAGCTCAACTCAGGCCAGGAGTCGATAAGTATAAAGTACGCCTCGGAAGGGAGTCGTAGGCGCGAGTCCAAGGGCAGGTGATATAAAAGTCCTGATCGTCCTGGTAGAAATCCCTAAGAGCGCTGGCGCTGATCGAACCCGCGAATTTGGTTCCTAAGTTGTACCAAAGGTAACCCACAGCTACCCTTGCTAAGTATGCCAGGGTGAGAGTTAGGAATACCCCCTCAGCTGAGTTGTAATTCGATTCGAGTCGCCGTCTCTCCCGGTTAGTGAGAACTTGATGGGCTTATCTCCAATGTAGATACACTAAATGACTTAATGGTTCGGAAATGATGATATGATGATGACAGCCTTATTATACCTGCTATGGTTAATATTGTTTGCCCCTAATAAGTGAGTGCTCTAGTACAGGTGCTAATCTAGTGGACAGGTAAATGATGATAAGCTTGATGCTAAGTTTAAATTGGTTACTATAATCATAAGCTCTTTTATGCAACTGTGTCAAGCTAGCCCACCTGAAAAGCCTTGCATGACCCTTGGTGTCTTTTAATTTCTGGTTTTGACGGGTAAGTCTAGCTGAGTACCTTCTCGTACTCAGGGTTTATCTCCCACCTGTTGCAGATGACTAGTTCTACTTTGGTTGCTGCAAGTACTGCCTTCTCCTGGCTGGGGATGAAGACTAGACCGTTGGGCGCGGTCTCTACTAGTTCTCATACCTGATAATGCTTTTGTGGGACATGACTCAGACTTGGCAATGTATTTGAAAACTATGATGTTTTGTATTAAACTATGTTGCTTCCGCACACTCAAACTTGGTTTGTAATATGTTATTTGAACTCTGATGGATGTAATCCGAATGCTACTTATGAAATGTTGTAACGGATGATGTGTTGTGTTGAATCACTACGATCTTGGTTTGTATGTCGAGAGTTGGTTGAAATCCTTCGTGATTTCCGGACTACCGGGATTATGGGAGGTTAAGTACAGGAATTTGATCGCTTCGGTGATTGTTTTTGTACTTACGTTCTTATAATTTGGTCAGTTCTGTTACAAACACGAAAACCCCCTAGATTATTCTACCCGAATCGCCCGGGGCCTCGGGGCAACACCCGTGGGTGCGCTCGCGCAGACCTGCTGTCAAGACAAAAATCTCCCAGACGATTCTACCCGAATCGCCCAGAGCTCGGGGGATCCTGTCGGGTTCATAAACCTGGGGTCTCTCGTGGACCTACTTCCCAGCAAAAGCTCAACCCAGCAAAATGACATTGTGAACGACGTGCAACTCCTAGGCTAGCCCAAAAACTGGAAGGCCTAGCCAAGGAAAGGACGACGCTCGCTTTCGACTCCGGCTCGCCTCTTCGACCGGAAGGCCTGGCCAAGGAGGAACAGTGCTCGCTTCTGACTCCAGCCCACCTCTCCGACCAGAAGGCCTAGCCAAGGAGGAATGGCACTTGCCTCCAACTCCGGCCTGCCTCTTTGTCCAGCACTCACTTTTGACTCTAGTCCGTCTCTTCGATTGGAAGGCCTAGCCAAGGAGGAACAGTGCTCGCTTTCGAGTCCGACCCGTCTCTTCGACCAGCGCTCGCTTTCGACTTCGGCCCGCCTCTCTGACCGAAAGGCCTGGCTAAGGAGGAATGGCGCTCACCTCTGACTCTAGCCCACGTCTCCAATCGGGGATGCACTAAACCTCTACCTATAGCTTGTCTTCGACTGGCGCAGTCAGAGCCAACTAGGACCAACCGACCGGGGATGCTCGCTCAGTAAGGACCCTAGAAACAGGCGAAGCAAGTAAGGTAGGGTGCTCAAGTCAAAACCGCAATACCAAGGACTGTACCCTATACACCTGTAGCACAGTACTGATAGGGCATATCAGAAGGGTGCCCTACCACCTTCCAGGCATAACAGAACCCAAGCAGTGTTGTGGGCTCTGACATTTGCCCTGTAGTGTTGTGGGCACCCTCAACTCCCATACCAGGCGAACATGATAAAACCCCCCACATGCCTCTGGGCATCAACAGTGTTGTGGGCACTGTCATTTGCCATACATGACAAACATGATGGAGCCTACCACATGCGTCTGGGTGTAAATAGTATTGTGGGCGCCCATAATCTTCTTGTACCCGATGGCGTGGGCAACAAGACTTAGCAGCATATGTACACACTCTCTCTCACTCACTTGTGAGGCCGTCCCCTTCATCTATAAAAGGGGATGCGCTCTCTCCCAATAAGGATGATTCAACCACCAGGATTGATACACGATCGATTCACAGAGTCAAACAATCTACGATTCAAACAATTCCAATAAAGCACACGCTCAAATACTTAGCACACATAGGAGCTCCTGTCTCTCTTGGCCCTTCAGTCTAGAGTTCGACTGGACCTCTTGCACCCTCCATCTTACTCCCTCTTGTTTGTAACCCCACAGCAAACTTCAAGCACCTAGGCTCAGGAATAAAGTCACCGACTGACTCAAACTGGACGTAGGGCACGTTGCCTGAACCAGTATAAACCCTATGTCATTGAGTGCTAGGCCACATCCGATCACAATGTATGACAAAACTACAAATATTTATGTGTTGGTCACTTTCTGCACCGACACATAGTTCTCCCTTAGAGGGGCTGGTTAGTTAAATAGGTCGTGTGGTCGTTTTTGTAATAAGAGGACAAGTTCCATCCCTTTTGTTTCGTTTGAACAAGTCTGTTTTTCATTTTGGTTGAACAAATTTGTTCTTTCTCCCCTTTTTATGTGTAAAAATGGGTAAAGCGCTCTGACCCTTCCTGTTGTTAAGATTGTAGAGCTCGAGGTGCGGGCGAGAAACTCTAATCACACTAGTAAGCAAGAGTATCGTAGCCGCTAGGGCGTAGGTTTCTTGCAGTCCGACCAGCCTTACTCAGTCGTTTGTTTCCGCAAACCTTGCCTCTAGGTTTTTAACATGAGAAAGGGTTGGACATGAGGACTATTTCAGAAAGGGTATATATATGCCCTTATCAGCCCCCGAGTGAGACTCGACCCCTTGCTGTTGCTGGGGTCGGGTTTCGCTAAAGATCGAGGAGACGATAATGAATCTAGTAGGAGAAAGCATCTCTCATTTTAGAAATGTAACCCCTCCATAGGATCTAAGCCATCGTTCTATGACTGCGCATTCGGTCTCCTTGTGAGTCCAACTTTCCTCGAGCCCCTACGCGTAGCAGGGGTCCGGTCGAGGGTAGGCTCATCTTTGTGATCATCACCCCATTAGTGGTTTCTGCATCTAGAGGTGTTGAGCTAATGTCACTTGCCTCGATGGCTCGAGTGTCATGCTTGATGAGCTCGCTAACAGGCATGTCTGAGTGGAATCTAGGTCCGTCGTTCATAACGGGGGTGGCATAGCCCTCATATGGCATTCCACTGCTCTTTAACCTATCTCCTGGCAGATGCCCGAGTCGTTCCAGAGACCAACTTAGGTGGCTCGCTAGACTCCCCTTGATGGAGATTCTGTGGGTATGGCTCAAGGTTAGAATCGAAAGAGAAGGTCGAGATGACCCTGTCCGCTTCTGAGCAGGTCAGGCAAAGGCCACTGGGACTCATCTGTGTTTTCCCCCTGTCTCTATTCGACGCGAGGCGGCCTCGAGCCCTTTATGGGACGGCCTTCGAACCCTGGTTGGTCACCGCTCATGTTGAATGAGATGATTGCTGCTTCATGACATGACGTGAAGCATTGTGATGCAATAATTGCATATGCGATATTTGGATGTATGAGAATGGATCAATGAATGCTTATGCACTGGAAAAGTAAAGTAGGGGTTGGTAAAGTTACCTTGATGGCTCAAGTGATGGGTTTAGGGAGCTCTTATCGGATATGTCCGAGTGGAATCTGGATCCATCATTCATGATGGGGTCAACATAATGAAAGGTCCTAATGGCTAGAGGAGGGGTGAATAACCTATTAAAAATTTCTACAACAATACTTAACAAACCGGTTAGAGAAATATGAGGCAAAGCGAGTGTTGCGCTAGCCTACTAAAAATGTAAGCCACCTACCACAATTCTAGTTTCTATCCACACAATGGCTATGTCACTATACTAAGTTAGTGTGCTCTCAAAAGCTAACTAAAGAGCCACACTAACCAAACTAACAAGCTCTCACGACTAGCTACACTAAAGAGCTTGACAACTAGTTTGCAGTAATGTAAAGAGAGAGAGAGAGCAAGATGGTTATACCGTTGAGTCGAGGAATGAACCAATCAATCACAAAAATGAATACCAATCACCTCAGAATCAAATGATGAACACAATGATTTGTTATCGAGGTTCACTTGCTTGCCAGCAAGCTACTTCTCGTTGTGGTGATTCACTCACTTGGAGGTTTACGCGCTAATTGGCATCACACGCCAAACCCTCAATAGGGTGCCACACAACCAACACAAGATGAGGATCACACAAGCCATGAACACTTTACTAGAGTACCTTTTGGCTCTCCGTCGGGGAAAGGTCAAGAACCCCTCACAATAAGCACAATCGGAGCTAGAGACAATCACCAACCTCCGCTCGACGATCCTCGCTACTCCAAGCTATCTAGGTGGCAGCAACCATCAAGAGTAACAAGCGAATCCCACAGCAAAACACGAACACCAAGTGCCTCTAGATGCAAACACTCAATCAATGCACTTAGATTCACCCCAATCTCACAAAGATGATGAATCAATGATGGAAATGAGTGGGAGGGCTTTGTCTAAGCTCACAAGGTTGTTATGTCAATGCAAATGGCTAAGAGTGTGAGCTTGAGCCAGCCATGGGGCTTAAATAGAAGCCCCCATGAAATAGGGCCGTTGGCTCCTCAGTCCACTGAAAATCGAGGTGACCGAACGCATCGGTCGGTTTGACCGGACGTAGGACCCCAGCGTCTGGTCCTCAAATTTTCACCATGTGTCCCCTACTTCAAATGTTGATCGCCCGATCTCAATGGTCAATAGTGCACTTAAGTTGTGATAGGACGCTCTATAGTGTAGGACCAGACATAGGACCCCAGTGTCCGATCACTTCCAGTAAGGTTCTAGTCATGACCGGACACAGTCAGTTCGATCATGACTGAACACAGGAGGGGCAGCGTCCGGTCGAGTCCAGAGAGCTCCTAGAGCTGCTCAACTACGATCGGACACGTCCGGTCGGTCATGATCAGACGCAACAACAATGTCCGGTCCTTCTCCTCTTCTCTACGCCGCCACATCAGTGGGACCGGACGCACCCACTCCGTGTTCGGTCACAAAGTGACCCAGTGTCTGGTCGAAGACCGACGCTAGCGTCTTCACTGCTTTCACTGATCGGACGCACCGGTCTAGTTGAGGCCAGCGACTGGACCACTCTGTGAAACCCTATCTTTCCTGTATAGGGCGCCGGTGGCACCGTCGGACCAATAGCACACAATTAATCAATGAGGAAACATAATACCCTTTCTTTTATTTATTTTTTTATTTTTTTCCTTTTTTCTCTTCTTTCTCATCCTTATCTACTAGCTTGAACTTGGAGTCACATGGCCTCATCCACTCGTACCCCAAGGCCTCCAACTTCATCTGCCTAAAGCCTTGCCAAGGCGGCTACGGAGCCCCAACGCGACCACGCCCTAGTGGGTCTACATGACGGCGTCCTGGTAGCCAGGCAGGTCCATGCAATAGAGCCCCGATGGTCGCATGCCCCAATGACTTGGTAGCCTGAAAGGTCCTAATATGGTTAGAGGGGGGTGAATAGACTATTTCAAAATCTACAAACCAACTAGAGCAATTTGATTAGTATGGCAAATAGTGAAATGCAAACTTGCTCTAGCTCTACAAAGGTTGCAAGACACCTCAGCATGATCGGACGTTGAACAATGTTCAGCCAGAGTCCGGTCGCCCATGTTCAGTCAAGAGACTGAGGGCGGCCTTCACTATGCGCCACTGACCGGACGTAGGACCCCAGCGCTCGATCACTGCATGACCAGCATCCGGTGCACTCTGTGAAACTCTGTCTTTTCTGTATAGGGCGCCGGACACTCCGTCGATGAAGTTTTCAACCCTTGCTCCCAAGTGCTAAACACAATATGTATCACCTTTGTGCATGTGTGTTAGCATATTTTCACAAACATTTTCAAGGGTGTTAGCACTCCACTAGATCCTAAATGCATATGCAATGAGTTAGGGCATCTAGTGGCACTTTGATAACCATATTTCGATACGAGTTTCACCCATCTTAATAGTACGACTATCAAACCTAAATGTGATCACACTCGCTAAGTGTCTTGATCACCAAAATAAAATGGCTCCTACCACTTATACCTTTGCCTTGAACCTTTTGTTTCTCTCTTTCTTCTTTTCAAGTCCAAGCACTTGATCATCACCATGGCATCACCATCATCATGTCATGATCTTCATTTGCTTCACCACTTGAAATGTGCTACCAATCTCATGATCACTTTGATAAACTAGGTTAGCACTTAGGGTTTCATCAATTCACCAAAACCAAAACCAAACTAGAGCTTTCACATAACCCACATGGGTCATCCTACTACTCCTTACACATCTCTTAGCAGCGGCCTGAGCCATCCAATTGACTTGGGTGACCTGCTGGCATAGGACTTACGTCGATGGCTCAAGTGATGAGTTCAGGGAGCTCTTATCAGATATGTCCGAGTGGAATCTAGATCTGTCATTCGTGATGGGGTCGGCATAACCCACATGGGGCATCCTACTGCTCCTTACCCATCTCTCGGTAGTGGCCCGAGGCGTCCGATCAACTTGGGTGACCCGCTGGCATAGGACTTACATGCGGAGATAGAAGGATGGGATCATCCTAAGAAATTAGTTAGATAGATAAGCCAGGTGGCGAACTCATAATAAGTGGACAAGCTCTTAATTTTCATCATGGCCAAATAGATTTTTAGCCCTTCTCCCCTTTTCGTATAAAAAGGTTAATGCATTCCCACCCTTTCTATCGTTAAGGCTATAAAGCTCAGGGTGTGGGTGAACAAACTCGGATCACGCTGGTGAGCAAAAGTGTCATAGCCGTTGGGGCATAAGTTTTTTGCAGTCCGACCAGTTTTACTCAGCATTTGTTTCCACAACCCTTGCTTCTAGATCTTAACGTGAGAGAGGGTCGGACACAAAGAATGTTCGCCAGGTGGATATACTCTTAAATGTGTACCGACTCTTTCCGTATTTAAGGCTAAAAAGCTCGAGGTGCGGAAAAAACTCTGATCATGCTGGTGAGCAAAAACACCATAGTCGCTGGGGCGTAGGTTTCTTGCAGTCCGACCAGTTTTACTCAACATTTGTTTCCACAACCCTCGCTTCTAGGTCTTAATGTGAGAAAGAGTCGGACATAGAGAATGTCTACCGGACAGATATGCTCTTATCAGCCCCCGAGTGAGGCCTGACCCCCTGCCATTGCTAGGGTCAGGTGTCACTAAAGATCAAGGAGTTGATAGCAAAACTAATAAGAGAAAGCATGCGTAAATTAAGGGTAAAAGCGACGTAGCTATTCGATGTTGCAGGCATTGACGAAGACTTCACCATCGATTGTCCTGAGCTTATAGGTGCATGGTTGGAGCATCTCCATGATGACGTATGGTCCCTCCCAAGGTAGAGAGAGCTTGTGGCTATTCTTGTCGCTCTAGACAAGGTAGAGCACTAGGTCCCCGACGTTAAACGCCTGACCCCGTACTCGACGGCTGTGGTATCGGCATAACGCTTGTTGGTACTTGGTGGAGTGGAGGAGGGCAACATCATGCGCTTCATCTAGCTAGTCCATGGCATCCTTGAGGGACACCTCGACTCCCTGTTCATCGTACGCCCTGACCCTTGGCGCTCCATAGTCGAGGTCGGTTAGGAGGATAGCCTTAGAACCATAGACCATGAAGAATGGCGTGTAGCCGGTGCCCCGGCTGGGGGTCATCCTCAGACTCTAGAGCATTGTGGGAAGTTTTGTGACCCATCATCCACAAAACTTGTTCAACCAGTTGAAGATCCTAAGCTTGAGGCCTTGTAGAACCATGTCATTCGTGTGCTCGACCTACCCATTTGTGCGGGGGTGCACCACAGCAACCCAATCGATGTGGATGTGGTATTCATCTTGGAATCGGAGGAACTTCTTCCTAGTGAACTACATGCTGTTGTCCATGATAATAGAGTTTGGGACTCCAAAGCGATAGACAATGTCAAGGAAGAACAACACAGTTTGCTCGGACTTGATCGCGAAGATCGGTCGAGCCTCTATCCACTTTGTAAACTTGTCTACAGTGACAAGCAAGTGCGTATAGCCTCCAAGTGCCTTCTTGAGAGGTCCAACCAGATCGAGCCCCTAGACCATGAATGGCCACGTGATGGGGATTGTTTTGAGTGCTTGGGCTGGCATGTGGGTTTGCCGAGCATAGTATTGACACCCTTCATAGGTGCGCACAATCTATTTAGCATCAACTACTACGGTTGGCCAGCAGAAGCCTTGTCAGAACATGTTTTTGACCAGGGTCCTAGGCGCGGCATGGTGCCCATAGACCCACCATGGATATCACTCAGCAACTGCTTCCCTCGTTCGATGAGGATGCAACGCTGTAGGATCCTGGTGTGGCTTCGCATGTAGAGCTCGCCCTCCATAAGGACAAAGGACTTGGCGTGACATGTGAGCCGCTGAGCCTCTGTTTTGTCCATCGGTAGTGCCTCATGGAGGAGGTAGTCGAGGTAAGGCATCCTCTAGTCGGCCAGAGGGTCAGGCTCTGTCGCTGGATCCTCATCAAGCTCCATGACTTTGGGGTCGGATGGAGCCAACAGCTGGTCAACCCCCAAGCCTAGGGCAAGGGGCCTGTCACTAGTCTGTTCTGTCACCTCATAGCGGACTGAGGGCTTATACTGATCGCTGGCGAAGATGCCCATTGACACCGGCTCTCGGTCGGATGCCATTTTTGCCAACACATCGACCGCCTCATTGAGACACCAAGGGATGTGATTGGGCTCAAGACCGTTGAACTTGTCCTCCGGCTAGCGGACTTCTCGGCAATACGTGGCCATCTTGGCATTGTGGTAGCTTGATTCCTTCATGACTTGGTCGATGACCAGCTGGGAGTCACCTCAGATGTCAAGCCATCGGATACCCAACTCGATGGTGATGCATAGGCCATTGATGAGTGCCTTATATTCAGCCACATTGTTGGAGGAGGGGAAATGGATGCAAACCATGTACCTCATGCATGCCCTAAGGGGCAAAATGAAGACCAACCCCACATCGGTGCCTTTCTTCATTAGTGATCCATCGAAGTACATCGTCTAGTACTCTTGGTCGACGGCTACTGGCAGCATTTGGATCTCAGTCCATTCTACAATGAAATCAGCCAGCACTTGGGACTCGATGTCCGTCCGGGAGGCATATGAAATGCCTTGACCCATCAGCTTGAGTGCCCACTTGGCAATTCTTCCTATGGCATCCCTATTTTGGATGACCTCACCGAGAAGGAAGGACATCATGACCATCACTGGATGTGACTTGAAGGAGTGATGTAACTTTCTCTTGGCGATGAGGATGGTGTACATGAGCTTCTGGATTTGGGGTAGCGAGTCTTGGAATCGGACAAGACATCGCTAAAGAAGTACACGGGACACTACACTTTGAGGATGTGTCCCTCTTCTTCTCACTCTACCACTAGGGCGGTGCTGACCACTTGCATGGTGACCGTAATGTAGAGTAGAAGCAGTTCCCCGTCGGTCGGGGGAACCAAGATCGGGGCCTTTGTCAGGAGCTACTTGACCTTATTAGGCACCTCTAGGGCCTCGGGCGACCATTTGAAATGGTCGGCCTTCTTCAGAAGCTGATAGAGGGGGAGACCTCATTCATTGAGGTGCGAGATAAAGTGGCTGAGCATGGCGAGGCACCCCATAACTCGCTGTACCCCCTTTATGTTCTGAATCAGGCCCATCCTAGTGATGGCTAAGATCTTCTCTGGGTTGGCTTCGATGCCACGCACGGAGACGATAAAACCCAACAGCATACCCCTTGGGACTCCAAAAACATACTTCTCGGGGTTGAGCTTGATGCTGTTTGCTCGGAGTTTCATGAAGGTCTACTCTAGGTTGGCTATGACCTGGTCAGCCCATTTGGATTTGACCACGATGTCATCCACATAGGCCTCAACAGTCCACCTGATGAGATCCCTGAAACACTAGAGCATGCAATGTTGGTACAAAGCCCCTGTGTTTTTTAGATCGAACGACATTATGACATAGTAGAATGATTCGAATGGGGTGATGAAAGACGTCATAAGCTAGTCGGACTCTTTCATCATGATTTGATGGTACCAAGAGTATGCATCAAGGAAGCAAAGGGTTTCACACCCTGAGGTCGAGTCAACTACTTGGTCTATGCATGGCAAAGGAAAAGGATCATTTGGGCATGCTTTGTTGAGACCTGTGTAGTCAACACACATTCTCTATGTTCCACTCTTTTTTCATACAAGAATAGGATTGGCTAACCACTCGAGGTGGTATACTTCCTTGATGAACTCGGCCACCAAAAGCTTCACAATCTCCTCGTCGATGGGGCTGTGTTTCTCCTCGTCGAAGCGATGTAGGCGCTGTTTCACTAGCTTGGAGCCTAGCTTGATCTTCAAGTCATGCTCGGTGACTTCTCTCGGAATTCCTAGCATGTCCGAGGGTCTCCATGCAAAGATGTCTCTGTTGGTGCGGAGGAAGTCAACGAGCGTGTTTTCCTATTCAGAGGAAAGAGTGGTGCCAATGCACACCACTTTGCCTTTGGAGCTGCTAGGCTCTATGAGGACGTCCTTGGTGCCCTCTACAGGCTTGAAAGACCTAGATGACCGCTTGGGGTTGGGTGCTTCTTCGATGACCTCCTCCTTGATGGCCGCAAGCTCTCTAGAGGCGACAATTGCCACGGCGTGTTCGCAGCACTTGACCTCACACTCATAGGCATGCTAGAAGGAGGTGCCGACGGTGATGACCCCACATGGACCCAGCATCTTTAACTTCAGATAGGTGTAGTTGGGAACGGCCATGAACTTCGCATAGCATGGACATCCCAGGATAGCATGGTAGGTTCCATGGAACCTGACCATCTCGAAGGTAAGGGTCTTCATCTTGTAATTGGTTGGATCCCCAAAGGTGACGGGTAGATCGATCTGCCCAAGTGGCATGGCCTGCTTTCCTAGCACGATGCCATGGAAAGGCACCCCGGTCGGCCAGATGCGCGCTTGGTCTATGCCCATGGTGTCAAGCGTCTTAGCGTACATGATGTTGAGGCCACTGCCTTCATCCATCAGCACCTTGGTGAGCCACTTTGTCCTGATGATTGGGTCAACCACGGGCAGATATCTTCCTAGTTGTGGGATGCTTTTCGGGTGGTCAGTCTGATTAAAGGTTATGGTGGACTCCAACCATCGGAGGAAGGTAGGCACGGCCGGCTCGGCTGTATAGACCTCATGGCACGTAAGCTTCTGGTGATGCTTGGAGTCATAGGCCACCGACCCTTCGAAGATCATGAGGCAGCCATCCAGCGCTAGAAATCCATCGTCCTTCCCCTCGGTGTTGTCTGTGGCTGACTTAGGCTCCTTCCTATGCTCCCCCTAGTTGGAGCCTCTAGACAAGAATCACTTCATGAGGACGCCGTCCTTGTATAGGTGCTTGATGGAGAAGGCATGGTTCGGGCATGGCCCTTTGAGCAGCTTCTCGAAGTGGTCTAGGGTACCCTCGGCGGGCTTCTAACCCCCCTTGCAGTTGGCGGTGGCCACGAGTGAGCCCTCATGCCGCTGCTTGTTCTTCTTCTTGCTGGGATGGTTGGAGGCGCCTTCACCGGTGTCCTCGTCCCGCTTAGCCTTCCCTTTGAGGTGGTCAAAAATTGCCCCGGCCGCCTCCTCGCCTGAGGCATGGCTGGTGACAATGTCGAGGAGCTCCTTGGTGGTTCGTGGGCCGTTACATCCTAGCTTATGAAGTAGGGACTCACAGGTGGTCCTAGACAGGAAAGCTCCTATGACATCGGCGTCGGAGATGTTGGGCAGCTCGTTGCACTACCATGAGAAGCGCCGGATGTACCCACAAAGAGTTTCCTTAGACTTCTATCGATAGTTTTTGAGATCCCATGGGTTCCCAAGACATGCATATGTGCTCTGGAAGTTTTCCACAAAGATCTCTTTTAGACCCACCCAACTTTGGATTCGGTTGGGCGGAAGGTGTTCCAACCACGTTCGCATCGAATCGGCCAGGAACAATGGAAGGTTGCAGATAATGAAATCATCACTATCCACTCCACCGTCTTGGCAAGCAAGCTGATAATCCTTGAGCCACAGTCTAGGGTTCGTTTCCCCAGAGTATTTCGAGATGTTGGTCAGCGGTCGGTATCGCGGTGGGAAGACAGCGTTGAGGATGTGTCGGCCAAAGGCCTGAGGTCCCAGCAAGTCAGGGCTTGGGCTTCGGTCCTCGCTGCTATCATAGTGTCCACCACAACAAGGGTGGTAACCGTGGCTAGCCTCCTCCCTCGTATCGCCGTGGGTACGCCTACAGGCATCGAGGGTGTCACGTGCATCATGGTGGAGACCGAGAAGCTCATGCACCAGGACCGTGGTGCATGGCCTACCTTCTTGCTGCACCTGGTGGACTGATACGTCCTTGTCGGGTCACTCTAAGGGCGCGCGCTGGCTGGCGTCGAGCTCGTGTCATCGAGACAGTGAGCTCTTGGCCGCTGCACCGCCGTACGCTCGAGTAGCGTGCAAATCTCGTGATGGGCCAGATGATCCTCGGGAGTCACGAGCTTCAAAAGCCCCTAGAGCAAGGCCGCCGTAGTAGTGATGTTCTGGCTTGCCCAGGTGAAGTGTGGGAGGGCTTCGTTGTCCTCGATTATCCTTCGGTTCATGTTGCGGGCCACAGCGTGTGCACACACACTGTCTCTGTGGCACTCGATCTCTCGCTTGAGCTCCACGTGTTCCTGCTCGAGCTGAAGTCGTGCTTCCTCGATCTCTTGGTGCCGGGCCTTCAGCTGGTCTACCCGCAGGCGAGGTGGGGCCCCTGCATCCTCCTTGACCTCGTCATCGAGGTCATTCGTTGGGGTAGCCTCTCCCTCATGGATGCTTTTGACGTATCCCTTAGGGGTATCTGCCATGAAACATTCATGAGAAGGGTGATGGCTCCCCCTGCTGGAGTCAGAGTCAGACGGCGACCCCAATTCTCCCGTGAGGAGGTTGTGGAAAGATTATGTGACATATTCGGTCATCCTCATGAACTCATCATTCATGAGGGATGGAGACGTGCGTTGTGCCATAATGTGGCCAACGGTATCTGTGGCGTTGTGGAGACCTGACGGGAGCACTGTCGGGGTGCTCTGAATGAGGTATTCTGGGGAGAGTGGCTCTCCTTCAGCAAGCTGCGTCATGATGTTGGTGAACGGGAAGGTGAGGTGGTGTAGGTCCTCCCAGGATGGTCGGGGTCCCAAGAAGGCACCGAGCTGGCACTCTAGCCTCCTATAATCGAAGTCAAGGAGTTGGTCGGTCCTGGAGGTGCGGGCCTCCGATGCGTGCAGCTATAGCTCCTCAAGCGCCACGGCGATCGCATCAAGGCCGGTGAAGTGGAGAGGTTGGACGGCGGTGGGAGCCTGCGCCAACTCTCCCTCCATCGTAATGATGAAGTCTAGGTTCCCGAAGTGCACGTGCATGCCTAGGACCCAGCTGACACCGTGACTAGCCATCCGAGGCCTGATGTGGACGTTGAAACACGCAAAAAGCCCATACCTGGCACACCAATTGTTGGTATTTACACGTCTAGCTCGGATGGTGTGCTTAGAGGATACGAGGTTTATACTGGTTCGGGTAGAAAGTCCCTACGTCTAGTTCATCGTTGCTGCTCGTGTTACTAGCACTGAAAGTTTGTAGTAGGGGTTACAAGCAGGCGAGAGAGTAAGAGGATCCCAAGTCTCTGGTGGAAGGAATGAACGGGTGCTCAGAGCTCGATCACTGCTCAGCCGTATGTCCGTGTCGTGCTCTTGTGTTTTCTATCTCGTGGTTTGGGTCTTGTGTGGATCTCGATCCCCATCCCCTTTATGGTGTGCCCTGCTTTCCCTTTTATAGGCCAAGAGAAAATGCAGGTTACAGCGGAGGAAAAGGAGAAGAACGAGAGAGAGGAAGGCTTCCAGGATCACCGAGTCCTTCTCCTTCATGCAGGTCCCGTCGATCCTGTAGATGTCAACAGAGATGGCTCCACGTCGTAGCCCTGTCCTTCACTGGCGCCATACGCAGGCCTCATCTACCGGTCATGGCGTTTCATCCCGTCCCGACGGACATCGTGGTGAACTAACGCACCTGTCAGCGTTCGTACGTGGGTTAGGCAGAACAACACTGGTACGTCCGACGCTGTTCTTGATGTGAATCCTTAGGTATGGTCTGTCGTGGCTTCGGGTTACATCGAGTCGTGCCCGTCTCTTCCCTTGTGTCTGAATTTTGATCCAGGCCCATACGCCTGGACCAAGAGTGGTTGGCGGCAATATGGGTCCCCGTCGGGTGAGACGGAGCCCGCGACCCTTGGGGGCGGACGAGACGGAGCACGGACCCAAGGGTCGGGCGAGACGAAGCCCGCGGCGTCGGAGTCGGGCGAGATGGAGCCCGTGGCCTTGGGCGAGACCCCCGCGACCTCGGGGTCAGGCGAGACGGAAACTGCGTCCTTAGGGTTGAGCGAGACGGAGCCCGTGGCTTCGAGGTTGGGCGAGACCCCGTGGCCTCGGGTCAGGCGAGACGGAGCCCGCGACCCTTGGGGGTCGGACGAGACGGAGCATGCACCCAATAGTCGGGCGAGATGGAGCTCGCGGCCTCAGGCGAGACCCCGCAGTCTCAGGGTCGGGCGAGACGAAAATTGCGTCCTTGGGGTCAGACAAGGTGGAGCCCGTACCCAAGGGGGTCCGACGAGACATGTTGATGGGTCTTGCTCTGTCCGGAAAAGTCAGCGTAGGCACTAACTCCCTTAGTTTGGGTATACCTAATATCAATACCCGATAAATATGTCTTATCATAGATACGTGTGTGTCGCACGTGCATGGCTACTAGTATATTAAAATACTCCAACTTTTATTTAGAAAGCGAGAGAAAACCCGATAAATTTGAACTTTCATTCAAAGTTATTATTATTGTGTGACAATTGTGAGCTGGATGGCTCGAGTAGATAACAACACTACCAATAACCAACCTATGACCTCACTTGAGCACGGCGGCGGCGGCGCCGTGGTTTATGAACTGCTTCAGGATTCGCATCAACTCCTCTGTCGCCTCGCTCCACTGTCCGACAGAGAAGCCATGTCGCTCCCCAGCGAACTCGGCGAGCTCCACGGCCTTCCCCATCTCCTTGAGCCTGGCGGCGTAGCGAAGCATATGGTCATACAGCACGTCGCGCCCGGGCGCCACGACGAGCGCCGGCGGCAGCGGCAACGGCTCCAGGCTTGGGCTGTCGAGGCCGAACGGGTTCGCCAGCGGGTGGTCCCTGGTGGCTCCCAACGGCAGCGCCATGCGCCAGGCTATGTCGAGCGACTCCACCGTCACGGACACGCCGGCCGGGGGATGGGACTCCGACGCCACGCGCTCGTCGCTGCCAAAGAACGCGGAGAAGAGGACGTATCCGGCGACGCGCACCGGGCCAGGCACGATCTGCCCGGAGGCTATTCGGACCACGACGTGGTGAGCCAGGTTGGCACCGGCCGACACGCCGGACACGAACGTCCTGGAGAAGTCGGCCGATTCGGCAAGCCACGGGTTGGCGGCCGCGCCCGGTGCCGGTGCGGCCTGCGCGCGCAGCCAGGAGAAGAACGTCGCGGCGTCCTCGATGGCAGCGGGGAGGCGGTGCTCGGGAGCGAGGCGGTACTGGACGGAGAGCACGACGGCGGGGACCTCGGCGGCGACGTGCTGGCAGAAGGCGTGGAACCCGGGTTGGTCGTAAGCACCGATACAGTAGGCGCCTCCGTGGAAGTACACGAGCACCGGGAGCCGCCTGCCGCCTTTGGGCGCGGCCACCGGCGACCTGTACAGGCGGACCCCGAGGCCGCGCGCCGGGTCGTACACGACGTCCCTCCACTGAACGGCAGGGACGTCGGGGAATGTCGCTCCCGGTGAAGTCAGGACGGATTCGTCTGCGCGGACGACGGAACCGTCGCTGAGGAGCTGGACGACGCCCAGCAAGTCCTCCACGACGTGCGGTGCGGTCGTGATACCGGACATGGTGTGTCAAGGACGCGGACGGGCTCACGATTTGCAGCTCAGCTCGACGCTGGATCTATGGACAAAATTTCTGCGTGCGTGCGTCTGGTTTCTTCTAAATGGAAATCGGGAAAGTTAAATAGGGCACGCGATCGCGAATTCGCTATCCATGAAGGTTCTTGTTGTGCACTCATGTCGCAGTCGATTGTGGACGTGCCAGGCCAAGGCGGACCGAGGCTTCCCTCGTCATGTGCTCGAATTTGGCCGTGACTTTGGAGGCCGCCCACCGTCTGAGAAAAATCAAGAGAAGAGCCGAGGTTCTCTTGGACTAGACGGCAATAGAGAGCTACGGCCAGAAGGTCAGATATGCATCGCCTTCGCATTTCACATCCTTGCATTTTCTACCCACCGAATTGGTGAGGCAGATTCATGAGACTGATGTTGATCAGGAGTGGTTGGTTCGACGATTTTTCATGGCCTATCGAGCTATCTGTGTCTAACTTAGCTAGCTTTTGTGCATGCGTGTAATCACGGTGTGGATGATAGGTAAGACTGACCCGGGTCATGGCCACCCCTCGGTTCTTTTTTAAATATAAAAAAACAAACATACAGTAATCTATGGCTAAATCCATTCAATTCCTGCATCATTAGTGACCTCCCTAAATCATTGTGTCAGTGTCTCGAGTCACTCACAAGTAAATTTCTAGATTACGCGTCTGGCTCGGATAGTGTGCTTAGAAGACACAAGATCTATACTGGTTCACCGCTGTGGCTTGTGTTACTAACGCAGAATGTTTACAGTAGGGGTTACAAACAGACGAGAGAGGGAGAGGATCCCCAATCTCTGGTGCGTGTGCATGTGTGTTTTTTTTAGCCTTCCCTTTTATGGACTAAGAGAAAGGCTTGGGATACATAAGAGGAAAAGAGAAGAGGGGAAAAAAGAGAGAGAAAAACGAGGAAGAAGAGAACTCCGGGGCTACGCCTCTCTTCTCCCTCAGTGGGCGGGTCCCACCAGGCTTGTAGCGACTCCTCGTCACGTCTCTGCTACAAGCCGGCGTCGTCATCTGGTCATGGCCTCCATTCCCGTCGTCTGCGCCTGGTATGGTCAACAGCATGGCCTGTCGTAGCTGCGGGTCGCGTCGAGACGTGTCCGTCTCCTTCCTGGCATCACAGGCATGGCTCTGGGCCCACATCCCAAGTCCGTGGTAGCTGGAGATAACGCAGGCCCTTTCGGGGGCTCGCGCGCCCCTATTCGTCGGGCGAGATGGAGCCCGTATTCCAGCCATCGGGTGAGGCGGGGCCCGCGCCCCTGCCGTCGGGCGATGCGGAGCCCGTACTCCAGCCATCGGGCGAGGCGCAGCCCGCCCCCTAGTCATCGGGCGAGGCGAAGCCCGTACCCTAGCCATCAGGTGGGGCGGGGCCTGCGCCCCAGCCGTCGGGCAAGCTGGAGCCCATACTCCAGCCATCGGGCGAGGCAAGACCCGCACCCTAGCCATTGGGCGAAGCAGGCCCACGCCTAGCCGTCGGGCGAGGCGGGACCCGTGCCCCAGGGGTCGAGCGAGACAGGGCTCGCGCCCCTTGTGGCCACTTGGAGCCGTAGCCGCGCGCCTAATCGCTTCAGTTGAATTGGTACTGATGATCATTAGTTCCTCCTCTTCAAGCACCCTAGTATTGGTACCCGACAGTAGCCCCTGAGCCTCCGGGCGATTCAGGTGGGATCGCCCGAAGGATTTCTCGACTTGCCGGTGGGTGCGCGCGAGTGCACCCGGTGGGTATAGCCCCCGAGCCTACGGAGGAGTTGGATACTCCTTTGTAGGATTTTTTGCGTGGATGGACTCCAGCAGGCACCCTTGGTTGTTGCAACACGCATGGTTTCCCCTAGTGATTGACTTAAGGTTCGTATGCGACCGCGCGTAGGGTCTCTTTGCGAGGCTGAGCCCCCGAGCCCCCATGCGTAGCGGGGGTCCGATCGAGGGGTCGGCTCGTCTTATGTTCGTTTTTCCTCATGCGTTTTCTCGAGAAAACGGAGGGGTCGAGCCGTGCCATGATTTCCCTCGTTGGGTGAACCATGGTGCTCAACGAGCTATTAGCGGGTAAATTCGAGTGGAGCCCTGGTTCCCGTTCGCGGGGACCCAACATGGGTCAGCTGGTGACCGACTCCTAATTCTTGGTGGTCAGCCCATATAGTTCTCAGGGCCGTTTGGCCGGTCCCATGGGCTCATTGCCTCTCTACGAGGAGAAACCATGGGCCGCATGCAGTCGAGACTCAAACATGGGCCAGCACGCCCCTGGCGCTCGTGCGCCTGAGTATTGGTCGCTAGCAGGCCCATCCCTTTCCACCCCTTACTCTTTGGTTGCCCTGAGCAGTTGTCGAACCTGTTAATGGGCCAACCCTCGAACTCTTGGGCCTAGTTTGGTCGTAGAAGCGTTTTCAGCTCTGTATCCCACTTACCTGCGATGGGTCACGGTCTGTTTGGGAAGGCAAAATATCCGGCGCATCCTTCGAGGGGGTGGCTAGAGGTTGCATGCGCATGCCCCGTGATGAGACATGGTGATAGGACACATTGGGCGTGGAGATCTAGGCGGGCGGTTGTTTTCCTCGCACCCGTCGTCCCTATAAAACCAAAGGGTTAGCCCTTCGTGTTTTGCACACGTTCCTGCATCCTTACCTCCATAGCTACGCCACCGCCGCCAATGCTAGGGATTCCTGCCTTCGCATTCTCACCGTCGTTGAGCTCGCATTCATTCGCCCCCGCCTATAATGGTCCGTGGTACCGCTCTGACATCTCCTTCCTACGCATGGTTACTGCCCGGCGATGAGGAGTCACCGTCACCGCCTGATGGCCATGTGGTGTCGTTCACCCACTTCCATGAGCATGGGCTCATGACCCCCACCCACAAATTCCTCCAGGGGCTGTTGCATTTCTACAAGATTGAGCTGCAGCATCTCAATCCCAACGGGATCTAGCACATGGTGATGTTCGTCGCGCTATGCGAAGGATTCCTAGGGATCAGCGCTCACTTCGACTTGTGGAGGTACTTCTTTGTCGTCAACCTCCAGAAGAAGAGGGAAATGGGCGGCAAGCAGGAGTTGCATATGCCGATGGGGTGTGCCAGCATCCAACTTCGAAACAACTGGGCCGGCGAGTACCCGTCCATACGGCTCTCGACGTCCAACAAGGGGTGTCACTCATAGTGGTTCTACCTCAAGAATGACGCCGCCGCCCCTCTATCAGAGTTCATCTGGCACCTAAACAAAGAGGCCTCGGAGCCATGGAGGAAGTGGAGCATCCCGGACAAGTATAAGAAGAGGATTCAAGCCCACATCGCTGCCATCCAGATCCTGAAGGAGAATGGCCTAAAAGGGCCAGGCATCATCGGGGCTTACCACGTGAGGAGGGTGGCACCGTTGATGACGCGTGCGCTCTCGCTATACGCGATGGTGCTCGAGGCGTCGTTCGATGGAACGACGCTCGCCAAGGGGGTGCTCCTCGACTTTGAGATCACGCAACGCGTTAAGGAGGCGATGGAGCCCCTATAGGATGACGCTGGTGCTACCCTTGACTCCGTCTAACTGGTGTCGAGGCATCCCCCAATGCGACCAGAACCAGGCTACATTATATTCATAAGTTTCCCTTTCTCCTGCCTCTTTTCCTCAATTGATTTTCTGACCCTGTAGGACTGATTTTGAGAGGGTCAGGGCCAGCCTTGGGACCTCATCCTTATGGATCACCTAGCACCACTGCCAAGGGACCCAGCCATGAGGGTGGCTAATTGCGCTGAGAACGAGCGGCTAAAGAAGGCGAAGGAGGATAGGAAGAAAGAGAAGCAGCGGAAGCTACAGGTGTGGGAATGAGGGAAGGACACTGATGACGATGATGATGGCAATGATGACGAGGGGATGAAGGAAGGAGAAATGGTAGCCAACGATATCAAGTGGGACAACCTAGAGAATGAGGATATGCTGACATGTATCGGTTCGTCCTTGTAGGCATCAGGACCCTTCCCGTTCCACGGAGGGGAGGGCACGTCTAGGGAGCCGATGGGGGCAGGCCATTCCGACAATGCCCCCTAGGAACCGACAGAGGCGGAACACACCGCCGGCCTACCCCAGGAGCCAACAGTGGCGGGCGGCTCCGTCGTCGTGCCCTAAGAGCCAATGAGAGTGGGCGCGTACCGTTGATGCGCCCCAGGAGCCATCAAGGGCGAGCCCCTCTGTCTAGGAGCAGAGGGCAGGCTCGAAACGGCCTTGTATCGACAAGACAGAGCAAGGGTCAGGGGGTTTGTCCCCCAAATGCATCTGTCGCCTAGTGGCGCCGAGGTGAGCTACCAACTCCTCTGTTTTTCATATTTTAATCGAACTTCATTGTGACTTATGTTTTTTGCCCCTTGCAGCACCGGCAGGCATCAAAGTCCTTTGGCGCTGATGCCAAAGAAGAGCGTCGCCCTCCAATCAGGGTGTAGACCATCGGCTGGCGTCGCCCCCAAAATGGGCGGGAGCGGCATCGGTGTGGCCACGTCTCTTGACTTCTACTAGTAGTTCTTGAGGTCCCATGGGTTCCCAGGGCATGTATAGGTGCCTTGTAAGTTGCCCATGAAGATCTCCTTCAAATCCACCTAACTATGGATGCAGCTGGGTGGGAGGTGCTATAGCCATGTTTGAGCCGAGTCGGTGAGGAACAGGGGGAGATTGTGGATAATGAAGTTGTCACTATCCGTGCCACCAGCCTAGTAGGCAAGCTGATAGTCCTCAAGCCATAGCCTAGGGTTCGTTTCCCCGGAGTACTTCGGGACATTGGTTGGTGGCCGATATCGTGGTGGGAAGGGCACATTGAGGATGTGCCGGCTGAAGGCCTATGGCCCCGGTAGGCTAGGGCAAGGGCTTCAGTCCTCGGCGTTGTCGTAGCGCCTGCCCCAGTGAGGGAGGTAGCCATGGTTGGCCTCCTTCCTCTTGTCGTCCTGCCAACGTCGGTGGGCATTTAGGGTGTCATGGGCGTCATGATCACGGGTGAGGCACTCGTTCACCCGTGCCGCAACTTGCTTTCCATCATCGCATGATGTCTGGTGGACGGAGACGCCCTTGCCATGCTACCCCAAGGGTGCGTGGTGGCTAGCGTCGAGTTTGCACTATTGGGACAACGAACTCTCTCTCTGCTGCACCACGGCATGTTCGAGTAACGTGCGGATCTCTCGGTGGGTCCAACGGTCCTTAGGCATTGTGGGCTTAGGGAGCCCCTAGAGCAAAGGCTGCCACGACCGCTATGTTTTGGCTCGCTCAGGCAAGACATGGGAAGCCACCGTCATCCTCAATGATCCTCTGGTTCACCTCGCGGGCCCTAGCGTGTGTGCGCCCACCATCTCCCCGGCGCACGATCTCCTGCTTGAGTTCCATGTGTTCTTGCTCGAGTTCAAGTCATGATTCCTCGAGCTCCTAGCACCGCACTCGTAGGTGCTCTTCCTGCATGTGCGGAAAAGCCCCCACGCCTTTGTGGTCCTAGTGCGTGAGCGCCTTGGCCGCGATCGCGACGTTCGCGACACCCTAAACGCCCGCTGATGCAGACGGGATAGTGAGAGGGAAGAGGCCAATCATCTCTATCACCCTCACCAGGGCAGGTGCTATGATAGCACCGAGGACTAGAGCTTGAGCCCTAGCCTACCGAGGCCTTAGGCCTTCGGCCGACACATCCTTAATGTGCCCTTTCCGCCACGATATTGGCCACCGACCAATGTCACGTAGTACTATGGGGAAACGAACCCCAAACTATGGCTCGAGGACTATCGGCTTGCCTTCCAGTCCAGTGGTGCAGATAGTGATAGCTTCATTATCTACAATCTCCCCCTATTCCTCGCTGACTCGGTGCGAACATGGCTGGAGCACCTTCCGCCCAATCACATCCACAGTTGGGCAGACTTGAGGGAGATCTTCGTGGGCAACTTCTAGGGCACCTACCCATGCCCTAGGAACCCGTGGGACCTTAAGAACTACCAGCAGAAGTCTAGAGAAACTCTTTGTGAGTACATTCAGCGCTTCCCCCTACAGTGCAATGAACTGCCAGACATCGCCGATGCCGATGTCATTGGAGCCTTCTTGTCAGTGACCACCTATGAGTCCCTGGTGCACAAGTTGGGTTGCAAAGGCCCAAGGACCACCAAGGAGATCCTTGACATCGCCACTAGCCATGCCTAGGTTGAAGAGGCGGTCGGAGCCATTTTTGACTGCTCCAAGGGCAAGGCCAATCTGGACGAGGATGCTAGTGAGGGCGCTTCCAACCGCCCCAACAAAAAGAAGAGCAAGCAGCGACACAGGAGTTCACTCATGGCCACTGCTAACTGCAAGGGGGTCGGAAGCCCGCCGAGGGTGCCCCGACCACTTCGAGAAGCTACTTGAAGGGCCATGCTAGAACCACACCTTACCCGTCAAGCATCTATACATGGACTGTGCTCTTATGAAGCGGTTCTTATCCAACGGCGCCAACAAAGGGGAGCCAAGAAGAGACGCCAAGCCAGTGGTGGATGATGCTGACGAGAAGGATGACAGCTTCCCAACCCTCGATGGCTGCCTCATGATCTTCAGGGGGTCAGTGGCTTATGATTCCAAGTGCTGGCAGAAACTAGAACACCGTGAGGTCTATGTGATCGAGTCTGCCATGCCCGCCTTCCTCTAGTGGTTGGAGTCTGCCATCACCTTCGACTGGACCGACCGCCCCAACAGCATCCCTCAAACGAGGAGGTATCCGCACATCGTTGACCTAATCATCGACATGAAGCGGCTCACCAAGGTGTTGATGGACGGAGATAGCGACCTCAACATCATGTACGCCAAAACACTGGACGCCATAGGCGTCGACCGGTCGCACCTCCGGCCAACTAGGGCACCTTTCCATGGCATTGTGCCTAGGAAGCAAGCCACGCCGCTGGTGTAGATCGATCTGCCTGTCACCTTCAGGTCAGACGGAGACCCTCAGTTTTGAGGTAGTGGGGTTCCATGGAACCTACCACATCATCCTCGGATGGCCATGCTAACTGAAGTTTATGGCCATCCCCAACTACACCTACCTTAAGCTAAAGATGTCGGGCCCATGAGGGGTCATCACCGTCGACACTTCCTTCTAGCGTGCCTACAAGTGTGAGGTAGAGTGCTACAAGCATGTCGCTTCCTTCGAGCTCATGGCCATCCAGAGGAAGACCACTGAGGAGGCACCAGACTCCAAGTGGTTGGATGGGACCTTCGAGCCCGTAGAAGGAGTCAAGGAGGTCCCCGTGGACCCCAACAGGCCCGATAGCAAGATACTCCACATCAGCACCACGCTTTCCTCCAAATAGGAAAGCACGCTCATCGACTTTCTCCACGCTAATAGAGATATCTTCATGTGGAAACCCTTAGACATGCCAGTCATTCCAAGAGAAGTTGCGAAGCACACATTGAAGATCATGCCAGACTCCAAGCCAGTGAAGCAACACCTGCGCTGCTTCGATGAGGAGAAGCGCAGGGCCATCAACGAGGAGATTGCGAGGATTCATCAAGGAAGTGTATCATTCTAAGTGGTTAGCCAATCCCATTCTTATAAGAAAAAAGAGTGGGAAATGGAGAATGTGTGTTGACTACATGGGTCTCAACAAAGCGTGCCCAAAGGATCTGTTTCCTTTGTCGCGCATAGATCAAGTGGTCGACTCCACCTTAGGGTGCAAAACCCTCTACTTTCTTGATGCGTACTCTGGGTACCATTAGATCATGATGAAGGAATCTGACCTACTCGCAACTTCTTTCATCACCCCCTTCGGATCATACTGCTATGCCACAATGTCGTTTGGTCTGAAAAACGCTAGGGCCATATATCAGCGTTGCATGCTCAAGTGCTTCAGTAACCTCATCGGGTAGTACATTGCTCTCGCAAAAATTGCCCAAACTACATTTGAATGCATTGTGAACCTTGTCATTGACGTCCTGTTCATGAATTGGTACTCCTGTGGCGAGCTCGTGTTGGCATGCTTCTATCTTCTTCTTGGGTTGTTCTTTCGATGTGTTGATTGCTTCGTCGGGATGTTGGTACTGTGGGCTTGAGGATAGGGGAGTTGGTTGGATCTCGATTGAGATCATTAGCAGTTTTTACTCTGCTTTAAAAACCATGCGTGTTGTTGTTTCGGTCGTTTGGCTCCTGTGGCCACGATCACCACGTGAACATGGCAACGCGGCTGTCTGGCCATGGCCGCTGCTTTGCTAGGCAACCTCACTGGTGGCTAGCCACACATCAGGCCAGGGCTAGCAGCGTTCATCTCTGCAGGACCGAGCTAGGGTCGCTGCCGGCAAGGCTGTGCGTAGGCCAAGCCATCGCCATGGTGGCTGTCATCTAACCAACGTGTACCACTTCTGCCACTCAAGGCACCTACTCACCAAGCCACTGCCTACCTCTGTAGTCACGTTGAACAAATGCCCTGTCGCGGTGTCACTACATTTTCTCATGTCGTGTTGTTGCACCGGCTTGCGAGATGGTCCCGCACGCGGTCGCCGCTCCCTGCCGTAGCCCACATCCTACCATGGTTGAGCAGTCTATCGCAGCACCCCACGATGCTCTCTCTCTCTCTCTCTCTCTCTCTCTCTCTCTCTCTAAGTCTCCCTGTGCGGACGCCTCACTTCATTATCACACCCTTGACCGAGGTAGCTTAGCCTTGAAGAGTTGCCGCCCCACCTGGCCTTGCCACTGATAGGATCGCCGCCTCGCACGCCAAATACGTGCAGTTTGGAGCACCGCACCTCAATTCGATGTACTAGTAGTTAGATAGGAAGGCCAGCTAGCAGCCAATCCTCACCTTGGTATAGCCGAGTGCTATGGGCCACCAATTGGGCATCTTTCTCACCGCTGGCTGGATGCACCGCCGTGCCCACGAAAGTGGGGTAAGACTCGAGTGAGTTCAATTGCTTATATCCACGAGCGCATTTGACCTACTCTATCCGGTGCTCATGCCAGTTGGCCAGGGTGTTGGTCAGGGGGTGGTGGCAAATGGGTGTCCAGTCTGGAGCACCGCCGTCCTGGTGGCTTGCATGTGGCTAGACCACCACGGCGCCCTCTAGCTTCAACCATCACCACAGCATACCGTGATGCTTCCCCACCGTCTTTATCCACCCGTTGGTGCTCTAAGTAGCCTGAACGGCTGTGCCATCACCACAGATAGCTGCTTGCGGCCATGGCTCATGCTGGTACGTCCCTAAGCCTGTAACTGCCACCTAGTCGTGCGTACTTAGCCATAAGTCGTAGTTGGTCTGTTATTGCTATTGCAGGTAGCCTAGCGTGGCCGGCTCAGCCGCCGTGCCGCCGGTGTGCCGCGCCACCGCTCGCGGGCACGTTGGGGACTAGCGTAGTGAGAAGGCAACGTCTTTGAGGATGTTTTTTCGCAAAACTTAAGACTGAGGGAATAGTGCGGTGTCGTAGCGTGTGTTTAATCAAAACAGTGGGGTCCTTTCTACAAATTGCGCTGTACGCGTGGGCTCTCCACCGTGGGCCATTTGTTGGGTCGGCCAGCTGTGCGTGCGGCCACTCCTGTGCGAAGTCATTGGGCTGCTGGGACGAATTGGTGTCGTCGGTCCTTCTCGTTTTCTAAAATATATCTTAATTTAGTTCTGTGTTAAATTTGAAAATTCAATATAAAATGTTGTTGAAATCCAAAAATTGTGAAACCAATTTTGTTGAGTTCGTAAAATCCTAATCTATCTTCTATTGTATTTTCTTCACATAGTTTCATAGAATTTTTAAGAGTAATCTAATTAATTTGAGATACGTAATATTATTTAAACATAAACTTGTAGAAATTATTGTGATGGATTGGTAGCAGTGTTGACCCTGGAATTTTTACAGTAAATTCCTGACATTATTAGGTGCTCACCGTAATTTTTGTAGCTCGATAGGAATTAGTTTGTTAAGGTAAGTAAATGAGCCCTTGTACAAAAATATATATTTAATCAATCAAATGTCAAAATAATTGGGGGTTTATAGAACGAAAACATTTTCTAGAAATGAGCCTCGCTTGACCACGTGGATATATGGCTTAGTATGTTAGTCATTAGAGCTAGCTCGTTAGCTTATGAGGTGTAATCGTATTTTAGAGTTGCGGTTACCGTTGATTATTTACGTCCCTACGTTGCATCCGCATATCTCATGATAGGAGCAATGATGGGTCACGGAGTCGTCTGGAGTAACGGAAGCAGATGGTGACTTGATGATCATGCCACCATGATGAAAAGCTAACTTGGTTATATTTTACCCAGGCAAGCCCTAGTGCATAACCCCTATTATTCTGCACTTTATTTTATGCTTGTGCATTAAGTTTAAGGAGTTGAATGAAACCCACTTACATATATTTATCCTTATCCCATGAGTCTTACTAGTATGACAGGATCATGTAGATTGCTATGCTATAGGACCTCAGTAGAAGTCGAGTGATTACCTGTCACTCATGAGAGATAGGAAAGATATAATTATTATTACTATTATCATGTTACTATCACATGAAATATATCAGGGTAATAAATGGAGACCGGGTGAGACTATACTTTGGATGTGGATTTGGACTTGGTTAGGCAACTGAGCGAGGCTTTGGTTGCATTTGTCCCGCCTATGTTGATTGAGGACCGTCCATTGCTATGGATGGTAGTTAGGTCACAGACTTATTGTCATGAGAACATACTTGCTTATGGAAGCAGGAAGACTTTATCACTCTCTTGTCATGGGTTCTAGCTCTTTCCGGACCAACCTTTAGGGGTGGCTTTTGGGTGGAGGTCTAAGCACCGCACCGAGTCCGGGACTCAGGTGTGGGGGCTTGGAGTCCAAGTTTGGATAGGGACCTAGACCCCTTGACAGGAGTTAGACGAGTTGGTCTTGTTTGTGCCTGGGGTACAAACAGGGTGTGTGTTTTGGGATACCCAGTTAGGATATATTGGTTCGCAAACCATCGTGTGAGATGGTATGACTTGGCTATGGTCTAGCACCATAGTTAGAACTAAAATATAAAAGATGATAAAATGGTTCTGATTGCTCAACCCTTGCTTAAAAGTAGCATAGGTGCTTACCTAGAATGGTTAGATAATGAACTAATGATGACCGCTAATAAAATTGAATATAAGGATGCATGTTTAGTAATGCTCCTACAGATGCAATAAACCCACAAGCTAAATAGCCTTGCATATCTTTGGAGTCTTTTATTTTCCTCCTATCGGGTAAGTCTTGCTGAGTACAATCGAGTACTCAAGGTTTTATTCCCCCTGTTATAGGTGACAGGTGAATGCTAGGCTGATACTTGCGTGTGGAAACCTCCTGGTGGGCTCAGCGAGGATTTCCTTACGATTGCGAATGTAGAGTTATTTATAACTTTCACCCAAAAATGTTTTACAATGGAAAAACTTATAACCTATTATTATGTATACAACTGATCATCATGTTAATGTTTAACTTAGTCATTAAATGATTTTATTTTTGCTAAAACTCTGATAACATTGTATAATATGTTGTTATAAGCCATTTGGTGTAATACTCTGATGTTGCATTAAAAGAGATGGAAGAAATGGTTAGGGATGCTTGTAAGCATTATCCTCTCATTTATGATACTGATAGAAAATGTGGATTTTCGAGTTCTCCCTTGTGGTGTGCTCGACTAGAACTACATAGTTAAGTGCTCCCTCCTAGGGTACATTAGTGTCTAATAGAAGACAAGTACCCTTGGAAGGGTATTAGATTAGGCGGTTCTACCACACTGCACCAATGAGCTTGTGACCGACCTTGAGCTAACCTTCATGAAGCTCTGAGCAAATGACATCAAACTCAACCCCAAAAAATGCATCTTTGGGGTTCTGAGGGGTATGCTGCTTGGGTTCATCATTTCTGAGTGCGACATCGAAGCCAACCGAGAAAAAATCTCAGCCATCACGAAGATGGGCCTGATACAGAACATAAAGGGGGTACAACGGATCATAGGGTGCCTCACCGCACTTAGCCGCTTCATCTCATGTCTCGTCGAATGAGGCATTCCCCTTTATCGACTTCTAAAGAAAGCCGACCACTTCGAGTGGACATCCGAGGCCCAAGAGGCGCTTGATAAGCTCAAGGAGCTCCTGACAAAGGCCCCGATCCTAGTTTCCCCGACCATCGGGGAGCCACTCCTGCTCTATGTTGCGGCCACCACACAAGTGGTCAGCGCTGCGCTAGTAGTGGAGCAAGAAGAAGAGGGACACGCCCTCAAATGACAACACACCATGTACTTTATTAGCGAGGTCTTGTCCGATTCTAAGACTCGCTATCCTTAGATCCAAAAGCTCCTCTATGTCATCCTCATCACCAAACAAAAGTTGCGCCACTACTTTGAGTCGCACCCCATGATGGTGGTGACATCATTTCCCCTCGGCGAGGTCGTCTAGAACCAGGATGCGACGGGAAGAATTGTCAAGTGGGCTCTCAAATTGATGGATCAAGGCATTTCGAACGTCCCACGGACTGTCATCAAGTCCTAGGCGCTGGTGGACTTCGTGGCGGAATGGACCGAGATCCAAATGTCGTCGATGGCCGTTGATCAAGAGTACTGGACCATGTACTTCGATGGTTCACTGATGAAGAAGCATGCCGACATGGGGCTAGTTTTCATCTCACCCCTTGGGTGTGCATGAAATACATGGTTCGCCTTCACTTTCCCACCTCAAACAATGTGGCTAAATATGAGGCCCTCATCAATGGCCTACGCATTGCCATAGAGTTGGGCATCCGATGGCTTGACATCCGGGGCGACTCCCAGCTGGTCATCGACCAGGTCATGAAGGAGTCAAGCTATCGCAACCCAAAGATGGCTGCATATTGCCAAGAAGTCCAAAAGCTAGAGGACAAGTTCGACGGCCTTGAGCTCAACAACATCCCCCGATGGCTCAACGAGGTAGCCAATGAGCTAGGGAAGATGGCGTCTGGCTGGGAGCCAGTCCTAATTGGCATCTTTGCCAGTGACCAGCATAAGCCCTCGGTTCACTGCGAAGAGCCAGAGTAGGCTGACAACAGGCTATCGGTTTCACCCGACCCCTTCGCCTAGGGCTCGGGGGCTAGGCGACCATCGGCTCCTTCCAACCCCTTCAGTTTGGGCTTGGGAGCTAGGGCCGGTGACATACTCCCTGCTCTAGGCTTGGGGGCTCACCCCCTATCAGCTCCACTCGACCCTGAGGTCATGGAGGTCAACGAAGACCCAACAGAGGAAAGCCATGGAGATCCAGCGGCAAGGTCCAACCCCTTACCTGACTAGAGGATGCCTTACCTCGATTGCCTCATCCATGAGGTGCTCTCAATAGATAAGATGGAGGTCTGATAGCTTGCGCGCCATGCTAAGTCCTTCATCATCGTCAAGGGAGAGCTCTACAAAAATAGCCACACCAAGGTCTTGTAGCGCTGCATCCCTACCAAGCAAGGGAGGCGGCTACTAGAGGATATCCATAGTGGGACCTATGGACACCATGCCATGCCAAGGACTCTTGTTGGAAACGTGTTTCAGCAAAGTTTCTACTGGCCAACCACCATGGCCGACGTCGAGAAAATCGTACGCGCTTGTGAAGGGTGCCAGTACTATGCTCGGCAAACACATTTACCAACCCAAGAGCTCCTGACGATCCCCATCACACGACCATTCATTGTCTGGGGGCTTGATCTGGTTGGGCCCATCATGAAGGCGCTCGGAGGCTACATGCATCTGCTTGTCGCCGTTGACAAATTCTCAAAATGGATAGAGGCATGGCCGATCATCAAGATCAAGTTCGAGCAAGCCATGCTCTTCTTCTGTGACATCATCCATCAGTTTAGGGTGCTGAACTCCATCATCACCGAAAATGGCACATAGTTCATCGAGAGAAAATTACTAAGGTTCTATGATGAATACCACATTCACGTTGACTGGGCTGCCGTGGCACACCCCCGCTTGAACGGGCAAGTCAAGCGCTGCGAACGACATGGTCCTACAAGGGATCAAGCCCAAGATCTTCAACAGATTCAATAGGTTCAGCGAGCGATGGATCTCAGAGCTCCCCATGGTGCTGTGGAGCCTAAGGACAACCCCTAGCTAGGTGACCGGCTACATGCCTTTCTTCATGGTCTATAGCTCCAAGGCTATCCTTTTGACCGATCTCGACTACGGGGCACCGAGGGTCACTGATGTACAAGGAGCTAGAGGCCAAGGAGTTCCTCGAGGATGCCTTGGACCAGCTCGATGAAGCACGCAACATTGCCCTCCTCCACGCAGCCAAGTACCAGCAGGCGTTGCATCGATATCACAGCCACCGGGTGTGGGGGCGAGTCTTCAACGTTGGCGATTTGGTGCTCCGCCTCATCTAGAGCAACAAGGATTGCCACAAGTTATCTTCGCCATGGGAAGGCTCGTACGTCATTGCAGAAGTACTCTGGCCAGGCACCAACAAGCTCAAAATGGTCGATGGTTGAGCCTTTGCCAACGCCTCGAAGATTGAGCAGCTATGTTGCTTCTACCCTTAGTTTCTTCCAAGTCATCAGCACGCTTATGTAAAATCATGTTTCTGAACTAAAAGGTACTTTCCCTTATCAGTTTCGTTATCGCTTCCTCGGTTCTTAGTGACACCCGACCCTAGCAACGGCCAGGGGTCGGGCCTCATTTGGGGGTTGATAGGGGAATACTCTTGATTGGAAACACCTTAAGCACCTGACCCCCTCCCTACGTTAAAGAGCCTAAAAAGTAAAAGTCACGGAAACTAACTTTGAGAAAAACCGGACGGACTGCTAAAACACCTACGCCTCGACAGCTACGACGTTTTTTGCTCCCCGGCGTGATCAAAGTTTTTTCACCCGCAACTTGAGCTAGGCAGACTCAACGTCGGAAGGGATCGGGTCGGGTAGACTCGCTTTACATTCAAAATATAAACTTGTTCATCATAAGTTCACATCACACTCCTTTAGAAAAGGACAAGCGTTTAAGATAATGAAAAATACTTATTCATTACATGGTTGGTGTCTCTATGGCCTGAATCTGCCTAACTAACTAACCCCTCCAGGGGAGTACTATGTCTTCTATTCTGTTGGCTAGGTCCTACGAGAGGGAAGCCACCACCACCTCTATCTCCTCTAGCTCATGGTCCTCATAACTAGGTGCATAGCCTAGACTCATCGCCTATAGATCAATGCTGTCCCCATAATAGGAATGAGCAATCGTGAAGGACCGATTGATGCCAGTGCAGAGGGTGTTCCTCTCGAGCTAGCGCGCTCGAGCCATTATCTAGACAGCACGAGCCACGAGCGAGCTGGTCCCCTTTGACTGCACCACTTTAAGGTCATTGTAGACCACTCTGAGGGCAGCGCTTAGGATACTAAGCTTGTCACTCTCCGCCTAAAGATTTCTCTTGACCTCAGCGAGCTCCACCTGGCCCCAAGCTAGATCCGCAATGAGCCCAGCAGAGATGGTCTCAGCCTCTAGCTTTTGGGTCGTCTCCCTTTCAAGCTCAACTTGGAGGGAACCAACTCACTGCTTTGTGGCATCGTGCTCTTGGTAGGACTGGCTACACTCATTTTGGGCCATGTTGTGCTCCGAACGAAGCCTCTCCACGGTCTAGAACAACCCGTCCCGCTCCTTGCGCAGTCGATCAATCACTGCGGCATCCTGGCTCGCCCTTGTCTCCAGGGCCATGAGCTTCTCCTCGGCCCCCAGCTTTAGGTCCCTCTCTTTCTCAACCTTTCCTAGGAGGTTGAGGATCCACTGGCGGGCTTCGGCGTTCCTCTGAAGCAACTCATCCCCCTCCTTCTGGATCTGCATGGCCTCTTTGTCATCCATGCACGACCTCTACGATAGGTCCGCAAACACCCTCTCTGAGTCATCGATGTGACGACGGGCCTTAGCCTCCTAGACCCGAAGGTTGGTAGCCTCCTCGATGAGGGGGATCAGTTCGGCCACCCTCTGCTAGGTGGTGGCAAGCTACACGGCCACCTCCCCATGTAGTCATGCCTCCTTGATGAGCTGATCCCGGGCGTCCTTCTGCTGACATAGGAATTTGGACTTTTCCCGACTACGAGCCATAAGAGACTGTGGGAAGACACAAGTTAGAAACATAGAAAACCAAGTGGAAAAAGACAAGAAGCAAGATCATGCAGTACCTAGCTAGCTAGGATGACGGCATTATGCAGCACACCCATCGCATTGCCCATGGCCTCGAGCGTGGACGAGACCCCTATGTCAATGCTCTCCCGCTCCATGTCCTCGGTAGCGTCGTCGAGGGTGAAGAGCGTCAACATTGGGTCCCACTGATCCATCCACCGAAGCGGGGGCTCTCCCCTTGTTTGTGAGTCGCCGCCTATCAGGGCCAAGGCCTAGGATGACTCCCCGCTGGCCTCGGGCATCGTCGATCCCTTTGGCTGTGACACCTCCACCAGGATGGTCTCCCCAGCGGTGAAAGGGGCCAGTGGTGTGGACGTAGACCCCTGCTCTGCCACCATGACTTCTAGGGATGCCTCGGCTACGTCCCCCTCCGTCCGACCTACCTTGGGCACCATCTCCCGTGCTACCGACAGCATGGGTTGTGGCGTCGCGCCGGCATCTGAGCCAAACGCGCATTCTAGAAATTTACTAGTTGGTAACTCGAAACACCGACACCAGGTGCATGCAACCATAGATCCTCGAGGGCATCGGCAAGTGTGTCGAGGCTTATGGGGTGGAGAAACTGAGTAGGGTCCAACACCCGCACCAGCTCTCCATCCACGACGACGATGAAGTCCATGCTCTCGAAGCGCATGTGCGCGCCAGGGACCCAGCCGATGGCGTGACTGGCCATTCGAAGCCTGATGGAGATGTCAAGAAGTGCAAAGGCCCCTACCTGGCGTGCCAACTGTCAGTGTCTCAAGTCACCGACTAGTAAATTTCTAGATTGCGCATCTGGCTCGGATGGTATGCTTAGAGGACACAAGATCTATACTGGTTTGGGCAAAACATCCCTACTTCCAGTTCGCTGTTGTGGCTTGTGTTACTAGCATAGAATGTTTGCAGTAGGGGTTACAAATAGGTGATAGAGGGAGTGGGTCCCAGTCTCGGGTGCATGTGTATGTGTATTTTTTAGGCTCCCCTGTTGGGGAGCCTAGCCTTCCCTTTTATAGACTAAGCGAAAGGCCTAGGATACATCAGAGGAAAAGAGAAGAGGGAAAAGAAGAAAGAGAAAAGCGAGGAAGAAGAGAACTCCGGGGCTGCGCCTCTCTTCTCCCACTACGGGCGGGTCCCACTAGGCATGTAGCGACTCCTCGCCATGTCTCTACTATAGGCCAGCATCATCATCTGGTCATGGCCTCCATTCCCGTCGTTTGCGCTTGGTATGGTCAATAGTTCCCCTTGACTGGGGTCATACAGGGATTTGGTAGAAAAGTCCCGGTCCGCGCGGCACTATTGAGGATGTGCGTGCCCGAGCATGGCCTATTGTAGTTGTAGGTCCTGTCAAGACGTGTCCATCTCCTTCCTAGCGTCACAGGCATGGCTCTAGGCCCACATCCCACATCTGTGATAGTTGGAGATAATGTGGGCCCCTTCAGGGGCTCGTGTGCCCCTGTTCGGTGCCCGATTCACCTAAAGGGTCGGGCGAGATGGAACCCGTATTCTAGCCATCGAGCGAGGTGGGGCCCGTGCCCCAGCCGTTGGGCGAGGCAGAGCCCGTACTCTAGCCATCGGGCAAGGTGGAGCCCATGCCCTAGCCATTGGATGAGGCGGAGCCTATACCCCAGCCATCGGGCGGGGCAGGACCCACGCCCCAGCCATAGGGCGAGGCGAGACCCACACCCTAGCTATCAGGCGAGGCAGGGCCCACACCCCAGCCATCGGGCAAGGCGAGACCTGCGCCCTAGGGGTCGGGCGAGATGAGGCTCGCGCCCCTGGGGGCCACTTGGAGCCATAGTCGCGCGCCTAATTACTTCAGGCGAATTGGTACTGATGATCATTAGTTCCTACTCTTTGGGCACCCTAGTATTGGTACCCGATAGTAGCCCCTGAGCCTCCGGACGATTCGGGTGAGATCGCCCGGAGGATTTCTTGACTTGCCGGCGGGTCCGCGTGAGCGCACCCGGTGGGTGTAGCCCCTGAGCCTACGGAGGAGTTGGATACTCCTTTGTAGGCTTTTTTGCGTGGATGGACTCTAGCAGGCACCCGTGCTTGTTGCAACACGCGTGGTTTTCCCTCATGATTGACTTAAAGTTCGTATGCGACCGCGCGTAGGGTCTCTTTGCGAGGCCGAACCCCCGAGCCCGCGCGCGTAGCAGGGGTCCGATCTAGGGGTTAGCTCGTCTTGTGTTTGTTTTCCCTCACGCTTTTTCTCGAGAAAATAGAGGGGTCGAGCCGTGCCATATTTTCCCTCGTTGGGCGAACCATGGTGCTCAGTGAGCTATTAGTGGGTTAATTCGAGTAGAGCCCTAGTTCTCGTGCATGGGGACCCAGCATGGCCTAGCTGGTGACCGACTCCTAGTTCCTGACGGTCAGCCCATATAGTTCCCGGGGCCGTTCGACCGATCCCGGGGGCTCGCTGCCTCTCTATTAGGAGAAACCATGCGCCGCACGCAGTCGAGACTCGAACGTGGGGCCAGGACGCCCCTGGTGCTCGTGTGCTTGGGTATTGGCCGCTAGCGGGCCCATCCCTTTCCACCCCTCACTCTTTGGTTGCCCTGTGCGGTTGTCGAACCCGTTAATGGGCCAACCTTTGAACTCTTGGGCCTAGATGGGCCGTAGGTGCGTTTTCAGCTCCGTATCCCACTTACCTGCGATGGGTCATGGTCTATTTGGGAAGGCAAAATATCTGGCGTGTCCTTCGAGGGGGTGGCTAGAGGTTGCGTGTGCACGCCCCGTGATGAGACATGGTGATAGGACGCGGCGGGCATGGAGATCTAGGCGGGTGGTTGGTTTCCTCGCACCCATCGTCCCTATAAAACCAAAGGGCTAGCCCTCTGTGTTTTCCACGCGTTCCTGCATCCTTACCTCCGTAGCTACGCCGCTGCCGCCAACACTAGGGTTTCATGCCTCCGCATCCTCACTGTCGTTGAGCTCGCATTCATCCGCCCCCGCCTCCAATGGATCCGTGGTGCCGTTCTGACATCTCCTTCCTGCGCATGGAGGGTGTCGTCCGTCGTGGCCTTCTCTGCGCATGGACCGTGGCCACAGAGTGGTTGCTACTAGGCGACGAGGAGTTGTCGTTTCCGCCCGACGGCTATGTGGTGTCGTTCGCCCACTTCCATAAGCATGGGCTCGCAACCCCCGCCCACAAATTCCTCTAGGGGCTGCTGCATTTCTACAAGATTGAGCTGCAGCATCTCAATCCCAACGGGATCCAGCACATGGTGGCTTTCGTCGCGCTGTGTGAAGGATTCCTGGGGATCAGCGCTCACTTCGACTTGTGGAGGCACTTCTTTGCTGTCAACCTCTAGAAGAAGAGGGAGAGGGGCGTCAAGCTGGAGCTGCATATGCCGATGGGGTGCGCCAGCATCCAACTTTGGAACAACCGGGCCGGCGAGTACCCGTCCATGCGGCTCTCGACGTCCAACAAGGGGTGGCACTCACAGTGTTTCTACCTCAAGAATGATGCCACCGCCCCTCTGCCGGAGTTCACCGGGCACCTGATCGAAGAGGCCCCGGAGTCATGGAGGAAGTGAGGCGTCCAGGATAAGGATAAGAAGAGGATCCGAGCCCACATCGCCGCCATCCAGATCCTGAAGGAGAACGGCCTGAAAGGGTCAGTCATCATCAGGGCTTACCCCGTCGGGCGAGGCGGGACCCGCACCCTAGCCGTCGGGCGAGGCGGGACCCGCACCCTAGCCGTCGGGCGAGGCAGGACCCGCGCCCCAGGGGTCAGGCGAGACGGGGCTCGCACCCCTAGGGGCCACTTGGAGCCATTGCCACATGCCTAATCGCTTCAGGCGAATTGGTACTGATGATCATTAGTTCCTTCTCTTCAGGCACACTAGTATTGGTACCCGACACATTGATACCCCTTTTAGGATGTGGTTCAAGCTCCGCCACTACACGTAATATCTTTTATAGTTGTAAGAAAAAATTTGCTAGCGGACATTGAAAGTGAGGCCGCTTTATAAGTGAACACTGAAAAAAGATCAATCTGCTGGTGGACACTCTAATTTATGTCAAAATTGCGAGAGGACACCGAACGCATTAAAATATTCATTTCTGGTTGAGGAGGTAAGAGAATAGCCGTGAAATGACTATTTTTCCACTATGTGTAGTATCTTTCATAGTTGTAATGGAGATTGAATTATGCAATGTATTTTTTTTCTACACTGTACCTGTTTATTTATTTATTTTTTACTATATGTTTTGGTATATATGTTACTCCCTCCATTACAAAATTTAAGATATTTTGGCTTTTCTTAATATATATATTATTACTTTTACTATGCACCTACCAAAAAAGTACTGAATTTGGAATGGAGGAAGTATAATAGGATCCACGCGGCAGTTTTTATCCATGAGATGAAAAGAGATTATTTTTTTAACTTCATCTATCGTAATACTTATGGAAATCAAACTATTTTTTGAGTTCGATATTAAATTTAGAATCAATTTTAAGAGAACAAATAATTTAGAAGTAAAGATTACGAATTATCTCAAAATTGTTCTTCCAAGCATCCTTTGATGGATGCTGATTGTATTTTTTGATGATTTTTTTTGTCTCGATGTCTTATCTTTTTCTCTCTTTTTCCGAAGATGTGTTGGTCGAAATAGGAGAAGAGTTTCAAGTTTATATTGGCTACGTCGTGCAGACCAGGGAGGCGAACACGAAACATGCATATGTAACTCCATACAGCTCCTAGCATCCGCGCGATGAGAGCGCTGCAGCTACTATGCGGATATTGTTCACGAATCGGCCGCCTCCATGTGCCTCGTGCGTGTGTCCGCGTCCTTTTGCGCTCTCCCGGTTCATTCAGGGCGCGTTTACATGCAATTTTTTTTTGATTTTGGCCACTTTCATTTGTATTTGATAATTAATGTCTAATTATGGATTAATTAGGTTTGAAAGTCACCTAACTGTATAATTAGTTTTTTTCGTCTATATTTAGTACTCCGTACATATGTCGCAAAATTCGATGTGATAGATAGTGCGTAAAAAATTTTGGAAACTAAACATGCCCTAAATGCCGCCGCCTAGGGCCTCTGGAAAAAAAAAAACCTCGCAGTGCCTCGACGCCTCCGCTTCATCCTCTTCCCCTCCCCCAGCCATCGCCTCGGGTAGGTGCACACTCCTTTTAACCGCGCACCTCCCCCAACCGTGCGCCCATGTTCCTCCCTCGGCGTCGTCGCTCCCGAACCTCCCATCGCTGCCGCCGCGTCCTCGGAGTCTCCTCCACTATACGCCGCCTCCTAAACGCCTCCTCCCCTCCCAGCGTTGCCGCTCCGGCCTGCGCGACCGGCCCCTGGCGCGGTGGCGGCGCCCACCTAGGGATTCGTCTCTCCGTCGCCTACAGGGCGGCGGGCTCCAGGTGAAGGTGCGTCCTCTCCGTTGCTCCCCTCTGCTTTCCCTCGCCGATGCCGTGGCCTCGCCGTAAACACGGTTGCGGGGCGCCGCTATAGCGGCCAGACATGCGCAGGCGCGTTACGGTGGAGGTCCTCTGCCTCGATTCAGGCTCATGCTGACGGGGCCTTCAGAATCGATTTTGATGTTTTCTTTCTTTCTTTTTCCCCCTCACCTTCTCCGGTTCCCGTCTTCAGGCAACGGCACACCGACCTTGGATTTGGCTTCTGCACGTCTGGATGCTGCTGGGTTACCTTTGCTATGTCCAACACCAACGAGAGGCCACTGATGCAGCTCCCAGCCTGTCTGCCAACGTCTTCAGGTGTTCCTTCACCTTCCTCATCTACAGCTGTCAAGCCAGGAAGATAGACAGTAGCGGTCCCAGGATTTTTCTCAGATGTAAGCCTAACTAATTGCAATCCTTATTTTGTTCACTGTATTGTACTTATTCAGATTGCTATAGAATTCTAATTATTGGCCTAAGCCATGTCATCATATATTCTAATTATTGGCCTCAGCTAAATTCGTTTTTTTCCCAAAATTTGACAGAGAGGAACAAATAAATATGGTACTAGCTGTAGTACCTGTTGGTACTAACTGTAGTACCTGCTGCTAATTTACCACAGAGACCGTTTTCCATCAAGGAGAGCATAACCGATGTGTGTTTTAGTCTTACTTTTTTCTCCGGTCAGAATTGCTTTGTGATATTGTGAGGTTGTGCTCTGCTCACTGTCTGATATGTACATCCAGCTTACGTTTCTTCAGGCTTGTTTTTTTCCCACTCTTATTTTCAGATGTTGTGAGATTGTGTTATGTTCGCTGTCTGCCTGCCACAATGCTGGTGTACAATGTGCGTTTCCACACTCATACACCTGCAAAAATCAAGTGAGTTAATAGCGCCGCCTGCCTTTTCTCTGTTACTATTTATAGGTAACTAACAAATTACACAATTTCTTTTTGCCCTAAGTAATCTTGAGCATATGGAATCTAACTAGGTTCGTTGTAAAATTAATTTTCTTCATGTGTTTTTCTATACGTAATAATTGGTACGCTTACCTACCATGTCCTCTCTGATTACACAATATCAGTCGAATTAATGTGTATAGATTTTATCTCACTTCTCCATCACACTTCCTGTGTTACCTCACACTATCTACGAATAATTCCATACCATGGTTGTTAACCTTGTGAGCTGAATCATGATAGTGTCCAAGTGTCTGTAGTTCGATAACAGTTAGTACAGGCTGAATCCAGTGAGCCTTTAATTAGTGTTTATTTTTCTTTATCAATAGTTTGGCATAACTATCTAGGTTAATTTTGTACTGCCGAGCTTTACTAATTCTTAGCGACTCAGTATGTTAATATCAACTTTAGGTTGTTCCGCTTTTATTTCTACCTATTTCTTATGACCTCTTGCCCGATGTATGTTGTCCACTGACAGCAGCAAAAACACACCATAAAGCTTCGGTTATGGTTGTTGAATGGTTACTATATCCTTGCTCCTCTATTCATGGTTTCAGTTCCATTCTCTATCTATTTTTAACTAAAAAATGGTCTCCATCATGATTACATCAGAATTTATCTTTTACAGAGCACCTGTAGCTGCAAGGAATGTGCAACCAATGCTATTGGCATGTATTTCTATACGTTTTTCATTTTGCAATGCAGAAATTAGAGTTAGATAACAGCACTAGAGTATGACCAGCAGCATACCGTTATGTCTGTCTTCTAACAAGCACAAGACCCATACTGTATTGTATTGTTAGCTTATTATTTCCAATCAATTGCTTCATCTGTAGGTGTGGATTGTATGACTAATTTGGGTATTGCACCTTATTGGTGCCTTGCCAGTTTTAAGAGAGAAGTTTCACTGTATCCAAATTCCTTTAGGATACTCATTTCGGGATAGCATTGTCTCTGTACGAGGGTATGCCAGATTATGATATCTATCTGTTATATGGTCCCTCTTATATCATCCCATTATTTCGAACGTTCAAAGTTGTCACGATTGCTCGGTAAAATTCTCATGATCATGGTGCACGAGCAATCTGTTTATCTTGCAATGATATTCATGGCAAAAGTCAACACGATAATAGACAACCCACGAACCCAGGCAAAAGCTAATCATGGACAATGCATTGCCCGGGTTCAGCCTGCTTGCTTAAAATGATTGCCGTCTAGCATTTCACGTGCTTGCTTAGGTATGCAAAACTAAAAGCAATGCTTATGCGGGCGCAGCGTAGTGCACCTGACGTCCTAGTAGGCCCTAAACACGCAAGAGAGGATCCGTCGCGCGCTGCTGTCTGCTGACATCCAGAGAGAGGAGCAAGTCATGGCAGCTCGCATCCGATCGTGATTTCGCATAGCCTGTGTTTTTGGAGCATGGCCGCTATTAAAACTTGGCGTAAACAACGGCAGCGACTTGATGATGAGTGAAGGACACAAAAATGCGAACAAGAACGGAAAGGCGAGCAACACCAACTCGACGAGGACGGCTCTTCCACCATGGCATCATCAACCATAGGCCGGTCCGCTGACCGCCAACGTCAGCGCCGCCGGTCACTTCAAGTGGAACACCGGTGTACAAATCGCTTCAAGATCCGGATCAACTCTTCGTTCACCTGGCCCCACCTCGAACTCGGCGAGCTCCACGTCCTTCCCCATCTGCTTCAGCCTCGCCGCGTAGAGCATGTTGGAACCGATCTCCGGTAAGGGGCTCGGCACGTCGCGGCACCGGCCGGTGGTGACCGCGGCGACTAAAATCCTACCGATGGCGTGAGCACACGAACACGAGAGAGAGAGAGAGCGAGCAGTTTTTCACTGCGAATGGCGCAGCTTGTTTGATGCATTCAACTTGGCCTTTCTAGGCTCTGATCCACTCCCCCCGCCACGGTTGGGCGCTGCACGGTGTGCTGTGAATTCCGGTCACCCGTGCGACATGCACGGCGTGCCAGCCATGGCGGGGAGGCGCCTAAAGACTTGGTCCTAGCGTGCACGTGTGCAATCACCATGCACCTAAGATTCTACGTGATGTTACAAAATGTTCACAACTGAAATGAACCTATTACATGCATCTAAAACATGAAAAGATAACTTGCCACGATTACAAACGTTGGTGACAACATTTCACCCCCTTAATCGTGAGCAACAGCACTAACACCCATCTTGTAGCGCATCTCCACGAATTTGATCCTCCCAAGTGGCTTCGTTAGAATGTCTGCCAGTTGCCTGTCAGTGCCAATGTGTTCAACTTCTGCAATTCCATCACTGGCACACTCCCTGATGAAATGGTAGCGTGTGTCGATATGTTTGCTTCTCTCATGATAGACAGGATTTTTGCTCAGCTCTAAGGCCGACTTGTTATCCATCAACGGCTTGAATTTTTGCAGCCTCTCACCTGTCAGATCTGCAATGAGTCTGGTCTACCAAACACCTTGGCAAGCTGCTGAAGCTGCTGCAATGTATTCAGCTTCACAGCTTGATAATGCCACAACCCTTTGCTTTTGTGATGTCCAAGTCACCACATTGCCATTCAAGAAGAACACCACACTAGATGTGCTCTTTCTCTTCTCTAGGTCACCAGCATGATCACTGTCAGAGTATCCTAACAGTTTCAGGTTTGTGAATGAGCTAGTGGTATATCTGCAACCATATTTAGTGGTGCCTGCCAAGTATCCGACGATCCTTTTGACAGCAGCCCAGTGTTTAGTGGTTGGACACTCCATATATCTGCTCACCATACCAACAGAATAGGAGATGTCTGGCCTAGTGTTCACTAAGTATCTTAGGCTCCCCACTAAACTCCTGAATTTGGTCACATCTTTAGCCATGTCAGGTCTCCCAGGTACTAGTTTGCAATTTTGCTCCATTGGAGTATCTATAGGGTTACACCCTGTCATACCACATTGATCAATGATTCTTGCTGCATATGCTTTCTGACATAGAGTAATCTCACCAGGTTTTTGCTTGACTTCCATGCCCAAGTAGTAACTGAGTAACCCCAAATCACTCATACTGAAGGTTCTGCACATCTGCTGTTTGAATTCAACAATGTACTTGTTGTTTGGCCCACAAATGATGAGGTCATCAACATACACTCCCAGCAACAACAGTGAGTCACCATTGCCCCTCTTATAGACTGCATGCTCCTCCTCACTCCTGCAGAACCCCAATCTGATCAATTCTTGGTCCAATTTTGCATTCCAGGCCCTAGGTGCCTGTTTGAGGCCATAGAGTGCCTTTTGCAACTTCAGTACTTTGCCTGGATATCTTGGGTTTTCAAAACCTGGAGGTTGTTTAACATACACCTCCTCCTACAACTCACCATTGAGAAAAGCTGATTTGACATCCATGTGGTGTACTTCCCACTTCCCACTGGCAGCTAGAGCTAGAATCGGTCTAATAGTTTCTAGCCTAGCAATAGGAGCAAAAACCTCCTCATAATCCACTCCATGTCTCTAAGCATATCCCTTTGCAACAAGTCTTGCTTTATGCTTGACAACATTCCCCTCAGGATCCCTTTTTACCTTGTATACCCACTTTAAACCTATTGCCTTGTGACCTTTAGGCAGATTAGTGTAATGCCAAGTGTTGTTATCTTGTATTGACTTCAACTCAGAATTCATAGCCTTGACCCAACAATCTTCCTCCAGGGCATCTTTCACCCCACCTGGTTCATCAGCAGCCAATAAACAGATACCACTGTATTCATAATCTTGCATTTCATCAGTGGAGTCTAGGAGATCAGACAAAATTCTGAATCTCAGTGGTCCTCCAAATGTATTTTCAGAATGCTGACTAGGTGGTGTTGCATAATTGATGTTTGGAGCTGCAATAGATCCTGGAGTGTTTTGAGATAGTGGTGAGTCATTGTTACCTACACCACTCCCCAATCCTGCAGAGTTACTAGCTTCTATCCCTGCACCTGGACTAGCTGGCTGGTTAGTCACTGCTTCTATTGTCGGATTTTGGTCAGGCAGATCATACTACACAATGAATGTGTCTGTCTCTTGTTGATCTGAGTTGCACATCCAGTTGTTCCATTCCCAGGGCATTTTTTCATCAAAAATCACATCCCTACTCACCACCAACTTGTTGGTAGAGGGATCAAAGAGCCTATAGCCCTTAGTGCCTGACTCATAGCCTATAAAGACCGTTCTTCTAGATCTGTCAGACAATTTGCTTATGCCAGGACCAACCAGCTTTACATGTGCCACACAACCAAATATTTTCAAGTGACTGACCTTGGGTTTCACACCATGCCAAGCTTCAAAAGGAGTTATGTTGTTCAGAGCCTTTGTGGGTGACCTGTTTAACAGATAAACTGCAGTTCTCACTGTCTCTCCCCAGAATACTGATGGGACTTTCATAGTTTTCAACAGACACCTAGCCATCTCAACAACTGATTGGTTTCTTCTCTCCACCACTCCATTCTGCTGTGGAGTATATGGGGTGGTGGTGTAGTGTTTTATCCCTCCTTCACTGCAAAAGACAGAGAACAGATTGGAAGTAAACTCTCCTCCTCTATCTGTTCTCAGGGCTTTTAGCTTTGCACCAGATTCATTTTCAGCTCTAGCAATGACCTTCTTGAAGCTTTCTAGAGCTTGATCTTTGCTTCTTAGCATCTCAACCCACATGTATCTACTATAGTCATCAACTACTAGCAGAAAATATGAGGCACCCCCTATGCTTTTTGGAGTAATTTGCCCACAAAGATCTGTGTGCACTAGCTCTAAGCCTTTGTTTGCTCTGAAACTTGACACATGTGGAAAAGGTTTCCTATGTTGCTTTCCAAGAACACACCCATCACACACCTTCTCTACTCTCCTGACAGTTGGCAGTCCCTCAACCATGCCCTTGGCACTGAGATCACTCAAGGATCTGAAATTGATATGCCCATATCTAGCATGCCAATCCCAAGACACATCTTCAGACTGTGCTAGTAAACAAATTGGTGGAACCAATCCAAACTTAGCCAAGTACAGCCTGTTACCAACTCTAGGAGCAGAAATCAACAGTGTATGTTCCTGATCATAAACACATAATCTCCCATTCTCTCCCACATACTTAAAACCCTTTTCTTCCAATTGACCCAAACTAACAATGTTGCTTTTTAACTCAGGTATGTAGTAAACTTCAGTAAGAACTTTGTGACCCTTGTTTCGATCTTGCATATCTACTGAACCCATACCTTTGATTTTGACGGTGGAGCCATCACCAAACTTGACTGTCCCTTGCACACCTCTGTCAAGCTGTGTCAGCGTTGACAGTGATCCTGTCATGTGGTTGCTGGCGCCGGTGTGAAGCACCCAGACGCCATCAGGGACGTCCACCGGCACGACCTTCTCCTCCATCAAGTGAACGCAGTGAGATGACCCGTGCACGACGTCGCATGTGGCTAGCATCAGCGTGCCCGGCTGATCAGCGCCGCCGATGGCCACGTTTGCCTCTGACTGAGCCTGATCCTTCTTCTTGTCTTTCTTGGGGCGCTTACAATCCTGCTCCCAGTGGCCATAGATGCCACAGTTGCGGCAGCGGCCTTTGCGTCGTGGCGTGCCCTCAGAGGTCAACTTGACCTGCTTTGAGGCACCGCCGTCAGTGCGCGCCGCCGCCTTGTGCTTTGGAGCACCGCTGCCCACACCGCTTCCTCCGGGCTTGGACCCAGATTGGAAGCGATGTTTGTTCTTCTCGATCCAGTCGTCCTCGGCGAGGAGCAGCCGACCCATCTTGTCAGTGACGTGTTCGGTCTTGTCATCGAACCGCTCCTCCATCACGCGCAACCTCCCGATCAGCTCCTCCACGGTCAGATTCTTCAGGTCGCAGAACATTTCGATGGAAACCACCACCTGCGTGAAGCGAGGCGGCACCACGTGAAGAAATTTCTTCACTACGCGGACATCATCGATGTTCTCACCCAGGGTTTTCAGGTTGCCGACGAGGTTGGTGATGCGCATGCCGAAGTCGTCAATGGATTCGCCCTCTTTGAAGGCGATGTTCTCGAATTCCTTCAAGAGCCTCTGGGCGTTCACCTCCTTGACTCGATCAGCGCCGATCCGCATCGTCCTCACCGCCTCCCACGCCTCCTTCACCATCGCCTTTCTTCCCAACGACTGCCACATCTCCTTCGGGACTGAGCGCAGCACTGCGCTCATCGCCTACTGATCCTGCGCGCGCTTGACGCCGGTACCTGGGTCAATCACCCCCCAGATCTCGAGCGCCTCGTAGTTGCACTGCATCAGCATCGCCCATTCGGTGTAGTTGTCGATGGTGAGCATCGGCCATAGGAGAGAACTCCCCTTGACGCCGCCACTGTTGGAGCTCCTGGCGTCGCCCATGGTGGTTGGTGGTGGCGTTCGCGAGGGGATGACAAACTTCTTTCTCGGTGGCTCTCTCGGTGGGCTCACAGAACCGTCGTATTGCATAAACACGGCTCTGATACCAGAATGTTGGAACCGATCTTCGGTAAGGGGCTCGGCACGTTGCGGCACCGGTCGGTGGTGACCGCGGCGACTAAAATCCTACCGATGGCGTGAGCACACGAACAAGAGAGAGAGAGCGAGCAGTTTTTCACTGCGAATGGCGCAGCTTGTTTGATGCATTCAACTTGGCCTTTCTAGGCTCTGATCCGCTCCCCCCGCCACGGTTGGACGCTGCACGGTGTGCCGTGAATTCCGGTCACCGTGCGACATGCACGGCGTGCCAGCCATGGCGGGGAGGCGCCTGAAGACGCGGTCCTAGCGTGCACGTGTGCAATCACCATGCACCTAAGATTCTACGCGATGTTACAAAATGTTCACAACTGAAATGAACCTATTACATGCATCTAAAACATGAAAAGATAACTTGCCACGATTACAAACGTTGGTGACAACAGAGCAGCACGTGGTCGCGAAGCACGTCGACCTCAGGCGCCTCCACGAGCACCGGCGGCAGCGCCACGGGCTCCAAGTCAGGGCTGTGGGGGCCGAACGGGTTGGCCAGCGGGTGGTCGAAGGTCGCCCCCACCGGCAGCGACATGCGCCAGAGCTGATCCGACATGGCGACCGTCAGCGAGACGCCGTCCGGGGGTGTCGACTCCGTCGCCGTGCGCTGGACGCCACCGAGGAACAAGGACAGGAGGACGTGCCCGACGAGGCGCACTGGGGCGAGGTCGATCTGCCCGGAGCCGGCCTTGACCGCGAGGTGGTGGGCTAGGTTGGCGCCCGCGGAGACGCCCGACAGGAACGTCCGGGCGAAGTCGGCCGACTCGGCGAGCCACGGCTCGGCACCGCCACCGCTTGCGGCGGCGAGCGCCGCCTGCCCGCGCAGCCAGGTCAGGAACGTCGCGCCGTCCTCGATCGCCGCCGGGAGGCGGTGCTCAGGGGCGAGCCGGTACTGGACGGAGAGGACGAGCGCGGGGAGGTCGGCCGCGAGGCGGCGGCGGAGGTAGTGTCCGCCTCCGAGCTGGTCGTAGGACCCGATGCAGTAGCCGCCTCCGTGAAAGTGAACCAGCACCGGGAGCTTACTTTTGTTACCTCCGTCGTCGCCGGCGTCCGCTGCCGCCGCCGGCTTGTACAAGCGGACCTTGAGGCCGCGCGTCGCGTTGTACACGGTGTCCTTCCATTGAACCCCCGGCCGGAACGTCCGAGAACGGCTCTGCCGGCATCAGGGCCGCTTCGTCGCCGCGCACGACGGTGCCGTCGCTGAAGAGCTGGACGGCACCGAAGAAGTCCTCCACGACGTGCGGCGCCGTGTCGCCGGACATGTTGGTGATGATCGTCACGAACTCACGATTGGATTGGAGGGGATTGACTTGGATTTGGGAGGTCGTCTGAATGAACTGAAGAGGAAGAGTGAGGTGAAACTCGAGGTCCTCGCTGTAAGCTATTTGTCTTCATCTGCTGGCGCATCTGTTATCTTCTTATAGGAATCCTGCACCCAAAAAAAGGACAGGCAGTGTGGCCACGTCGTCCGCTTTTCTCGGCCATCGGATTGGCCGTGCGGACTGTCCAGATCATGCGAGCCCTGGTCTTTTTGCAAAAAAATCCTTGAACTTTAGTCGAATTAACCCGTAGTCCGGACCTTCTCTTAGGGTTTTTTTTAAAAAAATCCTCGAACTTTATCGAAATCAACACTCAATCTAGGCTTTTTAAATGAGACGGTCTGCCTCCCGCTCGGGCCTGTATATCGCCGGACCTAAGCTTTACTGGGTCGAATTCGGCCCTCTATTTTCCTGCGAATTTATTATTTATCTAAAACGGTTGAAATTTTGTAAAGACCATAATAAAACAAATAAAAATAAAAAGATGCCAAACTAAGTTTGTTGAACTCTACACAACTAACACTGCACTATAAACACATAACATCACATGTTTAGTGTAATTTTTTGCTATTAATGTGGATCTAGATTTTTCTAGAGTTTTCTAAAAATAACTAATAGAGTTAATTTCTTTATTTCAATTGCTATGAAATTTTTACGGTAGCTTACCCATACCACGCATAAAATAAAATGATTGAGTGATTTTACCGGCTTTACGATCCTCTCTCTCGCGCGTGCTCTCTCTCTCTATCTATCTATCTATCTATCTATCTATCTATATATATATATATATATATATATATATATATATAGACACACACAACATGTATGAAATAACATTCTATAATTACAATTATAATAATATAGCGCAAAAAAACAAGCATAGTTAACGAACCCTAGTCCAACAAGTTCACCGAACCTAAATAGGTGCGCATAGCTCAGTTTGTAAATTTAAATAATACTTGCTCTGCTGCATCTTTGTTACGTGCTCCCATTCTTGAATAATTTAGTCAATCAAAGTTTAATACTAGGAACTGCTGCATACAATATATAATCAGCTGCAATCTATTGGAATGACCACTTCCTCTAACATTGGCCTTTTCAGAAAAACAACAAGCAAACCAATACTTGTACCCAAGTTCTTTTAAATAAATTATCAATTAATTAAATCTATTACATTAAAATGGTCTCATACCGGTCAGCGCGGCAACGCCGCTGCACCAAAATCAGGCTAACGGATAGGGCCAAGTCGCCCGTTAGCCCACTAGCTGTCCGATCTGGCGACGTTCGATCGGGCTAGTCGCGGGTCTCCCACCATTAAGGCGGTCACGAATACTCGCAAATTGACCCGTCACCTCCGCGGCGCATCTCCTTCTGTGACAGAACCGACCAATTATACGAAATTAAGTAAGAAAATCATCCACCAGAGCAGACGATTGACAAACTTAAGCCCATATAACCCGGTAGTCCGTGAAATCACGAAGGATTTCAAACCAACTCGTGTCCCAGCCATGATCGTAATAAGTTTAGCGGTCACCATCACATATTACATAAAAGTTCGCGGTCTCAGATACATCAGAGTTTAAACATAGTTATTACAAACCAGTTCGAATAAAAGTAGCGGAAGTCATTTGTTCAAACCACACACACACTCACGCAGAGTTTAAATATAGTGCCAGCGGATGATCATCTCCAACAAAAGCATCAGATGAGACGTAAGGAATGACCATGCCCATGGTCCTAAGCATCACCCATCGCAGGATAAAGGCAGTTGATACAGTAGCCATAATACATCTGTCCATCTGCAACAAGTGGGAATAAAACCCTGAGTACGAGAAGGTACTCAGCCAGACTTACCCGACATAACCGAAAATAAATGACACCAAGGATTATGAAGGGCTTTATAGTAGGGTAGCTGACTCATTTGCAAAAAGAAGCATTTTTAGCATTTCAAGAACCTTTCTAAAAGCATTATTGTCAAGTTAATTATTATTAACCTGTCAACTAGATTTGCACCTATGCTAGAGTAATCATGTGATTAAGCAGATAATGATAACCAATGATCATTAAACAATTTTCATACTGTCATATTCACTATAACTGTCCAAGTGTTCCATAACATTTACTACGATGAAGTAACTCAAGTCAAGTGCTCACTATCCAGGAGCGATGGCGATTTGAATCGATTCCTAACCAGCTGGTGATTTATTCCTTACACAAACCTCACTCACCCGCTAAAGTGAGATATTGATCACCGAGTCAACTTTTCAGGAATCTCGAGTTTGCCAGGAACCACATGTACCCGGGGGCCGACCGACTGCACTTTGGTCTTATCATCCCGCCCCCGTGTCCTACCACACCTGCTCTGGTACAGTGCGTTGCGGGCAATCTACTCGGCCCGAAAAATCTCCCAGCTTTGCGGTCGGAAGGTACTTTATCCGGCCAGCTAAATGTAAGGCATGCGTTCAACATGACTCGAGGCCCAACAACGGTCGGTCCTTAATCGACACAGACGGAAACACTACAGTCCAAAACTCTGCAAGTCTCCGTCCGGTCTCAACTTCATTTAACACTTAGTTATACCATGACTTCATAGTCATCCAAGCAGATCCAGGTAACCACCTATAGCTCGCAGGTGACAGAAAATCACCCGACTTCTACCGGTCTAAGCCAGCTAAGCATTGACTCGACTGCGGATACCAGGGTAACAAGGATATAGTATAACAAAGGTAAGCAAGGTATAATGCAGCAACGGTTGCAAACAACTCCTGAACGTAATGCATCAATTTAAAGTAAAGTATTTAATTAAATAATTGCAAACTAGGAGAAAATGCTCCGGGGCTTGCCTCTCTCGAAGGAGCTCGGACGGTGATCGGGGCACTCCGGAAGTTCCTCAAAGTCCTCCTCGTCGACTTCTGGCACTTCCTGCTGCTGCACCTCGAGCTGCTCCTCGGGCTCCTCGGGTATGACGACTGGGTTCTCGGTTTGTGATCCTGTATGATGCAATGCGCGTAAGTGATTATGCAAACGGTGCATCGAAGGAGATGAATGTAATGGATATGTTGAAATGCAAGGTAGTCAACATCATCCAAGAACTATACTACAAGCACATGTCATCTACTGCATTCTCTTCTACTACTAATATGTTAAGTTAACATACCTTATGAAATGCTTCAAAGATATACCAAAGCTTTACTAATTTCCTAATCACACTTAAAGCAACACTTGCTTAAACTCTAATTAATAATAGGTTTGAATAGCAACATATATTTTTGATGTTCCTAAAAATCTGAGAAAATTACAGTAGCATACTACTACCCTAAACAGACTACCATAAAAATTTCATGGAATTTGGATAAGTAAACTATCCTACACAAAAATGACAAGCTATAGCATAAAAATGAGCATGAAATTACTTTGTACTATGAAAAGTGTCAAACAACAGAATTAGTATTTTTCCTAGGTTCTTAATAGCATATAATGACTGTACAAAAATTATCACATGCATGTTTTATACAAAGTTTGCTCTCTAACAAAAATAACAGAATTCAGCCATTAAAGGTACTTGAACTACACCTCAAAATTTTCCACAACACATGCATGAAACATATTTTTCCTAAGAAGTACATGACACTAGAAGATTAACAAACTTAGAATCATATTTTTCTGAATCCTATAGATTTTTCTACATATTTTTCAAGTTATCAGCAATATTCATGATTAAATAAAGTTCCACAGAAAAGTATTTCAAAAATGGCATGCAATAATTTTCCCTAGTAGATCTGATGATAAGGAACCTAGCAAAATTTGTTTCAACAAATTTGGAGCAAGTTTGACCATCCAAATATTTTTCAAACCATTTCAGATTTCAAATAATAAAGAATAATGAAAATCAATTCACTTAAGCGTTACTGGGCCAGCCCGAAGGGAACAGTTGGCCCACGGCCATCACCGGCCTTCGCGGCCCGAGCGCGAGGGAGAGGGAGATGGCCCAACAGGGCGTCAGCCCCCGGCCTGGCTCGGCCTGGCCAGCCAAGGCATGGTGACACGCCGGGGCGCGCGCGCTGGCGCGACGGCGCGGCTCGGCCAGCGGCCGGCGGCCGTCTCCGGCCATGGCAGCGCAAGCCAGCGAGCGTAATAGGTGTGCGAGGCTATGGCGCAAGCGAGAAGGCAGCTAAGCACGGCTGAGAAGGGGAGAAAGAGGGCGCTCCACGGCGGCCGAGCACGGCGGCGCCATGGACGTCGGTGGCGAGGCGCGGGGAAGCTCACCCAGGGCTCGGAAGGCGGCGCAAGCGCGAGCGTGAGCCGAAGGAAGGCGAGGCGCGGCTGTGGGCGCGAGCAATCGGAAAATGACGCGGCGGTGCGAGAGCTTGGCGTCGGCGGAGCGGCGGGCGCGGCGAGGGCGGAGCTCGAGCTCTCGGCTCTGGAGGGAAGAAGAAGAAGCGTGGGCGCGAGTGAGCGAGTGCGCGGGCATCAGCAGGTGAAGGCGGGCGCGTGGGCGCGGTGTCAGGCCGCGGCTGCCGCGCGGCGGTTGACACCGGCATGCGGTCGTCACGCGGCGGACGCTTTCTGCCACGGTCGTGGCGTGGCGCGGCGAGCAGCAGGGGGACGGCGCGGCGCGCGGGGCTGGGCTGGGCCGAGGCGCGATGGGCTGGCGCGCGGCTACGGGCGGCTTGCTGGCGCGCTGGGCCAGCTTCGGCAGGCGGGCCAGAAGCGAGGCGGCGGCCCGCGAAGGAGGAAAAACATTTTTCAAATAAATTTTTCAAGGAATTTAAATGCCATCTTTCAAATATTATTTTGAGCAAGAAAATGACCTCTTATGAAAATGTACCAAAAATGAAAGTTGCTTAGAATTTAATTCTCTACAACTTTGCTTTTATGACCAAAGTCCAAATCTATCTAGATTTTAAATTATAGAATCAAAGTTAAATTTTTAACTCAAAACCCTAATTTTGGGAAATTACTTTGGGAAGCAAAATTTTGAATTAATTTGAATACAAACCTTGCTCCAAAAATTGTGCTAAACAATTCTAGATGATTTACAAGCATAACCAATAGTTTCTACTCAACTAGCAAGCAAGAATCAGAGCAAAACAACTCTAATAAGTGTATGCATCATTTACTTTTCACAAACATGTTTCGTATGTTTCGAAGTAATGTTTCAGTTGTTATATGCAAGATTACGCATGTATGATTAGGATGCTTGATGATGCACGATATGTATGATTAGCAATGCCTAAATGCAGGCATAACACCGGGGTGTTACAGCCCTCCCCCCTTATAAAAATCTCGTCCCGAGATTTGGGTTACGAACCATTTGTTATAAAATTCTTCATAAGCTTTTTGTAGATACTCTCCTGTTTCCCAAGTTGCATCTCCCTCATCATGATGATCTCACTGTATCTTGTATGTTTTTACCACACTATTCCGAGTAGCACGTTCCTTAGTGTCTAACACCCGTACTGGTTGTTCACGATACACCAAATCTGATTTGAGTTGGATACCTCGAGGTTCTATTCTTTCTTCCGGAACACGCAAACATTTCTTGAGATGTGATACATGGAAAACTGGGAAAACGGTACTCATTGTCTCAGGTAACTCTAACTTGTAGGCTATCGGACCTCTTCGTTCCAAGATCTTGTATGGTCCTACGAATCTCGCGGCAAGCTTTCTTCGAATTCCAAACCTTTTCTTCTTCATTGGCGTGACTTTCAGATAAACATAGTCACCAACTTCAAACACAAGGGGTCTCCTTCTTTTGTCTGCATAGCCTTTCTGACGTGATTGGGCAGCTTTCATATTCTGCTGAATAATATGAACTTTCTTCTCGGCTTCTTCTACAAAGTCAATGCCATAATACCTTCTATCACCAGGCTCGATCCAATTCAATGGTGTTCTACATTTTCTGCCATATAAAGCTTCGAATGGGGCCATCTTGATGCTTTCTTGATAGCTATTATTATAAGAAAACTCAGCTAATGGTAACCATGACTCCCATGATCCCTTAGAAGACAATACACAGGCTCTCAACATATCCTCCAAAACAGCATTTACTCGTTCAGTCTGACCATCTGTCTGAGGATGATAAGCGGTACTGCGTATCAAACTAGTTCCTAAGCCTTTGTGTAAATGTTCCCAAAAATGAGCCGTGAACTGTGAGCCTCTATCAGACACTATGGTCTTTGGTATTCCATGTAACCTCACAATTTCTGCGATATATCTCTCGGCATATTGAGGTGGTCGATAGTCTGTTTTGACAGGCAAGAAATGAGCGGTCTTGGTAAGACGATCCACAATTACCCATATCGAATCATGTCCTTTTTGAGTAGTGGGCAAACCCATGATAAAATCCATGCTGATGTCGTCCCACTTCCAACTAGGGACTGATAAGGGTTGCAACATACCGGCAGGTTTCATGTGAATGGCTTTCACTCGACAACATGTGTCACATCTGACAACATATGCTGTAATTTCTTTCTTCATTTTGGTCCACCAATAACGAGATCTTAGTTCTTGATACATCTTACTACTTCCGGGATGGATAGATAGCTTAGAAAGGTGAGCTTCATCCATGAGTTTATTCCTAAGCTCTCGATCCTTGGGAACCACAAGACGGTTGTCAAACCACAACATGCCCTGTTCGTCCACTTTAAAGTGTTGAGACGGCTTTTCTTTTATTTTCTCTTTGATGTGGAATATCCCCTTGTCAGTTTTCTGACCTTCTATTATCTTACTCTCCAAAGAGCAACTAATCTGAATACTATGCAACACAGCAGGATGCATTAGATCGAATCCATCTTCAAGTAATGGCTGCACATTCAAGTAATGTGACTTTCTGCTCAAAGCATCTGCCACTACATTGGCTTTACCAGGATGATATTGCACATTCAAGTTGTAATCCTTGATCAATTCCAACCATCTATGTTGTCTCATGTTTAGCTCTAGTTGGGTAAAGATATACTTAAGACTCTTATGATCCGTGAAAATATTGCACACATTACCAAGTAGATAATGTCTCCAAATTTTGAGGGCGTGCACAACTGCAGCAAGTTCAAGATCATGTGTTGGATAGTTGACCTCGTGCTTTCTCAACTGTCGTGATGCATAAGCAATGACTCTCCTTTCTTGCATAAGGACACAACCCAATCCAGTTTTTGATGCGTCGCAAAACACATCAAATGGTTTCTCAATATCTGGTTGTGCTAGAACCGGAGCAGTGGTCAACAGTTTCCACAAAGTGTGGAAAGCTTCTTCACACTCTTCTGTCCACACAAATTTATGATCCTTCTGAAGGAGGCTTGTCATTGGTTTGGCGACCTTCGAGAAATCTGGTATAAAGCGACGGTAATAACCTGCTAATCCTAAGAAACTTCTAACCTCAGGAATTGTGGTCGGTGCTTTCCAATTCATAACTTCTTGCACCTTACTTGGATCGACTGAAACTCCATTCTCTGACAGAATGTGACCAAGGAAAGGAACTTCCTTCAACCAGAATTCGCATTTGCTAAACTTAGCATATAATTGATGATCTCTAAGTCTGGTCAAGATAGTTCTCAGATGCTCTTCATGATCTTTTTCATTCTCGGAGTACACCAGAATGTCATCGATGAACACTACCACAAACTTATCCAATTCTGGCATGAAAACTGTATTCATCAAAAACATAAAGTATGCGGGAGCATTCGTCAAGCCAAAAGACATGACAAGATACTCATATAACCCTGTATCTGGTGGAAAATGCAGTTTTCGGTATATCCTGTGGCCTAATCTTGATCTGATGATAACCGGATCTCAAATCTATTTTTGAGAACACCTTGGCCTTGGATAATTGGTCAAACAGAACATCAATATGAGGCAAGGGATATTTATTCTTGATGGTCACAGCGTTGAGTGGCCTATAATCTACGCACATTCTCAACGTGCCCTCTTTCTTCTTTTTCACAAACAAAGCGGGACATCCCCATTCAGACTTGCTTGGTCGAATAAACCCCTTTTTCGACAAATCTTCTAATTGCTTCTTCAGCTCAGCTAACTCATCTGGAGGCATCCGATAAGGTCTCCTTGAAATCGGAGCTATTCCGGGGACTAGCTCGATTCCAAACTCAATCTCCCTATCTGGCGGAAGACCAGGTAGCTCATCCGGAAATACGTCCGGGAATTCACACACTACCGGAATCTGATGAATAGGTGTGACTGCCGTAGCACATGTAACACTTATAAGGTCTGTCCTTCGAGGCAATGGTACTTGGAAAGTACCCTTACCCAGGGGATCCTTAAGGGTAAGTACTCGACTTCCCGTATCTATGACTGCTCCCCAATCCTTCATCCAATTCATCCCGATAATGACATCCAAAACTAACCCAGGCATAACTATTAAATTCACTCGAAACTTCCTGCTACCTAATTCAAGGGTTGCCCCTCGAACCATCTGGTTGGTCAAAACATCAGCCCCTGCTGAACTTATACGGTACCCATAACCCAATTCTGTGCATAGTTGTCCATGTTTCTGTGCAAATGCTTGACTCATAAAAGAATGCGATGATCCAGAATCAAATAGAACAACTGTAGGGTTTTCGTTGACAGGAAACTTACCAGCAGTGACGGGCTCTCCCTCTGGAATTTCATCCACTAGTTGTACTATGCACTCTAGCATTATAAGTCTGCTGCTTCTTCTTAGGCGGGTACGGACAAAACCTCGAGAAATGACCGGGTTGATCACAGTTATAGCAGGGTCCTCTTACTGTCCCGGCAGATCCCACAGCTCCCTTGGAACTGCCTTGTACCGCAGTTGCGGCTGCTTTGTTGGGCTGTACTGCCATCTTGTACGGCTTTTGAGGTCCACGGAAATTCTGACTTCTTGGCTGAGGTGGCCTGAATCTAGCGCCAGGTGCCGATGGGCGATAAGGAGGACGACCTCCCATAGGTGCCCTAGCTTGAGACGGCCCACCTTCAAAGGCTCTCTTGCGTGTCTTGGCTGCGGTGCTGGCGTTGTTATTCTTCTCCTGCTTCAGACAGTCGCTGATGAAGTCGTTGAATCTGACGCGGTTGTTGATACCAACATGCTTCATCATTTTTGGATTAAGACCCCTCTTAAAACTGGCTATCCTTTTAGCATCTGTGTCAACCATGTCGGGAGCATAGCGACACAAGTTGTTGAAGGCATGCAGGTATTGCGTCACGGTTTTGGTGCCCTGGTTCAATGCCAGAAACTCTCCCAACTTCATCTCGGTCAGTCCGGGTGGAATATAGACTCCACGGAAGGCCTCAGCAAACTCTCTCCAAGAAATTTGAGCATTTGGAGGGAAGGTGGTGCGATGGTGCTTCCACCACATTCCCGCCGGTCCTTGCAATTGAAGTGCAGCATATTCCGTTTTCAGCACCTCAGTCATTCTCAACACACGGAATTTATCTTCCATCGTGTTGATCCATTCCTCAGCATCGAGTGGCTCTGTTGCTTCCTTGAATACTGGTGGCCTGGTGTCCATGAAATCTTTGAAGCTGCTATATTGGTTCACTCCCATGCCACCACCTTGATTGTTACCACGTTGAACGTTGTTGGCGATGGTTCTGAGAAGATCCTCCATGTTCTTCTGAGATTGTTCTGTGTTGCGCTGACTCCCGAGCAGCTGTGCGAGGAACATTTCGGGGGTAAACGGGGGAGGAGGTGGCAAATGCGGTTCATGGGGAGGTTCATTGTTGTTGCTGTGGTTTCCACCACCACCACCACCACCGGTCCCCGCACCGTTGGCACCGGGCTCAGCGGCCTCATACGTGGTTCGGCGAGTGTTTGTCATCTGCATATTTCAGCAACAAGTACGATTGAGTGACGCTGTAATAATTGCGAGTGAAGGAAAAATTATGCCATACTGAATTTACTGGAGAGAATAAATTCATACAATAAAAACAGAGGCACAACAATCGCATTCCAATTAAAACAACAGCACTTAATCGAATTACTTCAACGGCAAACATTGCGTCCATACAATCACATTGCCAGCATACATACACTGGACTTTTTATGCGTTCAGATATCGCATTCTAAAATCAAGTTCCAACCATATGCCAAGTCTCATACATTCGAAGCAACATACGATAGATTACATGCCAACAAAAGAAAGGTCATCGCGACAAGACCTAGATACTAGCACAAAGCAACTAGCCTACTCCTCGGGGCCATCGTCGGGATCGGAGACGTCACCATCGCCCCCAGGTGAAACTGCAGGCTCGTCCTCGTTGTCGTTGTCAACGTCCATACCAGCGACGTTCGGTGGAGCATATGGGCCAACCCCATTGTAGAGCGCGTGAAACTCCTCGTGCAAGTAGCCGTTGTATTCCTCTAGCTCATCGACCCTCTGCAGCAGAAGGTTTCTTGCGTTCCAGGCTTCATTCCTTTCTTGAACCAACTGTCCAATCATGCGGTCTGCATTGTTGTTGGCTTGAGTCAACGTATGCACTCGCTGCATAGCTCTATCACCTCTCTCAACCGCTTGGTCTCGCTGTAAGTTCATATCAGCCAACTGCTCCTGCAAGCTAGCTATAGCTCGTGCCTGTCTCTTCTTCTGCTTCTTCCCTTTGAGCTTATCCTCACTACGCAAGCCAGTCAAAGTCCAGTAGGTACTCTCGAGACCCTCATACGCTCTGATGGCGGCGAACATAGCACTCATTGCCTGGTTGTCGCTAGCCTATCCCTCAGCTGGACCTCTGACCAATGCACTTCCCGGAGGCTGAACCCAAATGGCATCACGAGGATCATCCCTAGGAAAAGTACCAGCTAGAGCTTGCAGCAAGCTCACTGGGAAATCTGCTCATAATGTCCCTGATGACACGGAAGGCTGCTCCCTCTGCACCCTCAGCTGGAGTGCGACCCTCAAACTCCAAATGCCAACCATCCCAATCTAGAGCATCACCGAGAGCAGGAACCGTGATCTCCACCACTGCAAGTCCATCATCTGCTAACTGGCTTTCATTCCACGAGTACACCAGGCTCTTGACCCTCTGGGTACCCCACATCATGGAGCACTCTCCAAAGCAAAGTTGGCATGCCAAACTCGCTCAAGAAGGTGTCCGTGGTGCGGTGCTCCCTTAGGGCCAACGGACGTCGAGGTGCTCTTCCTCCGGTGGACTTACGGGCGGTCTGCTTCGTGCGGGCCATCTGTAGCAAAAGTTCTCTTATTACTTCGGGGAAACATATTTTAGGTGATACACTTTTATCAAAATGAGATAATCAATTTATAAGGGGAGGTATGCACGAGATGAATGAGATGCCCAAGTAACATGATGTATGTACGGTTCGTACGTTCTCACAAACTTAGGAAATAATAATTTCTAACGACGAATTCGGTGGCATAACAACGATCTCTCAAATACAGTAGTTAATACGTTCTACACGATAGCGTTGTTATGTACCTGCAGAAGATCCATTTCAGCCCAATTCCCAATGAATGCATAAAAGCAGTAAAGTTTTATCTACACGCTCTACACGAATCCCCAGATACGTGTACAACGGTAGTAACTACCCGAACCATCGTCCTATTGACGGCATCGCCTCCACCGACGGAAGACCCTTACATGGGACACCTTTGTAAAACATGCGTAGAACATGTAATTACTCCAGCATCATATAAGCATTCACCCTAGATCAGGCAGTGTATCCGATCATGCTCTCACAACTCACACTTACCGAGGCGTAGAGGCAAATGATCCATTCATTACCACTCAAACAAGTGGCACTCATACAATAGCACGCCGTATGAGCGACGAAAGAGAAATATGATGCAAGAACCCCAGTCAGTACTTAATTAAGCCACCTAAAGTCCTTAACTGGGCATAAAGGATATGATCACTGGCACACTTTATAGTTTTAAAATCACGTTTTCCAAATGCCTTTTTGTTTTAAATACACTTGTGAAGAGTAACACGCTAAACCATGCTCTGATACCAGCTGTGACAGAACCGACCAATTATACGAAATTAAGTAAGAAAATCATCCACCAGAGCAGACGATTGACAAACTTAAGCCCGTATAACCCGGTAGTCCGTGAAATCACGAAGGATTTCAAACCAACTCGTGTCCCAGCCATGATCGTAATAAGTTTAGCGGTCACCATCACATATTACATAAAAGTTCGCGGTCTCAGATACATCAGAGTTTAAACATAGTTATTACAAACCAGTTCGAATAAAAGTAGCGGAAGTCATTTGTTCAAACCACACACACACTCACGCGGAGTTTAAATATAGTGCCAGCGGATGATCATCTCCAACAAAAGCATCAGATGAGACGTAAGGAATGACCATGCCCATGGTCCTAAGCATCACCCATCGCAGGATAAAGGCAGTTGATACAGTAGCCATAATACATCTGCCCATCTGCAACAAGTGGGAATAAAACCCTGAGTACGAGAAGGTACTCAGCCAGACTTACCCGACATAACCGAAAATAAATGACACCAAGGATTATGAAGGGCTTTATAGTAGGGTAGCTGACTCATTTGCAAAAAGAAGCATTTTTAGCATTTCAAGAACCTTTCTAAAAGCATTATTGCCAAGTTAATTATTATTAACCTGTCAACTAGATTTGCACCTATGCTAGAGTAATCATGTGATTAAGCAGATAATGATAACCAATGATCATTAAACAATTTCCATACTGTCATATTCACTATAACTGTCCAAGTGTTCCATAACATTTACTACGATGAAGTAACTCAAGTCAAGTGCTCACTATCCAGGAGCGATGGCGATTCGAATCGATTCCTAACCAGCTGGTGATTTATTCCTTACACAAACCTCACTCACCCGCTAAAGTGAGATATTGATCACCGAGTCAACTTTCCAGGAATCTCGAGTTTGCCAGGAACCACATGTACCCGGGGGCCGACCGACTGCACTTTGGTCTTATCATCCCGCCCCCGTGTCCTACCACACCTGCTCCGGTACAGTGCGTTGCGGGCAATCTACTCGGCCCGAAAAATCTCCCAGCTTCGCGGTCGGAAGGTACTTTATCCGGCCAGCTAAATGTAAGGCATGCGTTCAACATGACTCGAGGCCCAACAACGGTCGGTCCTTAATCGACACAGACGGAAACACTACAGTCCAAAACTCTGCAAGTCTCCGTCCGGTCTCAACTTCATTTAACACTTAGTTATACCATGACTTCATAGTCATCCAAGCAGATCCAGGTAACCACCTATAGCTCGCAGGTGATAGGAAATCACCCGACTTCTACCGGTCTAAGCCAGCTAAGCATTGACTCGACTGCGGATACCAGGGTAACAAGGATATAGTATAACAAAGGTAAGCAAGGTATAATGCAGCAACGGTTGCAAACAACTCCTGAACGTAATGCATCAATTTAAAGTAAAGTATTTAATTAAATAATTGCAAACCGGGAGAAAATGCTCCGGGGCTTGCCTCTCTCGAAGGAGCTCGGACGGTGATCGGGGCACTCCGGAAGTTCCTCAATGTCCTCCTCGTCGACTTCTGGCACTTCCTGCTGCTGCACCTCGAGCTGCTCCTCGGGCTCCTCGGGTATGACGACTGGGTTCTCGGTTTGCGATCCTGTATGATGCAATGCGCGTAAGTGATTATGCAAACGGTGCATCGAAGGAGATGAATGTAATGGATATGTTGAAATGCAAGGTAGTCAACATCATCCAAGAACTATACTACAAGCACATGTCATCTACTGCATTCTCTTCTACTACTAATATGTTAAGTTAACATACCTTATGAAATGCTTCAAAGATACACCAAAGCTTTACTAATTTCCTAATCACACTTAAAGCAACACTTGCTTAAACTCTAATTAATAATAGGTTTGAATAGCAACATATATTTTTGATGTTCCTAAAAATCTGAGAAAATTACAGTAGCATACTACTACCCTAAACAGACTACCATAAAAATTTCATGGCATTTGGATAAGTAAACTATCCTACACAAAAATGACAAGCTATAGCATAAAAATGAGCATGAAATTACTTTGTACTATGAAAAGTGTCAAACAACAGAATTAGTATTTTTCCTAGGTTCTTAATAGCATATAATGACTGTACAAAAATTATCACATGCATGTTTTATACAAAGTTTGCTCTCTAACAAAAATAACAGAATTCAGCCATTAAAGGTACTTGAACTACACCTCAAAATTTTCCACAACACATGCATGAAACATATTTTTCCTAAGAAGTACATGACACTAGAAGATTAACAAACTTAGAATCATATTTTTCTGAATCCTATAGATTTTTCTACATATTTTTCAAGTTATCAGCAATATTCATGATTAAATAAAGTTCCACAGAAAAGTATTTCAAAAATGGCATGCAATAATTTTCCCTAGTAGATCTGATGATAAGGAACCTAGCAAAATTTGTTTCAACAAATTTGGAGCAAGTTTGACCATCCAAATATTTTTCAAACCATTTCAGATTTCAAATAATAAAGAATAATGAAAATCAATTCACTTAAGCGTTACTGGGCCGGCCCGAAGGGAACAGTTGGCCCACGGCCATCACCGGCCTTCGCGGCCCGAGCGCGAGGGAGAGGGAGACGGCCCAACAGGGCGTCAGCCCCCGGCCTGGCTCGGCCTGGCCAGCCGAGGCATGGTGACACGCCGGGGCGCGCGCGCTGGCGCGACGGCGCGGCTCGGCCAGCGGCCGGCGGCCGTCTCCGGCCATGGCAGCGCAAGCCAGCGAGCGCAATAGGTGTGCGAGGCTATGGCGCAAGCGAGAAGGCAGCTAAGCACGGCTGAGAAGGGGAGAAAGAGGGCGCTCCACGGCGGCCGAGCACGGCAGGCGCCATGGACGTCGGTGGCGAGGCGCGGGGAAGCTCACCCAGGGCTCGGAAGGCGGCGCAAGCGCGAGCGTGAGCCGAAGGAAGGCGAGGCGCGGCTGTGGGCGCGAGCAATCGGAAAATGACGCGGCGGTGCGAGAGCTTGGCGTCGGCGGAGCGGCGGGCGCGGCGAGGGCGGAGCTCGAGCTCTCGGCTCTGGAGGGAAGAAGAAGAAGCGTGGGCGCGAGTGAGCGAGTGCGCGGGCATCAGCAGGTGAAGGCGGGCGCGTGGGCGCGGTGTCAGGCCGCGGCTGCCGCGCGGCGGTTGACGCCGGCATGCGGTCGCCACGCGGCGGACGCTTTCTGCCGCGGTCGTGGCGTGGCGCGGCGAGCAGCAGGGGGACGGCGCGGCGCGCGGGGCTGGGCTGGGCCGAGGCGCGATGGGCTGGCGCGCGGCTGCGGGCGGCTTGCTGGCGCGCTGGGCCGGCTTCGGCAGGCGGGCCAGAAGCGAGGCGGCGGCCCGCGAAGGAGGAAAAACATTTTTCAAATAAATTTTTCAAGGAATTTAAATGCCATCTTTCAAATATTATTTTGAGCAAGAAAATGACCTCTTATGAAAATGTACCAAAAATGAAAGTTGCTTAGAATTTAATTCTCTACAACTTTGCTTTTATGACCAAAGTCCAAATCTATCTAGATTTTAAATTATAGAATCAAAGTTAAATTTTTAACTCAAAACCCTAATTTTGGGAAATTACTTTGGGAAGCAAAATTTTGAATTAATTTGAATACAAACCTTGCTCCAAAAATTGTGCTAAACAATTCTAGATGATTTACAAGCATAACCAACAGTTTCTACTCAACTAGCAAGCAAGAATCAGAGCAAAACAACTCTAATAAGTGTATGCATCATTTACTTTTCACAAACATGTTTCGTATGTTTCGAAGTAATGTTTCAGTTGTTATATGCAAGATTACGCATGTATGATTAGGATGCTTGATGATGCACGATATGTATGATTAGCAATGCCTAAATGCAGGCATAACACCGGGGTGTTACACCTTCCTCCCGCTGCTCCACTATCCCCTGTGGACTGTTAATTTGTTATGAATAGTATACGACTGAAAAGTGACAAATTCAGGATAAACCAGATCAGAGCTTGCGCATACAAGCTGGCCATTCACCGAAGAGCGCGGCAACGCCGCGCGTCTCTCTAGTCTGTATATGGATTCCGATCCGCATCATCGCTGGCATGTGGACATGTGGTGGCCGTTGACTGGTTGTCTTGTTGAGATCGAGAAACGCTATGTATTTGAAAAAGATAAGGAATGCCATTCGGGCTTTGTTTTCCTTATCATGACTAAGAATTGATATGGGCTGACGCTAGATATGCGTGCGTGGGCTAGAAAATAACCTCGAGATTGTAGCCCATCTTGTCGAATGCTTTCTCGGCCTATTGAGGTACCAGGAAACTAATATAGAGGGAAACAATAAGGGAAGATTCTTTCGAAAATCCATAAACCAAGTGTGAGTTTTGTGTGAGAGAAAGTAAAATCTGCACTTAAGGGCATGCAGCACTGGATGTGCATCAGGATACGTGCACATCAGGAAAGAGACATCTAATGGTGCACGTCAAGAGAGCATGTGCCCGGTTATTCATTCGACCACAGATGGTGTTCAAGACCTTGCCATGTTCTTACACTCCTACGTAGAGAGAATCAAGGGAAGCAAAGTGCCAAGAACAAGACGTTTTATTAGACCAACGACCACCAGCTATTCCGCACTAGTAGCGGCGTTCTCCCTGTAAACAAAGCGCTTCACGACTCGGATCGTCTCGTTGGTCCCCTCGCCCCACGGCTGGCGGGAGAAGAAGGCGTGCTCCTGGCCCTCCAGGACGGCGACCTCCACTGGCTTATCCATCTCCTCGAGCCTCGCCGCGTAGCGCAGCACGCGCTCGTGGAGGATGTCGCGGCCGGCGGACACCACGAGGACCCGCGGGAACACCACGGTGCCCAGCGCGGGGCTGTCGGGGCCGAACGGGTTTGTCACGGGGTGGTCCCTGGTCGCGCCCACGGGGAGCGACAGGCGCCACATCGTGTCGGCCATCTCGATCGTGAACGACGGCGAGACGGCTGGCGGCGGCGAGGCCTCAGCCGCGGTGCGCTGGACCCCGCTGAAGAACGGCGTCAACAGGACGTGCCTGGCGACGCGCAGCGGGGCGAGCGGGAGCTGGCCGGACCCGTGCCTCACCGCGACGTGGTGGGACATGTTGGCGCCGGAGGACTCTCCGGCCACGAACACCCTGGTGAAGTCGGCCGACTCGGCGAGCCAGGGATGGTGATGGGCGCCCGCGACGCTGACGACCGTTGCGTGCTGGTCACGTAGCCAGGACAGGGCGGCCGCGGCGTCGTTGATGGCGGCGGGGAGGCGGTGCTCGGGGCCGAGGCGGTAGTCGACGGAGAGCACGACGGCGGGCAGCTCCGACGCGAGGCGGAGGCACCCGGTGTGGAAGTTGGGCTGCGAGAACGTCCCGAGGCAGAAGCCGCCGCTGTGGAAGTACATGAGCACCGGCAGCTTCTTCTTCGCCCTGGCGGCGTCGCCGGCAGTGGCCGCGGCCGGCCGGTACACGCGTAGGCTTAGGCCGTGCGCGGCGTCGTACACGACGTCCTCCCACTGGACGCCCGGGACGTCAGGGAAGTGCTCGTCGGACGGCCGGAGGACGGCGGGGTCGGAGCGGACGACGGTGCCGTCGCTGAGGAGCTGGATGACGCCGCGGTAGTCCTCGATGACGCGTGGTGCCGTGTCACTGGACATGGTGCTCCACAGTCGACACTGCATGAAACGGCAGTTCGCTGATTGAAGATTTGAAGGCGTCTCGTGTCATTTATATACGGAGTACTACTCTCCAGTAGTGATTAGTGAGCACTAGTCGTCTTTACCTAGTAAAAAAAAGAAGCAGAAACTCGTTCGTTTCGTGTACGCCAAGTCCGTTGAGTGTGAGAAGCTGTTGTAGGCTTGGGCTCTGGTGGGAACTTGGGAAGAAAGAAAAGACAAGGAAATGTGAGTCAAACTCCATATCGTGGATAAGACCATGGCTGAAAATATTATTGGTTGATTTGTTGTGAGAGAAAAATATTATTCGTTGACTAAAAAAAATATACTTATACGCCAAGTGAACAGGGCGTATATGTATTATTGTAACAGCAGCATTCTGCATTCGAATGAAGTTTATGTGAACTTGTGGGGTACGAAGTGGTTACACTACTGGCGCGCGATGATTCTGTGTGTTGGGAAACAGACGTGGAATTGTTTTGTTGGTTCATCGTTTTCTACAGCGAGATGTTTCACGTTGATGTCCATTTTGTATAGCCGCACTTGCGTGCCCCCCCCCCCCCCCCCCTCGGGAAAACTGTCCTTATACCACATTCGAAACCCCCCCCCCCCCCCCCCTGGGAAAACTGTCCTTATACCACATTCGAACACACACACACAACCCACCCACCCACCCCACCCCCGCGTTCATTTCCTTATTAAATCGAATTTTGGCCCAACTCTTATAAAAAAAACTCCTTATTTTTTTCAAAGAAATTTAACTTTTTTAGATAAGCATCACTTTGATATACACTCTATTTAGATACATAATAAAAATAATATATCTAGAAAAATCAAAATGCCTTATAATTTGGGACGGAGATAGTATCAAAGTAGTTGGTTGAGACAACGACTTTAGCTTACGTAGCGCCACATCGACCGCTAGAGTGTGAAAGTGCATCTAGCCCTTTAGTGGATTTTGGATGATTGAATTACAATGTGATTAAAGGTTTAACCCGTTTGCTAAGTGTGGACAGGTAATAGGTTATCTCACAGGTACTTAATGAAAGCCAAAATGATGTGTTGTTGTATAAACAATCTAGTTCAAGCACAAGACAACAATGCAAATGGAATTCATGCAAATGCTTATTTATTGTGAGATTTTCATGTACTATGTGTAAGCAAGCTCGGTAAGAATTAATTAATGAGACATGAGGAATTGCATATGGAATGGTCTCATATTTGAAGCTTGCTAAATTAAAATAAAAAGAAAACAATATAAATAAATGGATGATTCAACACAAGATGTGACTTGATGGCTTGAGATGATGAAGATAGCAAGAAAAGGCTTCGAGGCACTAAGTAAGGGTGAAAGGCAAGCGACGGCTTGGCGGCCGAAGAACCTAGCTAAGGTGAAGAAGGAAGTGACTTGATACATTTAGGATTATTCAAATTTGATGAATGGAATCAAGTCACGTGCTCAAAATGGCTATGCTCAAGTGAAAAGATCAATATCAACATGTTGGCACCCTCACTTGATGAAGATTGGAATACATGGCTTCGGTTGAAAGAGATCAACCTAAAAGGTTTAAAACTCTTTAGATTTGAGTTAATAGGAATGTCGTACTATTAAGAGGGATGCATCATGTTGATAGATAATTATTCATAAGTGCTCAAGCCAACCCATGTGAGTTTTAGAGTGTTTGAGAGACAAAAGAGCTAACTTGTTTTTGCTAGTCTGATAATACCGAACGTGTCCAGTATATGCCTAGGCTCGATAAAATTCTTGATGTTCTTGGGTTGGTTTATCGGGAGTTTCGACGGTCGGGAGTTATGGCAATGGTCGGGAGTTCCAATGTTTCGTGCTTAACTGACTTGGAGTGTTCACTGTCCTAGTCATACCGGGCGTGTCCCGTATGGATGGCCAGAGGCCAACGGCTAGTTTTCAAATGCCTCGACGGTCGAGAGTTCCGGCATGCATCGGGAGTTTCGACACCTCACATACTTTAACTCAGTTACTATTATTTTCAAATGTGATGAGGGTCGGGAGTTTCGACACACGTCGGGAGTTCCGACGCCTCACAACGTTACTGTAACTCAGTTACCATTGGCGCAGTGTAAGTCATACCGGACGTGTCCAGTATGTCTAACACCTCTGGTGTTTTGACCTAACACTAAAACTTGCCATGTCATCATATGCATTGCAAAGCATTCATAAAGTAGAAAATTTTGAATGCATTCACTAAATAAGCTTTATTTCATAATGTTGTTATTTCATGTGATGTGATTCAAACCCCTAAATAAAGATCATGACCACAAGGGTCAAATTTCATGTGATCATGTGAGGTCATGTGTCATTTGACTCAAATAACCCTAATGGGCCATGTTACTGGTCAAAAATTAAAGTTAAAGTAAAAGGAAAACAAATCAAATTTGAATTCAAATTCAAATCACAAAAGTCTTTTTTGCCCCTTTTGTCTAATTCAAAATCCATTTGGAATTTGGGGTTGAGGCAAAAAGCAAAGTTGAAGATTATTTTATGTGGATCAACTTTGGTATTCAAAGTTTTTCAAGTTTACATATAAAATTTGGAGTAATTTTGAAATGATTCAAATACTCAAATGCACCCCAAATTCAAATTTCAAAATGGAGGTAGAATTTGAAAATGTTCCTAGAAGCAAAGTTGTGGAGTTTGAAAAATTGAGCAACTTTCATTTTTGGAGATTTTCAACTTCTTTAGAAAAATTGGGAGTAATTTGTAAAATGAACTCAGTGGCAAATCTGTAATTATTTCAAAATTTCAGATAACTACAAGGCACCACCGCCTCACCGTCGGCGTCCTTTCTCCGGCCTTCTAGGCACGCCTGCGACCGCCCTTGGCTTCACGCTGGCGCAGGGAGCACGCTGCGTGTCGAGTCTGCGCGCTCCTGGCTGAGCTATAAGAACCAGACGACGCCGTTCACTTTTCTTCCTCCTCTCTGTTTTCTCGACGCTGCCGTCTCAACTCCGGCGAGCTTCTCTCGTCTCCTCAACGCAAGCAAGCCCCGTAAAAGCCGTGTTCTAGTTCCGCTTGCTCCTTGCGCATCCGACTAAGCTGTTGCTACCACCTAATTTCGCTGAGAGCTCGCGGTACACGTTCATCTTCCTCGCGGCCGGCAATCTCAACGGAAGCTCCAATTCACCATGGCCAGTCTCATCCGGTGAGCCGTTGCCCTTGCTGGTTGACTCTATGGATTCATCTCGATGCTGTAGTGCTCATTCCACTCTTGCCTGCTCGTTTTACCCACTGCAGTCGCCGGAACACTGTCGTCGACGAGGTCCGCTCCGCCGTGATCCCGGTCACCGTCGAAACACGTCACCATAGCTTCTTCGGTCTCGCCTGTTGCTTCAACACGATCGGGGTGAGCCACTGATGCTTCCTATACTCTCTGTTTCACCGTTACTAGCCTTGTTTCGCCGGTGTAACACTGCCATGCCACCGCGTCCGCCATGATCGGTGTTAGCTTTGTTCCGTGTCGTAATCAACCTCCGTAGTGCCACAAATCAATGCGCCTAGCTCTTGTGAACATGTTGGTACTTTGGCCGTCGCTGTTGTGATCACTATCGGCGAGATAGCGCCGGTCAGCGCCATCGGAGCCACGGTCAATGCTCGAGGTTGGGGATGACAGGTGGGAGCCGGCTGTCAGTGAGAGCAAGAGAGAGAATAGTGAGTTTTATTATTTTCTGATTTTGAATAGTGCTGAATCTTTGGAAATTTGTAGGAAAATAATCATAGCTCCAAAAATTCTGAAATTTTATGTGTAGCTTCTATACATGCTCTATTATGGTTTAAAAATATGAAACTTGAAATTTGAATAAATTTGTAATGTTCAAATATTCAGTCCATTAATTAATAAATGCAATTTCCATGATTTTTGTAGGCCACTGTATAATTCCAAAAATTATGAAATTTATTTTGGTACACTAATTTGTCATGAGGAAGCTTACATAAAAGTTTCATGTCATTTGGAACAAGTTCATTTTTGGGCTTATTTCCAAATTAATTCCAAAATAAATAAAAGCAAACCCTAAGTGTTTGATTAGTGTTGAATCTTGTTTTGGTCATGTTTTGTGACTAGTAGAGTTTCAAGATTCATTTGGTCAAGTCACATGTGTGGTTCTTGATGGTAGGATTGCAAGTTGGTTTTGTTGGCTTGCAACTGTACCGTGAAGGAAAATCGTATTCGGGGTGTTTTTACATTTCATGTACCGTGGAAGCATCATGTTTACGTTATAATCATGTTAAAGCATATGTTATCATTTCGTGTAGAATCTGAGAGTGAAACGATTCTAGTTGAGCAAGTTCTAGAAGAATCCCCGGTTGTCACGGGATTCGGTAATTGTGATACTGATCCGGAACCTAAGATCGTCAACGAAGGCAAGCCCCGGTTTATGCATTAAACCTTTACCTTGTTTACTTTGAAAAGTTTATCACCTATGTTACTTATTGCATTGAGTTGATTAATTTAAATGTTTCCTACTTGATGCATTGCCTACCTTGTTAATTGTTTACCATCCTTGAAGATGTTTTCATTTATAAAGGCGTAGAATGCTTAGTATGCTTTATGATAGGCTTTCAAAATAAAAGTTTTGATACAATCAAAGATGGCATACTGGCCAAAGAAAGAAAGAAGGTTAAATGAACTAGAGACTAGTCGGGTGACTTATCTTGAATGTTGGGTAATGTTGTCGACTATGTCGCTTAAAGGCCACTCATTGTGGATCTTCTGAACGAGACACTTTGTAGTACTGGTCACATACTCCGGTAAGCCTACTTCGGCTAATCCGATACTAAGACGAATGCCCACGCACTGGGAGTGGAGAGATGACGGGAGTAGCGTGTACCCTTGTGGCTGGAATGTGGCCGAATTTGAGGTGTGTTGTACTCTCGGGTGGCGTGGAGACAGCTTAGTATAGGAGGATCCGGTAGCGAGGTTGATATATGCAAGATTAAGTTCTACATATGTCGTGTGATAAGGAATCCCCAGCTGTGACTTGAATCAATTTGAATTGCCGGTGCTCCACGGATATGGAGACTCGATTCATTATAGAAGCAATGCAGGACTGGTGAATTACTAAAATATGAGAAAAGAATGGAATGAAAAGGAATGGAATATGGGAAATGTATATTTAGTTGAGATAATGAACTAAAAGGACTTAGGGGTAAAACTTGAAAATAGAATGAAGAATAGTAAGCTTTTGGCAAAGAACTTTTGAATCTTGCTACATCCTTACCTTGCCCCAAACCCCTGCATCTCTAAAGTCTTACACCCCTTTAAGTTGGGTTAGTCTTGTTGAGTACTTTTGTACTCAGGGTTTGTTAACCCTTGTTGCAGATGAGTCGCATGTGCAGGCTTGTTTTGGTCCCTGCTGCATGTCTGTGTTCGAAGTCAATGACGATGAGGAGTGATGAATGGCCTTTGGACAAGGCACTAGTTTGTATGATAAATAAAGTTAATGTAATATTATCCCGCTACTATGGTTGTATGACACTTATGGTATTGTAAGTTCGAAAACAACTAGTTTGTAAACTATGTTATCTTAAGACTTCTGCTATCTTTTACTCTGATATATATTTGAATAAACTGTTGTAATCTGCAATGTCTGTGATTGGGATCCTATTTGAAAAAGAGAATCGTGGATGATTCGGGTTTCCCGAGGACACCCGATAGACCTATTGAGTTGTTGGGAACTCGTGAACGCTATCCGAGGTCTGTTAAGACAATGATAGGTGCACGTGGGCCTGATTCCTTAGGAGGTTCTACCACAGCTGGTATCAGAGCAGTTCCCATCTAAGAGCATTGTAGGTTACTTTGGAAACCTTCAAATTGATTTGGATCAAAGAAAGTAAACTTGATATTTTAAAATTCAAATTTCTTTCTTCTTACCTATGATCTAGACTCAATCTTGTCTTATTTGAAAGTTTGTGGCGAATAATATGATTAGGTTTGTCCTATGTATTAAAAATCTAGTACTTATGATTATATAAATCTTTTGTACCTAGATTCGTAAGATCGATTCATGCATCATACTTTAGCACCTTGCATAATAATTCCCCTTAATAGTGGTTGGGTAAGTAATGTCAATCTCATTCTTGCTAACCTCCATTATCCTCAAGCTATTCTTATAGTCCTACCCTAAATTCTACAGGCTATGGCAAAGACCAAGGTAACCGCACGTAAGTCAATGGGACCTCACAGAGTCCCTCGTCACTAGTTGGCACCAACAAACCATGAGCTTGGTGAAGGAAGTTCCAAGAAGCTAGGAGATGAAGGATCTTCAAGCAACCCCACCAACATCGAGAACCTTACCAAGGAGCTCAACACTCTTCGTTGAGCTCATGCCAAAGATCAAGAAGAGCTAGCGGAAATGCAAAGGGGCATCACCATGACCATGGAGCTATGGAATGAAGCCTGGACACGAGAGGATGCGGCCAATGAATGTGTCCATGAGTTGGAGTTCTACGTAGAAGACCTGGAGATGGACAATGTCATTCTTCATGAGAATGTCCACATGCTGTACGCTCAACTTCATCCTCCTCATGGGGATGGTGAAGTTACAGATGAAGAAATGATTGTGGATCCAAGAGAAGTCGAGAATGAAGAAGAGGAGGAGGATCCTGAGGAGTTAGTGTACTTCTCAGATGAAGATGAGGTTTCATCCGATATGGGCACGGATGCCGATGACTGAGAGCTCAGAGCAGTAATAGTTCCTTTACTGCTTTCCTAGTAAACCAGGGTTGTCTTATGGGATACAAGACATGTAATTTAAATAAGTAACCCTTTATAGCATGAAACCTTTTAAATGCTTTCAATAAAGAATAATGTAAGTAAACATGTTTCTCTAACAGATGCCTCGTCCTATCACCTGAACTAGTGCTAGTGGCTCGCATGATGATGATGAGTGCCCAAATCCTCCACCAATGCCTTCGACTATGGCAGATGCCATAGCCGCACTCGTCAATGCAACGGTAGAGAATGCTAGGTTGTTAAGGGAATTGGCGCAGAACCAACAGGCACCATACCCTAATCGTGGCCGTCGTAATAATGGAAACGACGAGTCAACCTATGTTTATTTTACTAACACACGTCCACCGGTGTTCTCTAAGGTAGAAGAACCTTTAGAAGCAGACGATTGGCTTAGGACAATAGAGCAAAAGTTTGAGCCGATTCACTGTACCGAGGTTCAGAAATCTAGGTTTGTGGCACAGTAACTCCGAGGAGCTGCTGGTGCCTGGTGGGCAAATTTGGTAGTAGTACAGCTCGCTGGTCACCAAATCAACTAGAGGGAGTTTAAGGATGCCTTCAGGGCACACTATATTCCAGATGGTGTGATGACCATGAAGTTAGAAGAGTTTTTGGCTCTTAAGCAAGGGGAGCACCCGGTGATGCACTATGTTGGGCGCTTCAATCACCTATCGTAGTATGTTATAGAGTATGTGAATACTGATAGGAAGAAGAAGAATCATTTTCTTAGAGGCCTGAACACTAAACTTCAGACCATGATGGCAACTTGTGGTAACGCAACTTACCATGAGACAATCAACATTGCTATCGCTTTAGAGGAGAATTATCGCCGACACAAGGAGGCGAAGAAAAAGAAAATATTTGCTTCTGGATCGTCGAGTGGAAAGCGTCAGAAGATAGTCTACCATCCTCAGAATCATGGCCGTGCACCATTCCACCCACAACAAGGCCAAGGTAGGCAGCAAATCTTTATTTGTCCTGCAACTAATACGCCTTACCCTCATCAAGCACCGCAGCAGCAAAATAATACAAATAATGCAAACCGCAATGCTACTCCCTAGAATCATAATTATCCATGCTATAATTGTGGTAAACCCAGACACTTTTCTAGAGAATGTTCGTATCCTAGGAAGAATAATCCTGACGCACCCAAAGCCCCGGTTACTCAAGCTCAAAATCAGTGCAAGGGCAATGCTCAGAATAATCAGAAGGGTCAGGCTGAGAAGAAAACTAGAAGGGTCTTCTATACTCAAGTGGAATCTATTCCAGAAGGAGAACCAGTAATGATGGGTATGTTTCCCATTGCTAAGCATCCTGCAATTACCTTATTTGATTTTGGTGCATCCCATACATTCATCAATCGTACATTTGTTGTGAAGCATGGGATAGCTATTGGGGAAACAAAAGAACCGTATCATATACAGTCGCCCAGGGGACGAATCTGTACAAGGGAGGTAGTTCAGCATGTACCTATTGATTTGGGAGGTTATGAGTTCCCTACCAATATGCTGATATTAAAGGATCAAGATATAGATGTGATCCTTGGTATGAATTGGCTAACTCAACACGGGGCTATCATAGATATCCTGTGTAGAACCATAAGGGTAAATGCACCTGACAGCAAAACCCAACTTCTTATCCAACTTCCCTTTCCTAAGAGTATAGTGGAAACATTCTATGCAACTATTGTTGAAGAAGCCGAGAAAATTTCAGTGGTATGTGAGTTTGTGGATGTCTTTCCCAATGATCTGCCTGGTCTGCCACCAGACCGAGACGTGGAGTTTAGAATTGATCTGAAACCAGAAACAACACCAGTATCTAAAAGAGCATATAGGATGCCACCCAAAGAACTAGCAAAATTAAAAATGCAACTACAAGAGTTGTTAGACAAGGGTTTCATTCAACCCAGTTCATCACCTTGGGGATGCCCTGCTATCTTCGTGAAAAAGAAGGACCAAACCTTAAGGTTATGTATTGACTATCGGCCGTTAAATGAAGTCACCATAAAGAACAAATACCCCTTACCCCGAATTGATTTGCTTTTTGATCAACTTACGGGAGCTAAGGTGTTCTCAAAGATAGACTTGAGATCAGGCTATCACCAGATTAAGATCAAACGAGAAGATGTGCCAAAGACAGCATTTAATACCCGATATGGTCTATATGAGTATCTAGTCAGGTCTTTTGGGCTAACCAATGCCCCGACTCATTTCATGTACCTAATGAACTCAGTTTTCATGCCTGAGTTGGATAAGTTTGTTGTGGTGTTCATTGATAACATTCTTATCTATTCTAAGAGCAAAGAGGAACATGCGGAACATCTTCGCATTGTTCTACAAAGATTAAGAGATCACCAACTATATGTCAAATTCAGTAAATGTGCATTTTGGTTGGAGGAAGTACAATTTCTAGGTCATGTGCTATCTGCTGAAGGTATAACAGTTGATCCGAGCAAGGTAGAAGAAGTCCTTAACTGGAAAGCACCTACAACTGTTCATCAAATTCGTAGTTTTTTGGGGTTGGTAGGGTATTATCATTGGTTCATCCCTGACTTCTCTAGAATTGCAAAGCCAATTACTGGATTGCTGAAAAATCAAACTAAGTTTGTATGGTCAACAGAATGTGAGAAGGTCTTTCAGACATTGAAGAAGTTGCTAACAACTACACTAGTTTTAGCACAACCTGATATCGAGAGGCCATTTGATATCTATTGTGATGCATCTGGAATTGGTATTGGCTGTGTTCTGATGCAAGAAGGTAGAGTCATAGCATACACTTCTAGACAACTCAAGAAGCATGAAGAACATTATCCCACCCATGATCTTGAATTAGTCGCCGTTGTTCATTCACTCAAGATTTGGTGACATTATTTATTGGGCAATATATGTCATATCTATACGGATCACAAAAGTTTGAAATACATCTTCACTCAGTTAGAGTTGAATATGAGGCAAAGAAGATGGTTAGAACTTATCAAAGATTATGACTTAGAAGTGCATTATCATCCGGGCAAGGCTAATGTGGTTGCCGATGCCCTGAGTCATAAGAGTCATTGTCATTGTTTGATTGTAGAACCTATGCAATGAACATTGTGTCAAGAGATGGAGCATATGAATTTACAAATTATAGAACAAGATTCCCTATCCAATATTGCAATTGAATCCACTATCAAAGATCAGATCATTGATGCTCAACGGAAAAGCAAGGGCATAGCCCATATCAAGGATAAAGTAAAATCTAGAAGACCAACATGTTTCAAGATTGATGAATCAGATGTTGTATGGTTCAATGATAGATTGGTAGTACCCAAGAATCTGGAGCTGCGAAAGTAGATTCTTGATGAAGCTCATTCTACAAGATACTCCATTCATCCGGGTAGCAACAAAATATATCATTATCTGAGAAAGAGATATTGGTGGACCAAAATAAAAATAGAAATAGCTTAATATGTAGTCAAGTGTGATATTTGTCAGAGAGTCAAAGTGGTTCATATGAAGACTGCAGGTACATTACATTCGTTGCCAGTTCTATCTTGGAAGTGGGAAGATATTTGTATGGACTTCATCGTGGGATTGCCTAGGACATCTATAGGCTACAATTCAATATGGGTTATTGTTGATCGCCTAACCAAGATAGCTCATTTCTTACCTGTCAAAGATAAATATCGAGCGGAACAATATACCAAGCTTTATCTTGATAGAATTTTTAGTCTGTATGGGGCACCCAAGACCATTGTCTCTGACAGAGGGTCATTGTTCATATCCAAGTTTTGGAGAAGTCTACATGAGTCTTTAGGAACTAAACTTATCCATAGTTCTGCTTATCATCCGCAAATAGATGGACAGACTAAAAGGGTAAATCAAATTCTTGAAGATATATTGAGAGCATGTGTCCTTTCCTTTAATGCTAAATGGGATGAATGCCTTCCCTTAGCTGAATTCTCATATAACAATAGCCATCAAGAGAGCATTAAAATAGCACCATTCAAAGCACTATATGGCCATAGGTGCCAGACACCTTTAAATTGGTCAGAAGCTGGAGAACGTTGGTTCTTTGGACCAGATGTGGTCAAGGAAGCTGAAGAGAAAGTTAGACTCATACAAGCTAATATGAAGATAGCTCAATCCTGATAGAAAAGCTATGATGATAAGAGGAGACGACCGCTAGAATTCAAAGTGGGAGATTATGTCTACCTCAAGGTATCACGATGAAAGGAGTCCATCATTTTGGGATTTGGGGAAAGTTGGCGCCCCGTTATGTAGGTCCTTTTCAAATCCAACAATGGTGTGGACCGGTCGCCTATCACGTCAAGCTACCAGATCACATGTCAGCTGTGCATGATATCTTTCATGTATCTCAGTTAAAGAAGTGTCTTCAAGTACCTGACCAAGTGATCGACTTTGGTGATGTAGAACTAGAACCTGATTTGACTTATGCTGAGTACCCCATTAGAGTCTTAGATTAGAAAGATCGAGTTACTCGAAGATGTACAATCAAGTTCTACAAAGTACAATAGAACCAACACACTGAGGATGAAGCTACTTGGGAGTCCGAGGATTCCTTAGAAGAAAACTTTCCTGACTTCTTCGCTTCTATCAAGTTGCAATACCTTATCTATATTGTAACTTGTCTTGTTTGTCAATAGAATGGAAAAACCTCCTCACTAGCCTTTTGAATAAAGTTCTGATGTGTTAGCTTGACACATTTCCTTTTCCATTACTTAGCCTTAAGTTTTAAATCTTAGGACGAGATTTCTTTAAGGGGGAAGGGTTGTAACACCTCTGGTGTTTTGACCTAACACTAAAACTTGCCATGTCATCATATGCATTGCAAAGCATTCATAAAGTAGAAAATTTTGAATGCATTCACTAAATAAGCTTTATTTCATAATGTTGTTATTTCATGTGATGTGATTCAAACCCCTAAATAAAGATCATGACCACAAGGGTCAAATTTTATGTGATCATGTGAGGTCATGTGTCATTTGACTCAAATAACCCTAATGGGCCATGTTACTGGTCAAAAATTAAAGTTAAAGTAAAAGGAAAACAAATCAAATTTGAATTCAAATTCAAATCACAAAAGTCCTTTTTGCCCCTTTTGTCTAATTCAAAATCCATTTGGAATTTGGGGTTGAGGCAAAAAGCAAAGTTGAAGATTATTTTATGTGGATCAACTTTGGTATTCAAAGTTTTTCGAGTTTACATATAAAATTTGGAGTAATTTTGAAATGATTCAAATACTCAAATGCACCCCAAATTCAAATTTCAAAATGGAGGTAGAATTTGAAAATGTTCCTAGAAGCAAAGTTGTGGAGTTTGAAAAATTGAGCAACTTTCATTTTTAGAGATTTTCAACTTCTTTAGAAAAATTGGGAGTAATTTGTAAAATGAACTCAGTGGCAAATCTGTAATTATTTTAAAATTTCAGATAACTACAGGGCGCCACCGCCTCACCGCCGATGTCCTTTCTCCGGCCTTCCAGGCGTGCCTACGACCACCCTTGGCTTTGTGCTGGTGCAGGGAGCACACTGCGTGTTGAGTCCGCGTGCTCCTGGCCGAGCTATAAGAACCAGACGACACCGTTCACTTTTCTTCCTCCTCTCTGTTTTCTCGACGCCGCCGTCTCAACTCCGGCGAGCTTCTCTCGTCTCCTCAGCACAAGCAAGCCCCGTAAAAGCCATGTTCCAGTTCCGCCTGCTCCTTGCGCATCCGACCGAGCTGTTGCTACCACCTAATTTCGCCGAGAGCTCGCGGTACACGTTCATCTTCCTCGCGGCCGGCGACCTCAACGAAAGCTCTGATTCACCGTGGCCAGTCTCGTCCGGTGAGCCGTTGCCCTTGTTGGTTGACTCTATGGATTCGTCTCGATGCTGTAGTGCTCATTCCACTCTTGCCTGCTCATTTTACCCACTGCAGTCGCCAAAACGCTGTCGTCGACGAGGTCCGCTCCGTCGTGATCCCGATCACCGTCGAAACGCGTCACCGTAGCTTCTTCGGTCTCGCCTGTTGCTTCAACACGATCGGGGTGAGCCACTGATGCTTCCTGTACTCTCTGTTTCACTGTTACTGGCCTTGTTTCACCGGCGTAACACCGCCATGCCACCGCATCCGCCATGGTCGGCGTTAGCTTTGTTCCATGTCGTAATCAACCTCCGTAGTGCCACAGATCGATGCGCCTAGCTCTTGTGAACATGTTGGTACTTTGGCCATCGCTGTTGGTCTCACCGTCGGTGAGTTAGCGCCGGTCAGCGCCATTGGAGCCACGGTCAATGCCCGAGGTTGGGGATGACAGGTGGGGGTCGGCTGTCAGTGAGAGCAAGAGAGAGAATAGTGAGTTTTGTTATTTTCTGATTTTGAATAGTGCTGAATTTTTGGAAATTTGTCGGAAAATAATCATAGCTCCAAAAATTTTGAAATTTTGTGTGTAGCTTCTGTACATGCTCTATTATGGTTTAAAAATATGAAACTTGAAATTTAAATAAATTTGTAATGTTCAAATATTCAGTCCATTAATTAATAAATGTAATTTCCATGATTTTTGTAGGCCACTGTATAATTCCAAAAATTATGAAATTTGTTTTGGTACACTAATTTGTCATGAGGAAGCTTACGTAAAAGTTTCATGTCATTTGGAACAAGTTCATTTTTGGGCTTATTTCCAAATTAATTCCAAAATAAATAAAAGCAAACCCTAAGTGTTTGATTAGTGTTGAATCTTGTTTTGGTCATGTTTTGTGACTAGTAGAGTTTCAAGATTCATTTGGTCAAGTCACATGTGTGGTTCTTGATGGTAGGATTGTAAGTTGGTTTTGTTGGCTTGCAACTGTACCGTGAAGGAAAATCGTATTCGGGGTGTTTTTACATTTCATGTACCGCGGAAGCATCATGTTTACGTTATAATCATGTTAAAGCATATGTTATCATTTCGTGTAGAATCCGAGAGTGAAATGATTCTAGTTGAGCAAGTTCTGGAAGAATCCCCGGTTGTCACGGGATTCGGTAATCGTGATACTGATCCGAAACCTGAGATCGTCAACGAAGGCAAGCCCCAGTTTATGCATTAAACCCTTACCTTGTTTACTTTAAAAAGTTTATCACCTATGTTACTTATTGCATTGAGTTGATTAATTCAAATGTTACCTACTTGATGCATTGCCTACCTTGTTAATTGTTTACCATCCTTGAAGATGTTTTCATTTATAAAGGCGTAGAATGCTTAGTATGCTTTATGATAGGCTTTCAAAATAAAAGTTTTGATACAATCAAAGATGGCATACTAGCCAAAGAAAGAAAGAAGGTTGAATGAACTAGAGACTAGTCGGGTGACTTATCTTGAATGTTGGGTAATGTTGTCGACTATGTCGCTTAAAGGCCACTCATTGTGGATCTTCTGAATGAGACACTTTGTAGTACTGGTCACATACTCCAGTAAGCCTACTTATGGTATTGTAAGTTCGAAAACAACTGGTTTGTAAACTATGTTATCTTAAGACTTCTGCTATCTTTTACTCTGATGTATATATTTGAATAAACTGTTGTAATCTGCAATGTCTGTGATTGGGATCCTGTTTGAAAATGAGAATCGTAGATGATTTGGGTTTCCCGAGGACACCCGATAGACCTGTTGAGTTGTTGGGAACTCGTGAACGCTATCCGAGGTCTGTTAAGACAACGATAGGTGCATGTGGGCCTGATTCCTTAGGAGGTTCTGCCATAGTATGCATACCGGATGTGTCCGGTATGGCAACGGCTATAAAACGGCTAGTTTTTTCAAGGGGACTATAAATACCCCCAAGCCTCCATCTTTGGAGGTTGCTGATTCTGCTGATACATATACACGTTTTTGAGCCTTGCCAACTCTCACAAACCCTTTCTTAGTGAGTGTGTGATCCAAATTGTCATATCGATTAGTGGGTTGAGAGAAATTCAAAAAGAGAGCAATCCAACCACTTGAGCACTTATGCATATTGTCAATCTCGTGATTTGCATTTGTTACTCTTGGACTTTTCGGTCCTAGATAGCTAGGCGTCGCCGGAGAGCACCCGAGAGATTGTGGTGTGCCTCGAAAAGTTTGTAACGGTCAATTCCACCGCCTCAGAATCAACTAGTGGAAGGAGGAAAAGGAGTTGGAAAAGACTTCAGCTAGAGTGACCTTCATGGTACTCTCTAGGACTGATCTTCGCTGGGTCGCCCATAGCCCCCTCAACAGAGAGGACTCGAACGAGTCCGAACTTCGGTAAAACAAATATTGTGTCTTAATTCGCATTTCATTCGATATTTATGTTGCTCTAGCTCTTGTGCAGGTTCTCTGTGTATATTGTCATCTCCAGTAGATACCTGCAGTTTGGTTTGAAGATAAAAATCGAAAGGAGCAAGTTTGGGGCTGCTCTGCAGAAACCGTGCATACTAGACACGTCCGTTATTTTCTGTCTATGCTGAATATATTAGTTCTCTGTTCTAACTTTGTGTTGCAGGATTGTTGCTTTTAGATATATTCTTTATACCTTCTATACTCTGTGTCTAACTTGTGAGGGGTGGTATTACTCTTAATTTGAAGTTTCCATTTTGAAAACTCCCTTTACTAATCATTTCTGCATTTAAAGATGTTAATTTTCAGAAACACCTATTCACCCCCCTCTAGGCGGCATCCTAGGTCCTTTCAGAGTGGTAGGAAGCCTATTTGATATAGCTCCTCTTGCTCATGATTCTATATGAGAAGTCATTTTCTAATAGAAGTGATTCTCATGGATTATCTAAGATAAACTATAGGTAAAATTACTGTATTTGTGTTTTTGGCATAGTTGTCGGAATTGTAAAATATAACATCTAACAGGCCGCTTTGGGCTGCATATAATGAATCAGGTGGGGATCTCCTCCCCCCCTCTCCCGTTGACTTAAAAAAACTATAGGTAAAAGATGTTTCTGTGCAAAAATTGAATTAAGAGAAGCTACTTTTTTTCAATTTCTAGCCTCTTAGTCCATTTAAAAAATTATTTCATAGAATCAACATACAATCAGTTTTATATAAAAAATACTTTGAGACAGAGCTCATCCTACATTCAGCATAAAAGATGCTCTTTGGAGCTCTGCCAAACAAACTTATAAATTGGACCACGTTGATAGTTCAAAGGTCTAATGCGCTTTACCAAAATAGGTTATACAAGCACTTCTTTTCAAAAGAAAATCCACCTTTTTAGGAAAAACTATATAATTAAAAAGGGTTTGTCTATTCTAAACTAGGGTAAAAATCTTCTCTCCACTCCTGATTTTTTTCATATCTTTTTCTTTGCCTTTTTCTCCCTAGATAACATTAGGGACATTAGATAGCGCCTGGACGTACAGACACAGCCTCCACGTCTACACCCGACATAGCGCCCGCACCCATCTCGCTTCGGACGTGACGTCCTAGAGGGACAGTGAGCTCTCGGCCTGCTGTGCCGCCGCATGCTTGAGTACCGTGTGAATCTCGCGATGGGCCCGACGATCCTCGGACATCGTGGGCCCCTAAAAGGTCCTAATATGGCTAGAGGAGGGGGTGAATAGCCTATTTAAAAATCTACAAATCAACTAGAGCAATTTGATTAGTATGACAAATAGCGTAATGCAAACTTGCTCTAGCTCTACAAGGGTTGCAAGCCACCTATCCAACAATTCTAGGTGCAATGATTACTTAGGCACACAAACTTGCTATGTAATTACTCACTAAGAGCTCTCAACCTTGCTACTCTAAAGAGCTCAACTAGATGAATATAAATAATAAAGCAAGCTCTCAATTCTAATTACACTAAAGAGCTTGTGTCAACTAGTTTGCAAGAATGTAAATAAGTGAGTAAGGTGATTATACCGACGTGTAGGGGATGAACCAATCACAAGATGAATATATAGCCAATCACCGGGAGAATGCCAAAGACAAGAGACAATCGATTTTCTCCCGAGGTTCACGTGTTTGCCAACACGCTATGTCCCCATTGTGTCGACCAACACTTGGTGGTTCATCGGCTAAGAGGTGTTTCACAAACCTTGTCCACACGATAGGACACCGTAAGAACCGACCCACAAGTGAGGTAACTCAATGACACGAGCAATTTACTAGAGTTACCTTTCGGCACTCCGCCGGGGAAGGTACAACTCCCCTTACAATCACCGGAGACGGCCACGAACAATCACCAACTCGTGCCGATCCTCCACCGCTGCTCCAACTGTCTAGGTGGTGGCAACCACCAAGAGAAACAAGCGAAATCCACAGCGCAACACGAATACCAAGTGCCACTAGATACAATCACTCAAGCAATGCACTTGGATTCTCTCCCAATCTCACAATGATGATGGATCAATGATGGAGATGAGTGGGAGGGCTTTGGCTAAGCTCACAAGGATGCTATGTCAATGAAAATGTGCAAGAGTTATCCCTTGAGCCGGCCATGGGGCTATAAATAGAGCCCCCATCAAATAGAGCCGTTGTACCCCTTCACTGGGCAAAACACGCTCTGACCGGACACTCCGGTCATACCGACTGGACGCTGGCCCTTAGCGTCCGATCGCCCGATGGATGCCACGCGTCACCAGCTTCAAACGCTGTTCGTCAGATTTCAACGGCTACGAGGCTGACCGGACGCTCCAATCAAAACTGACCGGACGCTGAAGCCCCAGCGTCCGGTCGTTTCCAGTAAGCTCCCCGAGGTATGTTTTTTTTGACCGGACACGTCCGATCCACCTTGACCGGACACAGACCAGCGTCCGGTGCTCAACCCTACCCATTGTGCCGTCTGACAGCTTGACCGAACGCAGAAACCAGCGTCCGGTGCATCTCAGGTCCAGCGTCCGGTGCAACACCAAAACTGGCGACCTCTCTGCTAGCTCGACCGGACGCAGCCTTTCAGCGTCCGGTCGCTGAGTGACCCAGCGTCCGGTCAGTAGACCGACGCCAGCATTATTTCGACCAACTCTATTTCAACTCTAACTTCTTCACCCTTGCTCAAATGTGCCAACCACCAAGAATTTTGCATCCGGTGCAATAGAAAATAGGTATTTCATTTTCCCAAAAGTGCCGAATCCCGCCGAGCTTGCGAGGCGGGATTCGGCGCTTTTGGGAAAATGAAATGCCTATTTTCTATTGCGCCGGATGCAAAAGCGCCGAATCCTGCCTCGCAAGCTCGGCGGGAGGGAGAGAGGGACCCAAACCCATCTCAACCCTGCAAACACCTTGTGCACATGTATTAGCATATTTTCACAAATATTATCAAGGGTGTTAGCACTCCACTAGATCCTAAATGCATATGCAATGAGTTAGAGCATCTAGTGGCACTTTGATAACCGCATTCTGATACGAGTTTCACTCCTCTTAATAGTATGGCTATCTATCCTAAATGTGATCACACTCATTAAGTGTCTTGATCACTAAAACAAAATGACTCCTACATTTTATACCTTTGCCTTGAGCCTTTTGTTTTTCTCTTTCTTCTTTTCCAAGTTTGAGCATTTGACCATCACCATGCCGTCACCATTGTCATGATCTTCGCCATTGCTTCATCACTTGGAGTAGTGCTACCTATCTCATAATCATCTTGATAAACTAGGTTAGCACTTAGGGTTTTATCAATTAACCAAAACCAAACTAGAGCTTTCAGCCCCGGAAGCCCCGAAAGCAAGGCCACAACAGCAGTGATGTTCTGGCTTGCCCGGGTGAAGTGTGGGAGGGCTTCGTTGTCCTCGATGATCCTCTAGTTCATGTTGTAGGCCATGGTGTGCGCATGCCCACTGTCTCTGTGGCGCTCGATCTCTCGCTTGAGCTCCACGCGTTCCTGCTCGAGCTGGAGTCATGCTTCCTCGATCTCTTGGTACCGGGCCTTTAGCTGCTCTACCCATAGGCGAGGTGGGGCCCCTGCATCCCCCTCGACCTCATCGTCGAGGTTGTTCGTTGGGGTAGCCTCTCCCTCATGGATGCTTTCGACATATCCCTTAGGGGTACCTACCATGAAACATTAATGAGAAGGGTGATGGGTCCCCCTGCTAGAGTCAAAGTCAGAGGGCGACCTCGATTCTCCCGCGAGGAGGTTGTGGAAAGATTCCATGACATATTCAGTCATCCCCATGAACTCGTCGTTCATGGAGGATGGAGGCATGCGTTGCGCCATAAGGTGGCCAACGGTATCTATGGCGTTGCGGAGATCAGATGGGAGCGCTGTCGAGGCGCTCCATATGAGGTATTCCGAGGAGAGCGGCTCTCCTCCGACAAGCTACGTCATGACATTGGCGAACGAGAAGGTGAGGTGGCACAGGTGCTCTCGGGATGGTTGGGGTCCTAAGAAGGCGTCGAGCTGGCGCTCTAGCCTCCCGTAATCAAAGCTGAGGAGCTGGTAGCTCCCGGGGGTGCGGGCCTCTGGTGTGTGCAGCTGCAGCTCCTCAAGCACCTCGGCGATCGTGTCGAGGCCGGCGAAGTGGAGAGGTTGGACGATAGTGGGAGCCTGCGCCAACTGTCCCTCCATCATAATGATGAAGTCTAGGTTCCTGAAGCGCACATGCGCGCCCAGGACCTAGCTGACGCCGTGAATAACCATCCGAGGCCTGATATGGACGTTGAGATGCGCAAAAAGCCCTTACCTGACGTGCCAACCATCGGTGTTTTTGGACCACCGACAAGTAAATTTGTATTTGCATATCTGGCTCGGATGGTGTGCTTAGAGGACACAAGGTTTATATTGGTTCGGGCAGAAAGTCACTACATCCAGTTCATCGTTGCTGCTCATGTTACTAGCACTGAATGTTTGTAGTAGGGGTTACAAACAGGCGAGAGAGGGAGAGGATCTCAAGTCTCTGGTGAAAGGAGTGAACGGGTGCTCAGAGCTCGATCACTGCTTAGCCGTGTGCCCGTGTCATGCTCTTGTGTTTTCTATCTCGTGGTTCAGGTCTTGTGTAGATCTCGATCCCCATCCCCTTCATGGGGTGCCCTGCTTTCCCTTTTATAGGCCAAGGGAAAGCGCGAGTTACAGCGGAGAAAAAGGAGAAGAACGAGAGAAAGGAAGGCTTCTAGGATCATCGAGTCCTTCTCCTTCATGCGGGTCCCACCTATCCTGTCGATGTCAACAGGGACGGCTCCACGTCGTGGCCCTATCCTTCACTGGCGCCATGCGCAGGCCTCATCTGATGGTCATGGCGTTCCATCCCGTCCCGGCGGACGTCGTGGTGAACTGACGCACCTGTCAGCGTTTGTACGAGGGTTAGGCAGAACAGCACCGATACGCCCGACGTTATTCTTGATGTGAATCCTCATGTATGGTCCGTCATGGTTTCGGATTACATCAGTCATGCCCATCTCTTCTCTGATGTCATAATTTTGACCTAGGCCCATACGTCTGGACCTAGAGTGGTTGACGGCGATATGGGTCCCCGTCAGGCGAGACGGAGCCCGTGACCCTTGGGGGGCGGATGAGACGGAGCATGCACCCAAGGGTCAGGCGAGACGGAGCCCGCGGCCTCGGGCGAGACCCCCGCGACCTCGGGGTCAGGCAAGACGGAAACTACGCTCTTGGGGTTGGGCGAGACTGAGCCCATGGCTTCGGGGTCAGGCGAGACCCCGGCGGCCTCGGGTTGGGCGAGACGGGGCCCGCGACCCTTGGGGGTCGGATAAGACGGAACACGCACCCATGGTTTGGGCGAGACGAAGCCCGCGGCCTCAGGCGAGACCCCTAGAGCCTTGGAGTCGGGCGAGACGGAAACTACATCCTTGGGGTCGGACGAGACGGAGCCTGTACCCAAGGGGTCGGACCAGACATGTTAATGCGTCTTGCTCTGTCCCAAGAAGCCAGCGTGAGCACTAGCTCCCTTGTTTTGGATATCTCTAATATCGATACCCGACAATTATGTCTTACCATAGACACGTGCGTGTCGCACGTGCATGGCTACTAGTATAATAAAATACTCCAACTTTTATTTAGAAAGCGAGAGAAAACCCGATAAATTTGAACTTTCATTCAAATAATATATGACAGGCCCTTAATATGCAGGGAGTAGCAATTTCTCTTTATTGCATCTTGTATTCCCTGTACAGATGAACACATGACAGTGCGTTTCATCGCGACGGATTAGTCTCGGGATCGTTCATGGCATGTGTATCAGTATTTATGACAAAATGGTCATAGAACTTCTCTACGATGATCAAGTAAGCAATCTGCCTGTTGAAACGCTACATCAGGATTTCGAGGTACAAAACTCCTTGCCAATTGTCATGCTCTATATGGTTCAGATATTCAGTTAAACCGTGGTCGCGGCAAATTTTGTTGTCACGTGTCAAATAAAATAAAAGGAGCTCTGTCCATTTTTTTTTTTCCTGAGGAAACTGTCCAGGTTCAGTTAAGGAGCAACATTGCATCACGCGCCACGGTGGGCTGTGTACCTGTATGTATCCGCCTAAGTGCTGGGCTTCAAAGAAGAGAGTGACGTTCCTAAGCGGGCTACCATTTCGGCCAGAATGTCTCTGAGGTCCGAATCAAGTGCCACGATGGGCTGTGTGAAGCCCAGCAGACAGCCCCGTTCACATTCGTGGAACCGGGAATTGGGCGCTCACCGAGTAACAGTGGCCGAAATCATTAGGTGGGGCCAGCGATCCACACCGAAGACGTCCCAGCCAATCAGCTCGCAGATCACCCAGCACGCGGATCGTCCCCCGCCAGCAGCGATACCCTCACCGTCCATCCCAATCCAATGGCCCAGATTACTCCGCCGCTCGCGCCAGCGCCTCCCGAAAATTTTCGCCGTTCCTCCGAGCCCGCCCAGCACACCAGTATAAATGCAAATCCTCACACGGCAGACAGCATCCCCAGCTTGCAATTCCCCATCCCCCAAATCCTCCGATCTCCCTCGCCGCTCGCTCCCAAGCCAATCCGGCACCGATGGCCCGCACGAAGCAGACGGCGCGAAAGTCGACGGGCGGCAAGGCGCCGCGGAAGCAGCTAGCCACCAAGGCGGCGCGCAAGTCGGCGCCAGCCACCGGCGGCGTGAAGAAGCCGCACCGGTTCCGCCCGGGCACGGTGGCGCTGCGTGAGATCCGCAAGTACCAGAAGAGCACGGAGCTGCTGATCCGGAAGCTCCCCTTCCAGCGCCTGGTGCGGGAGATCGCGCAGGACTTCAAGACGGACCTCCGGTTCCAGTCCTCGGCCGTGGCGGCGCTGCAGGAGGCCGCCGAGGCATACCTCGTGGGCCTCTTCGAGGACACCAACCTCTGCGCCATCCACGCCAAGCGCGTCACCATCATGCCCAAGGACATCCAGCTCGCGCGCCGCATCAGGGGCGAGAGGGCCTGAGCCGCCTCTGTTGCGCTTCGTTGGCCTTCTGCTTCTGCAGTGCCAAGAACTAGTGCTGTAGTAGATGGGACAGTCGTTCCCTGTCGTGCTATCTTGGGGACTCGAAATGTTCTGGAATCTGGATCTGTTGGTCTCGATGCAATGCAATGTGATTGTGGTTTCAGATTCTTACAAGAGCTGCCATGTGATACTGTCATCCGTGCTGCTTGTTCTGTTCTTACTGCTAAGAATGTGATTGTTACTATTAATGCATTATGAACTTGACGGGTTGTTCCTGCTGATTTAGATTTGGGCATAAGATTATATATATAATAAAGTATAACTGTCCAGTGGGATACGGTTCTAGACTTGTTTAGTGGTGCGGCTGATTGTAACCATCTGACTGCCCAAGTGAAACGGTGTTTCAGACTATCAGCGTTTGTTTCTGCATTTCTGCTTCCACAATGGTTTCATTATGGGAAGTGAAACGGTGTTTCAGACTGTCAGCGTTTGTTTCTGCATTTCTGCTTCTGAATCGAATCAACGCTCTCCAATGGTTTAGGGGCTGTGAAACCCACACATCTGCCTCATCTAGTTTACTGCTTTATCTTTCAAAATGAAACAAGTCTGCTACTGTGCTATGCCGGTAAAATGAAACCGTCTAATCCATTCTCTCGATTATCTTTTCTCCTTTTTAAATCAAAGCCTTTTAATTCAACAAGGCAGTAAACCACAGCAGGCAAAGGTTTAGTTGCAGACACGTGAACCACAGCCCAGTGTCACCAAATTATTCTTTCTTGAACGAAACTCACACACGACTGTAGAGAAACTACTTTTAGCTAATTCTCGATGGACTAGCAGGAGTCACAATCCCTGGTAAAAGTCGCAACCGTTTCCACAAGGTGACTATACAATGTTTTCAACGGCTTTTATTGTGGTCTCCCAAAGATGGTTTCAATCGACGACCTGGGCAACGGTTGCGGCTTGTGACATTTGGTGGGTCCAGGGAAAGTTAAATTGGATTTTCTTTGTTCCATTAATTACTCTTTCTAGTTCATGAACATTGGATGAAATGCAATCAGAACATTTTTTTTAATGAGACACTCAGCCAGCACAATGAGCTTTCCTCCCTAGTAATGGGAGTTTTGTTTTACGCTAAAAACTAATTTTGTGATCCACTAGTAAATGGTCCTGATGACGTTGACGTATCTGAAACCGTAGTTGTCTGGTGTTCTGTTGACGAGTGTGGCCTTCCAAATATGGTCGCCAGCAACCTCGGCAGCGGTGGCATGTCGCAGTCCAAGACGCCCTCCAGCACCTGAACCACTTCCGCCATGGTCGGCCGGTCAGCCTCGTCGTCCTGGATGCACCAGCAAGCCACCTTGCAGGCTCTCTCCACCTCCACGAGGTCGGCATCGCCGCAGAGCTTGTCATCCAGCAGACTGCTGACGCTGACTACGCCCGGCCCCTTGACCAGCTCCCTCGCAGCTTTCATGGGGAAGAACGCGAGCTCCTCCTCAGAGCCGCTGGTCGTGCGGTACTCCTCGCCAGCGGCGTTCCTCCTCCCCGACACTAGCTCCAGCAGCACCATGCCGTAGCTGTACACGTCGACCTTGGGCGTGACGGCCGTGCCGCTGATCCACTCCGGCGCGAGGTAGCCCTTGGTGCCCCTCACCGTGGTGAGCACCCGGCTGAAGTCCCTGCCGACGAACTTGGCCATCCCGAAGTCGGCGATCTTCGGGAGCAGCGACGCGCCCAGCAGGATGTTCTCCGGCTTCACGTCGCAGTGGATGATGCGGTCCCGGCAGCCGTCGTGGAGGTAGGACAGGCCCCTGGCGACGCCCACGGCGATCTGGTACCGGGTGCCCCAGTCCAGGAACACGCCGCCGCCGCCGCCGCTCTGGAACAGGTGGATGTCGAGGGACCGGTTGGGCATGTGCTCGTAGACGAGGAACCGGCTCTCGCCCTCGCAGCAGAAGCCCACCAGCCTCACCAGGTTGACGTGCTGGATGACGCCGATGGAGCTCACTTCAGCTCTGAACTGCTTCTCTCCCTGGAAGCTCCCGTCCAGCCTCTTCACCGCGACGGCGGTGGAGTCGCGCAGCTGCCCCTTGAAGACGGCGCCGAAGCCACCTTGCCCGAGCTTTTCGGAGAAATTCTTGGTCGCAGAACGCAGCTCTCTGTATGAAAAGGCCGTCAGCCCACCACCACCGGCAGCGGCTCCTCGATCGTTCTTGGTTTTCTTCCTCCTCCGGATGATCAATGCTGTTGCCAGCACCAGCAAAACCAAAGCAGCAGTGCACGCACCGGCCACGGCGCCGACGATCACTCCTCGTTTCCTGCCTCCTCCTGATGTCTGAAATTCTCTTGCAGCGAGACGAAGATAGAGAGTTTCTACGTCAGAAACAGAATCACCGCCGTTGCTCTGCGGTTGTTTCGCGTTGAGCAACCCATCCTGCCAAACCTGGCACCCCTGGCTGCCACCATAGGAATACGCAGTGCACGAGCAGTTGTTCAGGCAGGCCGTCGAGCATTCAGCTGAACTCCTCACATTCTGCAAGGTACGCCCGTTGTCAGGCAACCCAATGCTGGGCATGGGGAAGAACCCATCAGTTGAAGACGGTGCACTACTGCCATTGCTGTTACCAGCACTGCAATCCAGTGGAGCATCTCTGACGCATCCTCCTGTCCGGTCACCCTGCTCCCAGTCCATGGGCGACCTCACCGAGAAGCCCTTCATGCAGCTGCAGGGCTGCACCGCGGTGTAGCTGCAGACCGTGAACGGCCCGCAGGCAGCGTACACGTCGCACTGCGCCTTGGGCCCCGCGTAGAGCGTCAGCCAGCCCTTGGACGCGCCGAGCCACACCTGGTGCTTGTTCTGCCCGGTGACGTCGACGAAGTTGCGCGTCACCGTCGCCTCGGTGGTCACGTTGAACTGGAGGTACTCTTCCCTCGCGTCGTCGACGAACGCGAGGTGGAAGTTGGGCACGTCGCCGGCCAGCTCCGGGATGTTGCCGAAGTACCTGCCGTTCCACGCGCCGGTGGCCCAGTAGGTGACGGACACGGACGAGTCGCCGCAGAGCTTGAGCACGAGCTGGGGTGCGCCGGGATCGACCTCGAAGCAGTAGCGCCCCAGGGACGGCGTGGCCGAGCTCCTCCTGGAGACGAGGCGGGTGCTCACGCCCGTGGCCTTGTTGAGCCCGAGCTTGGCGCTCGGGAGCAGCGTGTCGGTCGGGTGGTCGAAGCTCTGCCACAGAGTGCGGCCGGGAGCCGCCGCGGAGGAGTTGGAGCTGGAGTTGGAGACGTCGAGGAGGACGAGGTTCCCGCTGTCGAGGAGCACGGCGATGGCCGTGGTGGTGCTCGTGTTGGCGGCGGCTGGGGTGTTGTTGTGGGCGGACCTGGCGGACCAAGTCACCGACTTGGTGGCGTGGTTCACGACGGCAAGGTCGCCGTCGCCGGAGACCGTGAGCTGTGGTGATCCGGCGTCGGCGTCGATGATTGGATTCGCGCCGTTGGCCACCCAGACCGTGGCCCGGTCGGGGACCGCGGTGAACCATATGCCGAGGTACCACCTGTCCGGCGCTCCGGCGGCGGCGCCGTCGGGAGCCTTGAAGAAGCCGAGCGTGAACTTGCTGTTGTTGGACACCAGCGTGTCGTCTCCGGCGAGCACCTGGCCGGGCGAGAGGGTGACCGTCGTCGCGACGGAGCGGCACGCGCTGAGGAGGGCGAGGAGACCGACGACGACGAGGGTGGTGGGCAGAGCGACAGACATGGTGGTTGGTGAAACGGGAGCGAGGAAGGGCGCAGCCGCTGCTGGAGTTTAACATGTGGACGTGGGCAGCCACGTGCCAACGCCGCGGCCGAGACGGCAGCAGGACGGACCAAGTAACGGTAGCCCGGACGGCGGCACGGCGGGGCGGCCTGCGTGCAGTGGAGCTGGACCAGAAATCAAGTCGGGCAGCCGGCCGGCCGCTGACGAGAAAACCCACCGTCTCGATGCCGATGGCGACGGCGCTGGTTAATGGTGCCGCGTTTGTCCAGCAGCGGGGAAGTCGCCGACGACAGACAGCGCCACGCGGCGGCGTGGCTAATGGTGTGCTTTGTGTCCTTTCACCGTGGCCTGCCGGCTGCCGCCGCCCTTCTTCAATTCGCCCGTGGGCCGTGGAAATCAAAGCTTTTTTCACGCGACGCCCTGTGCCCCGTCGCGTCACCCGAGCAAGCGGCCAAACACCTAGTGTTTAGTTCCCAAATTTTTTTCAAGATTTTCTGTCACATCGAATCTTCAGACACATGCAGGAAACATTAAATATAAATAAAAAATAAAACTAATTACATAATTCACGAGACGAATCTTTTAAGCCTAATTAGACTATGATTAAACACTAATTATTAAATAACAACGAAAATACTACAGTACCATTTAAAAAAAATTCCCAACTAAACAAAGTGCTGCGGCTTGCACGACGGTCCAGATGCGTCTTCTAGAGTCTGCATCGGTCAGGACGTCAGGTGACCACGACTGACGTGCGTCTCTGCATCAGTGCGTTCATCTGTTTTTTTTTTAGCAACTAGTTTTTTTTTTTTTGAGGAAACTAGTGCGTTCATCTGCTGGCTGCTATGCTAGTACGGCGGCGGCGGGCTGGGCCTGCAGCCTGGGCCGATGGTCGCACGGAATCGATCTTCCTGGGCCTCCGTTTTCTTTCTGAGCGGCAACATGTACATGGAGCAGGTTGCCGTTCCGCTGAAACAAGCTACAGATCACCACACGTGGCGTGCAACTAAACCATTGGTTCCTCCAGTGAGCAAGTGAGCAACTCCACGAGACGACACCGCTAACCACTCAACGATCAAGCCACCAACATGTCCATATGCTCGCCATATATATAGAGATCTCTTGGTGGTGGCTCAAGCCATCGCAGTCGCAGTTCAGTGAAAGCACAAACAGTTGCAGTATCACCAGCGGGACGAGCTAGAAACAGAGAGCCTGCTCTGCTCGAATGGCGTTCAAGAAAGCAGCCATCGGACTCTCTTCCCTTCTCCTCCTCCTCCTCCTCGTCGCGCCCAGCGCCACCGCGGCGAGACCGACTCACCAGCTGACTTCCGACGACGACGACGACGGCGCCGGTGCTGCGGCGCCCGCTACCGCACCGGCCGTCGCACCTGCGGCTGCTGACGCACCGATCGCTGCCGCCAATGCCATCCCGGCTGCGGCAGGAGGGGCCGGTGTGGCGGCGCCCGGAGGCGCCGCGGCAGCTGACGCACCGGTCGCTGCCAATGCCATCCCCGCTGCTGCGGAGGCGGCTGGTGGCGCTCCTGCGGCAGCTCCGGTCGCAGCCAGCACCATCCCTGTGGGGGCGGGGGCGGCCGGCGGCGCTGACGGCCACGGGATGGTCTTCTTCATGCACGACATCCTCGGGGGCACGAACCCGTCGGCGCGCATCGTGGCCGGCATCGTGGACAACGCCGCGGTCACGGGGCAGCTCCCCTTCGCGCGGCCCAACGGCGCCGTGCTGCCGCTCAACAGCGGCGTGAACGTCAACTCCGGCGCGGCGGGCGCCGTCGACAACAACAACATCCCGTTCCTCACGGGCCTCGGCGGGGCCACCAACGCCGCCAAGTCCATCGGCAGTAACGGGAACGGGAACGGCAACGGCAACGGCGTCTCCGTCTTCTCCGGCGGCAGCCTCCCGCAGGGCACCACGCTGCAAAAGCTCCTCTTCGGGACCATGACGGTGGTGGACGACGAGCTGACGGAGGCGCCGGAGCTGGGGTCCGCGGCCGTGGGCCGCGCGCAGGGGTTCTACATCGCCAGCTCCGAGGAGGGCGTCAGCCAGACGGTGGCGGTGACCGCCATGTTCAAGGAGGGTGGGTTCGAGGACACCATCAGCTTCTTCGGCGTGCACCGCACCGTGGACTCGGAGTCGCACCTCGCCATCGTCGGCGGCACCGGGAAGTACGTCGGGGCCAAGGGCTTCGCCAAGGTGGCCGTGGTGAGGCCCGGAGGGGTGGTGGCGTCCGGCGCGCTGCTCGAGACCGACGGCATTGAGACCGTGCTCCAGTTCACCGTGTTCCTCGTGTAATGTATGAGCGTGTCAAGGAGCGGCAAGTGCGTGCAACTGAGGTTGATGTGTGTGTTGTTTGGTGCAACAATTAGTTGCATACAAAACTTGATGTATTACTAGCTACTAGTAATACTCTACTTGTTACGAATACGTGCTTTCAGAGGTTGTTATGATACTTATATAACGTACTCATTGTTCTAAATAGTGGCTATAGCGGCTTACACCAGTTAACGCTACAACACTGTTGCACAAATAGAGGCCTATACGGTCGATCAGATCTCTCCGCTAAATGCAACAACCTGCTATTTAGGACATTTCTAAAATATTAGTTAAGTTTTTGCTAAATCAAGCTATTCTATGTTTAATCAATGTAGAATGACTAAAACAGAGTCTAGGGCCCTGTTTGGATTGAAGGAATTTCAAAGGAATACATTTCTTAGAAAGTTTTTGAAGTTATGAATATCTATACGTCTGGTCTATTATTTAAACAGCCTCAGGCTTGCCTCAACCGTATATGGTGTATCAAGTATATTTGGGACTTAGATATATGATCTTAGAGCATCAACAGTGTGCGGTTCGAAGGTGGATCGATACAATAAATGCACCGATCGAACCTGGGTCGATACATTGCGAGGTCGATTCGATGGAGCTCCGGGTCCGTCGTATCGAACCCGCTCCTACGGAAAAAAGAAATCGTCTTGGCTCCCTCTCTCTCTCCTACCGTGCCATTGACGCTCCCGGTTCGATACGTTGCGAGCCGGGTACCAGGACAAGTCACGTCATTGGTGGGACCCTGTATAGGACCGACCCCGGTCCTCCACACTGCAGGTGCTCTTAGTAAAGAACTGAAATCATTACCTTGCTAGGTGTAGCAGCTACAGGTTGGTGACTTTGGTTATACAGAAATGATATGATTTTTTTTTAAAAGGAACATAATTCTTCTCCTTTGAAGGTTATTTACTTGGATACACACTGACTTGGTACATAGGCTATTCTATCTATACAAGCCATTGCTACATAATTTGGTTGTAACTACATTTTAACGATTGGCACAGGTGGCTAAGAAGTTTTCTATTCGAGCACATATGTGACAATCTAGTCTACTAATCGAATATTGTTAGTGTGTCTGAACTTTATAAATCTTTTTTAAGGTTGTGTGTATCCTTGTTATGCAGAGGTCGGAAGTGTTTTAAAGTCTTTGTATTATCTTGGTAAAACGATCTTAAAATTAATGAAGTTCCCTTGTCAAAAAGATAGAGTCCATACACGGATACACCCAGCCGCACCAACGTGCTCAACCCCCGCAGTCACAGCTCGGGGCTGGTGGCGTCAGCCGCCTCACTGCACCGCTGACAGAGCCTGCCATCGGTTTAGATTTCGCTTATTTTAAACACACATAATTTCTTAGCAATTCTGCTTAATTAAAACCTAGCAGGGAACTCCAAGCGCATTTTATCATTAGTAAATATAAGTCCCAAAGTCCAAAATGTGGAAATGCTACATAATGTTCATCATTCATTCATTCATGTATGTACATGGTAAGAACAAACAAATAAGCTAATGCCCTGTCAGTGTACAGTGTGACAATCTCCAGTTCTCCACCTCTCATGCAGTGAGTATAATATATAGAACGTCCATGGACACAATGAAACAACATTATGTACATTCAACAATTCAAAGTATGTACAAATTTTCAGAAAAGCCAGCACATGGAAAGTTGGGTGCCATGCGTTCACAAATGTCGGAGGAGCGTGGTTATTTTGGATTGTTTGATTTAGATATGTCAGCTCGCAGCTCCTCTTCAAGTTCGTCGAAGTCCCAACCGCTTATCTCCTCATGGTCTTTATTAACTTTTCCGAATTCTAATTCTAACTTTGCAAGCTCTGAATCTGTGTCCAGCATCTGCTCAGATTTCCCTGGAGATTTCGGAGAGTCCACAGGCACATCTTTGGGTGAAGAGGGTGCCTGAACAGGTGAATGACTCGCTTCAGATTTGTCTTTGGTTGAACGACTAGATCCAGACTTGTCCTTCATTGGTTCCTTTGCCTTGCGGACTTCAATGTCTAGTGTCGGCCTCTCTACCGACTCAAATACTTCCCTCAGTTTCTCAATCTCAGAAAATAAGGTCCTGACCTCTGCATCATCTTGCCTGAAAATTGAGAGGGAAAGGTGGTTTGTCCAACTGCAGGGATCACAAGCACGAAAAAGAGACTCAGTAATTAAAGCTGAGAAGAGTCAGGAGTACCTAGAATTAGCCCCTTGCTCAGAATAAAACATCTTCTTCATGCGATCTACAATGCTGAAGGCAATTACGATCTGAATATGTGGGAACATTGTCAACCAGCTATCCATTCTATATAAAAAGCTGAATAGGCTAAAAAACCATTTATGTTCATAGCACGAATTATAATACAAAGACAGCTAGGGATCTTTATTTGGGCAGGTTTGTGACCTTAACAACATCTAGTTGAGTTCAGGTGTAATATCAATGTTAGGTACTAAAAAGGACCTTCTTTTCAGTTTCCAAATATTCCTCCTCAAGGGACTTTTGTGGACTTGTCTTCTCAGAAACCTCATCATCCCCTCCATGCTCTATTGACTCCTCCCTATAAAATTTGGTTCAGAATACAGATTGCAAAACCATTAGTTCTATTTTGGATATACAAAAAAGGAAGGGTACATGTAAGACATTACAAAGAACAATTGAACAACCTAGAATTTAAGACTGCCAAATTATCCACGTATGTGCGGATCCGCTCAATTGACGGGCTAAGAACCTCCTGCCCAAGAAAAAGGATGCATATGAGAAACTGAATCAAATATATACTACAATAATACAATGCTTGAACAACATATATTCAGCCAACAACCTTGAAATAAGAAAGATGATGCTTGGTCAACTTCAGAAAATTGTTTGTGCATCTCTCCAGCTCGTCACTAAACAAAAAGTAAAGCTGAATCAGGCAAACATATTATTTTGTCACAATATTCTTCACAACAGGATGAGAAGAGTAATAATAGGACAAAAGGGTCGAAACTTGTAATAATTACATACTTCGTTTTATTTTCCTTCTGTTCATTGTATGACGACTGAAGTTGCCATGTATCCTCGAGGAAATTTACCCAAGTCTTGACTACACTGGCCTCCATGTTACATGAGTCAATAGATTTTGACAGGTCATTCTCCTAAGTTGATGCAGAAAACAAATATCAATCTAGTCAATATATTGAAAAAGATAATAAACATCGATCCCATCAAACACAGCAGGATCAAAACTGAAACTGGAAAGCGTAGCCACCTTTGCTTGTAAACTGAAGATCATCTGGTTGTTTGCTTCATGAAACTGGTCCCTCTCTTCCCTCGTCTGCTTTAGTCGACCAACAGCAGCATTCAGTGAAATGTTGACCTGTTCATCATGAAACATTGGAAACAAATCAAGATCAGAACAAATGTTTGACTTTCACAAAATAATAGGAGACAGGAAAAAACAAGAAGAAAATAAAATCTTGCATAGAGGTCTCAGGATAAGGTACCTTCTTCAACTGAGCCTCAAGTTCATCCCTTTGCTTCTCCAATTCAGAAATCTCAGCAGTCAAATCCTACATGAGACACATTAGAAAACAGGATTTGTTTGTGCAACCAGCAGATTACAACAAATCAGAACTTAAATGTGCATCCATTGTATAAAGTACCACAGATATAGATATACATGTGCAAGCAGAATAGCTTTCCATGCAGCTATCAGATGCAATGAAATAAGTTGAAAAAAAGCTTACAAAGGTGCATAGCTATAATTATATGCTAGAAGGGAAATGCAATCAGAATTCTACGTTATATGATGTGTGACCTTTTATAGTATAAGAGCTACAAGCAGATTCTACATATGAGCTTGGATTCTTACCTTCTCAACAGCGATCACTTCGTTCTCCTTTTTAGCACGAAAGTTAAGAGCCTCTTCTTTCTGGCGTCTGAAATAGTAAAATTTGAAAGGTCATTGGAAGGTTTTCGGTATTTATTTATTTGTTTCAAAATGCACCAAACGAGATTTTGAAAAATCATAAAACCACAATAGTGGCAAGTGAACAACATGACTTGTATTCATGGTGTACTCACTAGTGAACAGATTTCACATAGACTAGGAATTGCGTACTGATAATCCTGCTTATTTAGCGACAAATGCCTGAACTAATATCTAAACAAAAGCACAGTAACTCTGACATCCCTATACTTTAAGCCAATGTAAATTGAATTGTTAAGTATACAGAATGCAGATTATACTGTCACAACGAATATAGTTGAAGTTTGATGTGTGCATAGACATACGTTCCTCTGGCAAGTGTTAATATGGGTGTTCCTTTTTCAAATGATTATCTCCTAAAATTAATCCGTACGTACTAGGAAATCAAACATGTCACAAGAACAAGATTTCATCCACTAGAAACACAAACTCAAAGAGAAAGCAGAGTCCTTAATTTGTACAAGCTTCAAGATTCTAACAAGAATCAACAAATGATTTTAAAAGATGCCTACTGAAAAGTTAAGCTAAACCTGTGATCCAAAATACGCTTCTCTGCCTTGGAGGATGAATTAGCAAGGGAAGTCGCCAATACCTTTAATTTCTCAACCTGCAATATTTTAGTCCATTATGTTAGTAATATAGCTGTATTTTCACCAATGTCCACATATATAAGCAGAGTTCGTCCAGAATGACTATCAAGTTAGTATTTGCAAGTCTAAACAATGCAACAGGTAAGATGAAACTTTGACACAATTACAGCGCAACATTGGCGATTGCTCACCTGACCCATTCAATAATTTAGAAGGAAATCAACATGCATGGTTATCGTGCCACAACAAACATGGGCCATACTGCAGATGATATAGACTATTCAATGAAAAGTTAATGTAAAAGAGAAAAATTCTTGGAGCTCAGAGTCCCATAGCTCATAAATTAACTTTCTTCAAAGGATTATGTCCAGAAAATGAAGATCCAAGAACAAAACAAAGAACAGTAAAGTATGCATGATCCCAATAGTTAGCACTAAAGAGATTAACTATCACTGAACCTTTGCTTTTGTTCAAGTGTCCATGCAACTGTGGTGTTTGGTCAATTTATGAGTGAGACTGAATATAAGCAGAATATAAACGTGTATATAACCGGAAAATGAAATCCTCAGAAAATCACAAATAAACATGCCTTTTGAGAGTGGATCTCTAAGGAGTCCCCAGTATTAATTGTTTTTTTCTTCAATAGAAGTTCCTCCATTCTAGAGCAGAATCGAGCTTCAGTGAGTGCTTCTTTGAAAGACTGAACAAGGTGGAAAATAGAGTTAGCTTGTTCCAAACTAAAAGCATTATGGAGGCAGAACAAAGTTATTACTTATAAAAAGATGCAACATATCAAAACAAACTGGTTGACATTGAATGTACAACATTAGTTCCAGGAAGAATCCATCTGCTAATGCAATTGCCTGACTAAATTTGCTTAATGAGTCTGGGATCATAAGAAACTTAAATGAAATAATCAAAAGCCTAAAGCCAAGTGTATGTCTGCACATGACACTGTGCCCGCTTATAGATAGATCCCAAGTACCTTTGTGAACATCTAACCAAGCATTGACAAATTGTACTGCAGAAACAAGTAAAAATAAAGTAGTTAATCAGAACATATATCACAGAGTAAACACCTCAACAGTTGAAGTCTTTTCTGTAACTTTATCAGGATCACCAATTGATTGAACTCGTGATGCCTCCTTCTCATCTAGTTTCTTCCACAATTCTAGAGCTTCAGCATCTATCCTGAAGTGAAATACACATATTAGAGTAACAAGAAATAATAATAGCCCAAAACAAAGGCAAAAGTACTAAATTAATCTTTCAGGCTTTCCATATGTTGCAGGTTAAAACTATAAGTCACAGTGCAATGATGGCTGATAATACTTTATATTTAGGCTAGAAAATTGCATGGGATAACACCCTGATTTGCTAAATATCCTTACTGGCACTTTGAGGTGAACGATTAAATGTAATCTCATATCACATATGAAAGATAGATGATGTTTACTGTTAGACAGACAGATGGACCCAGGACGTGGTCCACGTCCATTGTGCAGCGCTGGCCATGGGCCATGGGCCTATGAAGCACATGTAGATTGTTTCCTATTAGGCATGGATCTCTGCTGTGCTAATTCTATAAACCAAACCCTATGACATACTTCACTATATAATCTAGTATCCTGTACTCTCATAATCAACCTACTATTCCCGTGTGCAAACCTTGCTTACATTGTATCAGGCTGGTCGATCCTTGCTCACACACGCATGAAAAATTAGACTTCATGAGCAAATCAGTAGAATAGTGATCACCTCACAATGTCAGCATTCCTCTTTAGACCTGAAATGGCACTTTGCGTAAACTGAAGTAGCTCTTCACGTTTCACCTACATGTATACAGATACAAGAATATTGTTTGACAAATGACAAGAAAAGTCAATTTATGCAAAATTTGATATTGAAAACAGGAAAATAAAATACACCATTCTTTCTCCAGGAAAAATAAAATACCAAGTACATAACAACTGGTGAATAATTAGAACACTTTGCGCCAAGTATTACATGATAATTTAGCCTTATAAGTTTACATCAGACAACTGGCAGACATACCAGGACTTCATCATGATAATTTGAGAATGACTTTGCCAAATCCTGTATACTGCTCACTATAGCATTATTAACTTCTTTCCCCCCTGTAAGACATATTCTGTAGCAAATGACTGTCATTTAAAATGGAGATGATGCTCATGAAGAAAACAAATACTGAAACTCAAGTTCAAGGAACAGTAGACAGAATCATGTCAAACAGCCACGGCCAAACCAATGATTAAAAAAATGATGGGGTGAAAGATTGTTTTCTCAGGGAAGCTAACATATATAATCATAAGAGCCTTCATAAGAGCCCAAAGTAATCTTAATTGCACATTCAGTAAGACTGTAAGAGTATGAAACATCAAAAGGAAAGATATCACATAACAAAATTATAGCCACATAAAGAAATAGCAAGCAGGCAGTGCTGTACTTGCAATAGAAACCCATAAAATAAATTCTTAACATTAAAGGTGAAGTACGATTCTTCACATCAAAGCAGTAAGTTTCTAGAGGCACTAGTATATCCTAAAGTCAAGTGCAAATGTTATTGCTTCCAGGTCAGTCAACAATATAGTTTAGATGACAATTTTCCCTGTTCTATCCAGACCAAGTGCATTTAATTATATGTTTATAATATAGAAACTGCAGGAGAGAGTTTAAGTGTTCAAGCTCAGAGTAATTTCTTAGTGTACTTAGACATTCCACTTGAACCGAAAACTGAGATGAAAATGGCTTGGATTATTGAAAAAAATAGCAAAATCATCGGCACATCTTTTGGACAATAAGCTCACCCGAAAATTTCTAGAAGAAGGGAGACCTCTTCTTCCTTAGGAGCTTCAAGAATCTGGACAAGGAAAAGATAAGCCATGCTTAACTTGTAGCGGTGGTAGTGTGGTACAAGAAACAACAGAAATCTATTACAGCAATCACTTTCTTGTTGGGTAATTCAGGTGCAGATAGTATCTTGAGTTCTTGACAGCCAGGATAGAATAATTGAACTAGCTCACCATGGACAACGTAATACCCTCAAGTGCTTGGCTATAAAGGAATACATCTCGGAAATTCATAGGAGGCCCTCCAATATCAGCATCGTAAAACAAAACCTGCAGAGATGTGTCTATGATGTCATCACAGATGAAAACAAGAATATCACTAAGTGTGATGCCAATATGCTATAAATGACGATACAAAGCCAATATAATAAGCTCCCTGTATGATTAGGCAAAACCCAAGAGCCAAGAACATGAAATCTGATAGGCAGATGCATACTTTAGCCAATGATGCTTTCGAGGAGTTTGGCTCGCTTGAAGGGACATTCTGCCTAGGAGACCCACCCGAACCTCCAACTTCAGCCTCAACCTCCTGTAGGGCCCTGAGCCAGCGCCTTAGCACTTGAACTCTCTCATCCCCCGCGTGATGAAACCGCTACCTCTTCCAATAGCTTCACTGTTTGCTTGACACTTTTATAGTTCTGAGTGCTCTGCAAATCCCATAAAAACATACACACATGTTCCTCAGATCAAGTCATCATCAGTAAACAAGCGTTTTTCAATATAAAGGACAGTCAGTCTATGCGTAATGCACCAGCGTGAACCCTAAATGCCCAAATGCCCCAATTTTTAACCCTTTCCCCCTCTTTGGCAGCAACCCCCGTCCTAGAACATGGCAGTGTGGCACTGACAGATCACTCATTACTCCATTGTCACTTCGAATTAGAAGCTACCACATAGATTGAACCAGAAGAAGGTAGAACGGCAGCTCAAATTACACGCGAGGCGCACCTCCGCCCTATAAGTTGGATTTATTTATTTCTCAATTGGCACCGCTTCATCAGCAACAAAAACACGAAACGCTTTTCCAGGCCAATTGGACGGACTCTGGGGACAGGGGGGCGGGGAGCGGAGAGGAATCACCATGCGCTCGTTGATGATCTTGGCGCCCTCGGCGACGGCCTGGCCGGCGTGGTGGGCGACGGCGTCGGCGTAGCCCAGGACCGTGCGGGCCACGCCGCTGCGGCCGCCTGCCTCGACGGCCTTGCTCACTGCGCTCCGCAGCCACGAGGACATCGCGGGATCACGGCCTGGCGGCGACGGCGAGGGGAGTAGCAGGTGGGGCGCGGCGGGGCGGTCGCTTCTCTTCTCTTCAGGGAGGCGCTTCAGGCTTTCCCAACTGCTGGTCGGCTTGCTCTTTTTCTTTTCTCTTCCTTTTTTTTCCCTAATATATTTGGGCGTTTGGCATATTTATGATTTCAAAAGAAAAAATAAAACAAAAAGGCGGTGTTCTTGTTCAGTTAAACAAGAAGCGAAGCAGTTCTGTTGTCTGTTTCAGACGGATAGCAATATTGTCTGGGCCCACATGAAAAGAGGTGACGTCATGTGCTCATTCCACATGTGAGTGGGCGCAAATATGTGCTAATAATTGATTAATTAGATTTAATAGATTCGTCTTATGAATTAGTCATAAGTTATGTAATTAGTTTTATAATTAGCTCATGTTTAGTCCTTCTAATTGTCATGTAAACATTCGATTTTATTTCTCATTTTTGTGAAATTGCTACAACCAAAAGCAAAGAAATGATTTTTTTTTCTTTTATCCATCCAGATAAAAATCTTGCAGTGACTCGGACTAAAGAGGACCTCCCGCTAGTGTTGTACCAAATTCATAGTGCGCCTGTTGTATTATTTCCACGCCCACTAGACTTTCTGCCCAGAATGCTAATAAATATTTTGGATCACGAAATGGTGCTTAAGGGCCGTCCCAATAAAAAAAAACTGATAGTTTCTATAATATAGGATGCCGCATTAAAAAAAATACTGTTTTTCAACCCATGGTTTCTATGAGTAATAATTATTTTCTCTTTCTCTCTCTCAACTCTATCTTCTTCCTCCAATGGGAGTCCAACGAGCTCCCTAGAAACTGGTGGTTTCTCCCCAATGACGATTTCATGGTTTCTTGGTGCATTGGGTCAAGAGTAGACCTAATTTCTTCATGAAGAAACCATTTCTATGATTTTTGCTCTCTTTCTTCATTAATTACGTTGCCATATCAGCGTTTTGCCTACGTGACAAGTTATTTAATAAAGATAGAAACCATTATCAATGCACCATTGGGACTGCCCTTACAGTCCATCTCCGTTCCGGTGTATCCCATGTCATGCTATTGCCAAAGCAAATTTCAAGATATTTAATTTAAAATAAGATTGTAAGAGTAATGAATCCTGACAGCTTACTCCTATTCAACAGATAGATGTATGTTCTAGTAGTATGTTGTGTCGAGTTAAAATGCAAGGAAGTGTTTGCAGTCTGCTAGGTGGGGATAAGCTCATTGTATAACCTTCGCCCCGACTAGTGCGTGGCGTTGATATAACAAACCGTTTTTTTTTATTTTAATATAATGATGCGTAAACCTTTTACATATTCGAGAAAAAAAAATAAGGAAGTGCTCCATTTAAAAAAAACGTGTCAGACGATTCTGTATTTTGTTCCGCTAAAAAGATGCATTTGTACATGTCCCGTACTCAACAAAACAACGGGTCAATTAGTAGTCCGGCATGTAGCTAGTACTAATTGCTTCCTTATGCCGTATGGATTCCCTGCTCTCCGGATGATTCAGTGTGATTTCGTGTTATAAAAAAAATAAAGGCCTATGGCTTTGCTTGCTTGGAGAAATCTGAAGAAATTTATGAAAAAAATACTATATTAAATTAAAAAAAACAGATTAAACTGGATTTAAGGGCAGATGAACGGGACCTGTATTACACCACCGCCTGCAATTACTGCTTCCACGCGTGCCGGCTCCGCAGCTGTCCTCAGTGTGTCCGCGTGGACTGCCTTGCTTCACACCGGTTGGGCTTCACTTTTCTTTCTTTTGCTATTGGATCTGGCCCAGCGTGCCAATTATCTTACCTGAGGTGTGCTCTAACCTCGGTGCATCGTTTCCAGATGGTGCGGGGTTCAGCCTCGCACGCGCCGCCGCCGCTGCCAGTGTCAGCGACCTGTGTAGTAATTCCTATTCTTCTGTACACGATTCCTAGCATGTAGGCGTGAGGGATGACCACGATGTCTGGATCGGCCTCCGGTGCCTGGGCACCTCTATGTGTAACAGCACGCGGTGATGAATGGAACTCGAGCATTCTCCCCAATTTCCCGCTCTTACATCTCTTACAGCCAGGACTGCCTCCGCCGTCTTCGCCGCTGCTGCAGAGACTGCCTCCGTCGTCTCCGGCGCCTGTTCCTTCGGTTCTGTCGCTCGGGGCCCACTTTAACTCCGCGCATCGACGGTACCTTCTTCTCCGTTCATCCTCTATTACCCTACTCTGCTCTTTTCCTCTTGCGTCTTGCTCAATATCTCCCCATGTTTGGATTTTGCTCTCCCCTGATTCGTGTTCTTTTGTTGCTGTGCTCCATTTCTTAATTGCCTGCTCCTGTTATCCTGGGATTCTGGGCTATCCAGTTCTAGATGAAATTATTTCCTGCTCGGTTTTCTTTGATTTTTGAATTGGCTGCCATTCCCTGCTGCTTTAACTCAACCTCTTCCACTGAGCTCAGACTCAATTCTATTTCGTACGGCTTGTGCAGGTTAGGCTGAAGGTATGCAAATGTGTTTGCCCCTTGCCCGTTGCTTCAGGATGAAGGAGCTGCTTGCAGTTGATGCCGTGCTTGGTGCCAAAGAACATCAAAGCAACAAGGAGGTGTCTTCCATGATTTGTTATTGCTGCTAGAAAGGGTCAACTCACTCCATGGTAATCGACAGCTGCACCCATCCCAACATTTGAAATATCCTTCCATAAGTAAATTATATGCACTTCTGTACTCACTAATTTATACGGAGTATATATGTTTCCTTTCTTTATGTCATTTAACCCTGATAGCCATAGCTGTAAAAAAAATTTGTTCACGTTCCGTATTAGTGTAGGCAAAGGAGCAAAGGAAAAAAAAGATAAAAGGAAGACAATTTGATAGTTTGTTATACCTACAGTAGCTAATTTGTTAGCAGATATAGCACAATATGACTAATAATATGTGATAGTTTATTGTCAGACCCAAAATGTGGATTGCTGATATATATTGCCCATGGTATCTTCACCTTACATTCCTATGCCACTCCAAACTGGTTTGAGCCATGTTTAAATTCATATTTCTCTGTAGCCTAATGTTGCCCAGGCCATGTAGAGATGACGTTGAAGACTATGGAAGCCAAATATTCGTATCTTTTATGTGGCTTAAGATAAAACGCTTCAGATGACCCAACACCGCTCTGATATTATGTCCCTCCTCTCCTCACCTAGCACAGCTTATGTTATTGGTTTGACGAGCTGCAGTTCTGAAGCATGTCAATTTCCTCACGGATTTTGGATTTGTGCTTCTTCTTACATATATAGTCACATTTTCGATTTTCAGAGAGCACGTAGACTGCATTGGATAAAACACTGTTTATGTTCTATCTGATCGTGGTTTCGTTTGATAATTTCCTTAATAGTGTCGCTTGATATCTGACAAACTTCATGTATGTGGTGTTGTGCTTATGTCTCACCTTTCTTGCCAACTACTATTTCCATGTGAAAACATATTTTGGAACCATCTTTCTCATGTACATTGAGAGATTAATAATTGCTTGCTCATGTTGTTTGACCTGCTATGCTTGAAGGGTGGACCGATGTGAGTTCGTTTTCTTTGTTGCAGCGCTGAAATGGCAGCAGTTCTTCCTGGTTAGGCCAAATTGCCTGTTACAATGTCCGGTATGTTATGTTAGTTTCTTTGGAAACATAGATTATTACGGCAAGAGTTTGCTAATGCTGTATTTCTTTTCTTCCTAACTTCCTACTTCTACCTACAGTAATCAGTAGTTTCTATATTGTTAAGGTGAAATTGCAAGTTCTCCAACAGTGTTGTGTATGTATGTCAACCTTTAATTTGTGATGGTCTGTTACTTTAAAAATGAATCAAATTGTGATACATAATACTCCAGACTCTGATAAAATAATTTATCAGCAAATATGTAAACATTCAGATATATGGCTGTTCAAGTAGCATGTTTCTACTAGGATCAGACATACCTTCAAGGCTTCAACAAGGACCTGGTGCACAAAATTTGGACCTGGTACCTTCTATGTTCATTTTTCAATACCAAAAAAAGAGCAATTTTTCATTCAGTGGAACCAATGGTCTTTCACTATAGCATCTATTTACATGGTTTTTCCAAAGTTTAACAAGTGCCTATATAGCAAGAGCCAAGAGGCTAAATATGATGCTTTAACTTATTTCAACTTTTGGCTTCGATATTTTGTAGATACCATTTGTGATTTCAGTTCATTGTGTTTCTAACTATCCTGGTTTCGCTAAATCAGGAGACACTAAATCAAATATCTTGCAATTCCTTCTCATCAAGCACTGGAGTATGTTATTTAAGTTTTGGCTCGGCCATGTCCACTAAAGATAGATAACTTCATGTGCTCTGTTGGTCCCGAGATCTCCCGCACGGGTGAGCCGACCGCTCACACATTACGGCTGGAGGTAGAAGAGGGAGGGAGAACAGAGTGCGCGCACACAACACAAGCACCAACGTTGGCCGGAGCTCTGCAAAGGAGATGACAAAACTGAACTCGCCCACTTTACTGAGTTGCAGTGGGAAGCTATATATACAACTCTACCCATCTAATCCTAGTACACAGATATGCCAGGCTGCCATGCTGCTACAATGACTAGATGTGACAGCAGAGCTGACTTTGGCACCTGCCCCTGCTGTGGCTACAGTACGGCAGGGGACCCTTTCGGCTGTAACAGCTCTGGTGTTACGAGCTTGCTTAGCACCGAGATTTAGACCTAAGAGGATTTACCGAAACGATTTTCTCAAAATTTTTAAAAAAACTTATGTTTAAAAGTGTCATTTGGCGAATTATATTGAACAACGGTTTAATTAGTTCCTAAATGTTTTGTTTCTACGAGTTAGTATGACGTATGGACTAGTGTAAGAAATGCGTAGTGGTTGAAATTAATTAGGTAGGCATATTAAAAATTACGGCAAAAGCGCTAAAGGTTGTTAGTTCTAGCTAAGTTATTATTCTTTCTAAGTTGAAAAAGAGTGTAGACAATGCCATTTTGGCATTTAAATTCCAACAACACTGGTTAGGCAATATTTCTATGTTTTTACGCGACTGGTTGCATCAAGATGTGTACTTGAACACGGTGTAGGTTGTGGTTGGATCTTAGCGAGATAATCCACGGTTTTTGCGTCTATTTAAATTCGTGCGCATCACTACGCACCGTCGTATGGCTCGGCCTGTGGTCGCCGTGTGCACTGCTAGCCAGTCGTGTGCTCCGCCCACCGCACGACCCACTTAACCCCGGAGGAGCTAGCTGCCTTCGTGTCCCACTAGGTTCGAGTTGTCCCGTCTATGCACTAGTCTAAGGGACGGTAGTGCCTCGTCGTTTTCTCGAGTGTACTCGGCCTCGACTTAACTAGCAGTGCACTCTCGCTTTGGCCACGTCTAGCTTCGGTCGGGCCGCTGCCGCTTTTCACACTGCCCGCAATGCCTGGCCCGCTTGTGCCCCTGCATGCACTGCCAGCGTTGATGCCCACACGCGCTCTGCACCCAGGCACGACCATTTGCCTGAGTCACCGTCCTTATCTCCCTCGCTTGCGTCGTGTCCGAGTTTTAATGGGAGTGCCAGCCGAGCATGTGCTTTACCGCACCAGCAGCCAGCAGCGGTGCAGCGCTCTTTAAAGCACCATCAACGCCTCTGTCTGCCTTTGCGTCTGCCGTTGTTTTGCCTCTGCCTCTATCTTGCCTTTGCTTGCACTGCCGTGCCAGCACCCGCAGCGCCGCAGTCACCGTCGCAACGCCTACTGCCACCCATCGTCGGCTCTTTGTTCCCTCGCGAGCGTGCGTGCACCTCCTCGCACTCCGCGGCTGCTCCCGTTCCTCCGCGTAGCACCAGCGCCCCTCCTCCTCCCTACGTCACGCGCTCTCATGATGCGGGCTATCGTGCCCCTGCCGGGCTGTCGGCCGGTCCACAGCTACGCGCCACGCGACCGCTGCTGACCGCGCTGCCCCGCGCCGCATCCCCGTCGTGGCCCGCCTTGGCAAACACCCAGTTCACGAGCAGCCGTAGCCGCTGTGCAGCCACCGTGTCAGGAGCACCGTCACCATGATCGCCCTCCTTTCTAGTCCAAATTCGTCGTTCACAAGGTATATCCCTCCAATTCCTTGAATCCCTAGCGCCGTTAGGAAGTTATAGAGAGCTTTGAAGTGGATCGAAAGCCATTAGTTCAACGGTGTGCACGTGTGTGCCGTTTTCGTCGCTGGCTGCCGCGCGCAGTCCTTCCAGGGACGCCTCCATGGGTGTGTTCGTGTCCAGCTCGGCTCGGAGCACCCCCATGCCTAACATGACTAGTAGCGGCTCTGTCTCGACCTCCCGCGCCCCACGCATACGCTGTTGGGGTGGAACCAGGCCCGACACCCTCGCCGTCGCGCGCGTCGTTCGCCACCGCCCCTGCATACCTTTGCCGCGCGTGGCCGAGCCACCATGGGGCTTCTCTGGTGGCGCCATTTGCGTCCACTGGTACGTCGCGACCCCGCAAAGCCCCCACACCACCCTCCTCCGCCGCCGTGCCCTCCTCGGTCGGTCTTGGCCGCCATCGGATCGTCCCCGCCATGGTGCTCTGCCTCTAGGGACGTACGAGCGTGAATTAGGTGACAGCCAAGGGGGTAAATGAACTTGTCAGTGGGTGTACGAAATAGTAGTTGGACCTTGTCGTAGTTAGAAGGAAATCCTGGGGTCTTTATGTAAAAGTCGTCCGCGCCGCTTGGGCCGTGCTCACCCTGTCCGGGCCAGCCTAGTGCCACCCGCGCCTGGGCCACGCGCTGTGCGCCTACGGGCCGAGCCAACTCGTTGGTCGTGGGCCGTGCTGGAGCTGCGCTCGCCGTGGGCCATTTGAGCCGCAGTGTTCTTTTCTTTTTCCAAGGAATTAGTGAAGATTTCCTAATATAAATTCTGAACTGATTTTGTTATTTAAATATAAAATCAATTAGGAGTTCAAAAATTATGAAACCAATTTTGTTAGGCTCCTAAAATTATGATCAATCTAATAGTGTATTTTATTCGCATAGGTTCGGTATGTTTTTAGGGTTGCTCTAATTATTTTTAAAATGTTTAATATTGTTAAAATATGAACTTGTAGGAATTTCCGTGATAAATCGATGATAGTGTTGACTCTAAAAATTTTATATTAAATTACTAATATTATTAGCTGCTCACTATAATTTTTGTAGCTCCAGAATAATTAGTTTACTAGATAGATAATAATGCCCTATTTTGAATAAAGATTAAATTGATAGAATAGAATAAAGAAATAACTTGAGTTTGTATAACTAAAACATTTATTGAGAAATAACGCCTTATTCGACAACATGGATATGTAGCTTAAGTACGGTCGTTGTTAGAACTAGCTCGTTTACTTGAGAGGCGTAAATCGTATTTTACGGGTCACGGTTGCAGTCGATTAATTATGTCTTTGCATTGCATCGTATTGCATATCATAATAGGGACGTCGATGGATCGCAGAGTCATCGGGAGTTGCTAGAGAAATGGTGCTTTTAGAGATCATGTCGTCATGATGGAAAGCTAATTTCTGATTAAATCTTACCCAGGCAAGCTCCGATGCATAACCCCTACTTTTCTACACTTTAAATTATATCTGTGCTTTAAGTTTTAAGGAGTTGAATGAAACCCACTTACATATATATCTTTATCCTATGAGTCTTACTAGTATGACAGGATCATGTAGATTGGTATGATATAGGACTCCGGTAGAAGTCGAGTGATTGCCTGTCACTCGTGAGATATAGAAAATATATTACTGTATTATTATCACTTAGAAAATATAAATTATGGAAAGGAAAAATGGTGACCGGGTAGGGATATGGTTTGAATATTGGTGGGTGTAAAAGGTTGTGTCCTGCGGCCAACGGGACATGACTTGGTTACACTGTTTTCCTTGTCTGTGTCGGTTAAGGACCGGCCGTTGTATTGGACTTTAGGCAAGTCACAGACTTATTATCCTGAGCACATACTTGGGTATGGCCGTAGGGAAGACTTGTTACTCTCTTGTCATGGGTTCTGGCTCTTTCTAGATCGACTGTCATGGTGGTTTTTTGGGTGGAGGTTCTTGCACCGCATTGAGTCCGGGACTTAGGAGCGGAGGCTTAGAGTCCTAGTTTGGACAGGGACCTGGACCCCATAATAAGAGGGTAGTGGGTTGGTCCTGCTTGTGCCTAGGGTACAAGTGGGGCATGTGTTTTTGGGTACCCAGTTGGAGGTATTGATTCACGAATCACCAGGCAATTCGGTACGGCTTGTCTACGGTCTAGCACCCTAGTAAGAACTGAAAAATGAAATATGGAAAAAAGAAATCTAATTGCTTACCACCTTCTTGAAAGTAGCACATGTGCTTACATAGAATGGTTGATTAATGAACTAATACGACTGCTATTAAAATCGAATATAAGGACGCACACTTAGTAATGCTTCTGCAGATGTAATCAACCCACAAGCTAGATAACATTGCATATTCTTGGAGTCTTTTCTTTTCTTCTGTCGGGTAAGTCTTGCTGAGTACAATTAAGTACTTAAGGTTTTATTTTTCCCTATTGCAGGTGACAGGTGGATGCTAGAGGTGACTCTTGTGTGTGGATTCCTCCTGGTGGGCGTAGAGAGGATTTCCTTTACGCTGCGATCATAGTCTCTATTTATAACTCTTACTAAATGTTTTTTTATAAATAAAAGTTTTATAATTTGTTGTCATAGTTTATATATCGATGCTTCATCATATCATGAATAGATATTTATTTCCACTGTAATTCTGATCACATGTTTATATTCCGTTGTTAAATTAAATTGTTCATAACTCTGATAACATGTTCATATTTCACTATTATAAATAATAAATATTATACTCTAATATTACATGGAAAGTGATGTAAGAAATGGTTAAGAATGATGTAAGCTTTATTCTCTCATTTGTGATCTTGATAGAAAATGTGGATTTTTTGGTTCTCCCTTGGGGTGTGCTCGATGGAACTACGTAATTTGGTGCCCTCCCTTGAGTACTTAGTGTCTAATAAAGACAAGTACTCCTAAGAGGCGTTAGATTAGGCAGTTCTACCACAGGTGGTATCAGAGTATAAATGAGGAAATAAAGCTTTAGAACCTTTTCTAAATAAAATTTGACAACATTTTTTTTCAAAGAATATGACGTCTTTATGCGAAGCTATATAAGTAGCCTTATTACTATGGTTATGTATCCAGGATAGATGGCACTCTGCTGACTTAGGTAGGTTTAATCAATTTTTCTGTAGGTACACTGACCCCGAGCATAGTCCGATAGTATCGACTAGATATAGGGAGAGAACGATGTGCCAAAAATCTAAGAATGGTTGCCCTATATGCTGGCAACAGTGGAAGGACGTATAGGACGTGCATTCATGCATATCCTATTTGTGCATTGTAGTGCCGTGTTGCTTGCTGATACACTATCTATAGGTGTCACACGTGTCGTTTTGTGCACGACTGACTCGTTCCTGTTTTGGAGTTATTTCTACACTATGGCTTCGTGCTCCGCATTCGTCCGTGGTTCACACCGGTCGTGACCCACGTCTCCCCATACTCTTTTCTACGCTCTTGTCGGACACTTGCCCTGTTGTCGTACTAGTCAATAATGGTCTCGGACATCGCTCGCCTCAAACGTGTGAAAAATTTGGTCGATTCATTCATAGTGATCCCGCGCTAGAACCCTGGTGGACCACGCTAGGACCACTAAATGCTTCACCTTTATAAGTAGAGTCTGGCTTAGCCATTGGTATCACCACTCAGCGCACTTTAGCTCGTTTAGCTTTTCTTTGGAGCAAGTTTTTTGCTCAGTCCTTCCTCACAACCACTGCTAGGATGGCACGAGCCTGGGTTAGTAGTTATTGCCTGAACATTGAGGGTTTTCCCAATCCTGCATGCTACCTTGCAAAAGCTTGGAGTTAAAGATCGTCCCGAGTATGAGGGCCGTGAGTATGAGAAGCATGGCACCGAGCGGTGTGAGGTTACCATCTACATTGGGAAGAGTGAAGAGTTCCCCGACTTCACTGAAGCCTAGAATGTGACTGCAACCGGGTTTCGCTTTGTTGACACCTACCAGGTTGTGGCCCGCAAAGCCTTGCGGTATCTCTGCCAGATCTATGAAGAGTCCATTGCCCGTACCCCCATGAGGTTCTTTCCACCTTTGAAAAAGAATCGATGGGCATGGAGGGCTTGTATGGAGGCTTTGCAAGGGCAGGATGCGCAAGAAGATAGTCCGACTATGGTGCACTTGACCACATACCTGCTTGCTCTGGATGAGCAGTATGATCGGCAAGCCTTAGAGATGCAGAAGTGCCTCCGTCGAGCCGAGGAAGCCGAGATCTTCTCTAGGATGCTCCAGGTGCAGCTCGCCGAAGCGCATGCCAGTGTGGCAGTCGTTGAGAGTCGGGAGACTGCCATATCGAAAGCCTTAAAGGAAGCTGAAGATCGGCATGTCCATCAGTTGGGAGAGGCCTTCCTGGTCACCAGGGCCAAGCGGAGGACGTTGGCTGCTGAAAGGCAGGATTCCTCGATCTTGGAGGGGGTTCCTGTCCACCCACCAAAAAGAAAGGAGAACCGGTGTTGTAGTACCGCCAGCACCTCCACCTTTGGAAGTGTCAGAAGTAGAACCCTTGATTCCCCTCACTCAGCCATTGCCAAGAGAAGAGGTAGATCCATAGCCAGAGCGATAGAAGAATCCGTCGAGCCTAGGAATGAAGATGTGTGGTCCAGAGTAGATTAGTTGCCTTGGGATGCTGTACCTGTAGTAGTGCTTTTCGTCGTTGTGCTCCGATATTGTAATCTTTCCGTTGTTTTTTCATCCATAGTTGTTGAGATCGTCCGCTAGTAGGGAAGGTGAAGCATGTGTCATGAATGGGAGACTGGATGCCTGTATGGTGTACCCGTATAAGACTATTGGAATGTGCATTTTATTTATTTAGCTGTGTTATTGCGTCCATCTACCCTTAAGTTCGTGAGACGTGCTTAGAGTTTTCAAGGGCGATGTTAAGAGGGTTACAAGAGAAGTTACCATTTGGATGCCAGCAGACCAGCCGTGATTGGAGAACATTGGACACTGTATCGATTAATTGTGGATGTCCTAGCAGAACACTTGAATCTCTTTAAATCAAATCCATCATTGGATTTGAATTTCTTGTCCCTTGTTGCGAAGGGAACCTTTGTTATTTGAATCTTCCCTTGCAATACTCCTTTGCTTCTATGGTCTATGACCCCACTGCCTTCATGGCATGTAAGATGGTAGTAGTCGCCTGGTTAATAACTTATGGTGCCACGACGAAACTAAGGCCCCCCTATGGAACAGCTGCCACATGGTGATGCTGCTCAGCATGTGCTAGTATCGAGGTTGTTGACCAAGTACATTTACCAAGTTACACTGCCTTACCGCTTTTGCTATAAAATATTCTCCTTGGAAATATTCAGGTGTTCGAACATGAAATCCACAACGGGTTGATGAAATAGTATTCTCTCAAGGTAAATAGGAGGAGGTGGTTTTAGAGGAAGCATGTATGTTGCGATCTCAGTTCATACAAAGGTTGGTGCATATTGTGGACAAGGAAGGGAAGGAAAGAAGGACACCAGGGAAAAAGTTAGCCGTGGGTAGTCGGGAGTGGTTGCAAACCTAAGTGGACATTATGTCCCAAGCCCTGTGTTTAGTTTGGCAGCGCTATGCATGCTAGGTTATTTCGTTGCATGCCCTACGAACATCGTCTGTGATGGGTCCATTAGCACCCCATTCTTGTGTAGCCGTGGCATCGTGCCGCACTCGCCGTCTTCGTGCACTCTGCATTTCTCCTTTTCCCAGCATCCGGTCGGCTCGTGACCCCATGCCTTGTCCCCCGTACCGGACCCCCTCCCCCTCCCTTCTTTCTTCTTTTGGGGACATGGCCGCCCGCACTCCTGCATCGTCGAACGGGCCCCCTCTCCTCTCCTTTATTTCCCCCTCTGACATTCACATAGGAAGCGCACCGTGTCCGAGTTTATCCCCACAGCATGACTCGGTTGTGTCTCCCACCCACGCCGCCTCCACTTCTGGTGTGTTGTGCCCCACCTCCGTTCACCACTATAAGATACCCTTGGTCCTTGCTCTTCTTCATCCCCATTCCCCTCGCATTCAGAGTAGAGCTACGAGATCTAGTCGTCACTCGTGGGATTAGGCTCATCAGTCTGAGATGATGGTGTAATATGAGAAGAAGGGATCTAGTTTTTGAAGAAGTTCAAGTTCCCATTGGTTAGTTCGGTTTTAGGGTTCACGATATTTGACTTCTTAGTCTCCTGTTTCTGGATCTGTTGGACCTACGCCATATTTTGGATACTCATTATCTTGTTGTTTCTCCATTGCCCTCATCTATCCCAACTTTTGGGTTAAGCATTGGTTGTATTAGGTTGCTCTTAACCATGTAACTTTAAATCCCGATGTGATTTAGTGTTCGACGTCGTGTAATCTTCGTGTAATTTCAGATTTACGAAATGTAATCGCGTTTTCCCCTCTTCTGATTCTTGCTTTGAATCTCGAGATGAGATTCTTTTTAGGAGGGTTGGTTGTAACACCTCTAGTGTTACGAGCTTGCTTAGTACAGAACTTTAGACCTAAGAGGATTTACCGTAACGATTTTCTTAGATTTTCAAAAAAAATTAACTTATGTTTAAAAGTGTCATTTGGCGAATTATATTGAACGAGTTAATTAGTTCCTAAATGTTTTGTTTTTATACGTTAGTATGACGTATGGACTAGTGTAAGAAATGCGTAGTGGTTGAAATTAATTAGGTAGGCATATTAAAAATTACGACAAAAGCGCTAAAGGTTGTTAGTTCTAGCTAAGTTATTATTCTCTCTAAGTCAAAAAAGAGTTGTAGACAATGCCATTTTGGCATTTAAATTCCAACAACACTGGTTAGGCAATATATCTATGTTTTTGCGTGACTGGTTGCATCAAGATATGTACTTGAACACGGTGTAGGTTGTGGTTGGATCTTAGCGAGCTAATCCACCGTTTTTGCGTCTATTTAAATTTGTGCGCAACACTACGCACCGTCGTATGACTTGGCCTGTGGTCGCCGCGTGCACTGCTAGCCAGCCGTGTGCTTCGCCCACTGCATGACCCACCTAACCCTAAAGGAGCTAGCTACCTTCGTGTCCCGCCAGGTTCGAGTCGTCCCATCTATGCAGTAGTCTGAGGGATGGTGGTGCCTCGTTGTTTTCTTGAGTGTATTCGGCCTTGACATAACTGGCAGTGCACTCTTGCTTTGGCCACGTCTAGCTCCGGTCGGGCCGCTATCGCTTTTCATGCTGCCCACAGCGCCTGGCCCGCCTGTGCCCCTGCATGCACTGCCAGCGTTGATGCCCACGTGCGCTCTGCACCCAGACACGGTCGTTTGCCTAAGTCACCATCCTTCTCTCCCTCGCTTGCATCGTGTCCAAGTTTTAATGGGAGTGCCAGCCGAGCATGTGCTTTACCGCACCAGTAGCCAGCAGTGGTGCAGTGCTCTTTACAGCACCATCAACGCCTTTGTCTGCCTTTGCCTCTACCGTTGTTTTGCCTCTGCCTCTGTCTTGCCTCTGCTTGCACTGCCGTGCCAGCACCCACAACACCGTAGCCGCTATCGCCGTGCCTACTGCCGCCTATTGCTGGATCTTTGTTCCCTCGCGAGCGTGCGTGCACCTCCTCGCACTCTGCGGCTACTCCCATTCCTCCATGTAGCACCGGCGCCCCTCCTCCTCCTCCCCGCATCACGCGCTCTAGCGCTATGGGCTACCATGCCCCTGCGAGCTGTCGGTTGGTCCACAGCCGCGTGCCACGCTGCCGCTGCTGACCAAGATGCCCCATGCCGTGTCCCCATCGTGGTCGTGCTGGCATCATGGTGAACACCCAGTTCATGAGCAGCCACCACACTAGGAGCACCGTCGCCATGACCACCCTCCTTTTCGGTCCAAATTCATCGTACACAAGGTATATCCCTCTAATTCCTTGAATCCCTAGCGTCGTGAGGAAGTTATAGAGCTACGAAGTGGATCGAAAACCATTAGTTCAATGGTGTGCACGTGCATGCCGTTTTTGTCACTGGCCACCCCGTGCAGTCCTTCTAGGGACATCGCCATGGGTGTGTCCATGTCTAGCTCGGCTTGGAGCACCCCCATGCCTAACACGACCAGTAGTGGCTCTGTCTCGACCTCTCACACCCCACGCATACGCTGTTAGGGTGGAACCAGGCCCAATGCCCTCGCCGTCACACGTGTCATTCGCCACCGCCCCTGCATACCTTTTGCCGCGCTTGGCCAAGCCGCTACGGGGCTTCTCTGGTGGCACCGTTTGCGCCCACCGGTACGACGCAACACCGCAAAGCCTCCGCACCACCCTCCGCCACCGTTGTGCCCTCCTTGGCCGGTCTTGGCCGCCGTCGGATCATCCTCACCATGGTGCTCTGCCTCTAGGGACATACGAGCGTGAATTAGGTGACAACCAGGGGGTAAATGAACTTGTCAGTGGGTGTATGATATAGTAGTTGGACCTTGTCGTAGTTAGAAGGAAATCCTAGGGTCTTTATGTAAAAGTGATCAGCGCGTGGGCCGCGCTCTGGCTGGGCCGGCCTGCTATCATCGCGTCTGGGCCACTTGCATCCACGCCACTTGGGCCATGCTCGCTCTGTCTAGGCCGGCCTGGTGCTGCCCACGCCTGGGCCACGCACTGTGCGCCTATGGGCCGAGCTGGAGCCGCGCTCGCCGTGGGCTATTTGGGTCGCTGTGTTCTTTTCTTTTTCCAAGGAATTAGTGATGATTTCCTAATATAAATTCTGAACTGATTTTGTTATTTAAATATAAAATCAATTAGGAGTTCAAAAATTATGAAACCAATTTTGTTAGGCTCCTAAAATCATGATCTATCTAATAGTGTATTTTGTTCGCATAGGTTCGGTATGTTTTTAGGGTTGCTCTAATTATTTTTAAAATGTTTAATATTATTAAAATGTAAACTTATAGGAATTTCTGTGATAAATCGGTGATAGTGTTGACTCTAAAAATTTTATAGTAAATTACTAATATTATTAGTTGCTCAGTGTAATTTTTGTAGCTCCGAAATAATTAGTTTGCTAGATAGATAATGATGCCCTATTTCGAATAAAGATTAAATTGATAGAATAGAATAAAGAAACAACTTGGGTTTGTATAACAAAAACATTTGTTGGGAAATGACGCCTTATTCGACAACATGGATATGTAGCCTAAGTACGGTCATGGTTAGAACTAGTTCATTAACTTCAGAGGCGTAAATCGTATTTTATAGGTCACGGTTGCAGTCGATTTATTATATCTTTGCATTGCATCGCATTACATATCATAATAGGGACGTCGATGGATCATGGAGTCATTGGGAGTTGCTGGAGAAATGGTGCTTTTGGAGATCATGTCGCCATGATGGAAAGCTAACTTCTGATTAAATCTTACCCAGGCAAGCCTCGGTGCATAACCCCTACTTTTCTACACTTTAAATTATACTTGTGCATTAAGTTTTAAGGAGTTGAATGAAACCCACTTGCATATATATCTTTATCCTATGAGTCTTACTAGTATGACATGATCATGTAGATTGCTATGCTATAGGACTCCGGTAGAAGTCGAGTGATTGCTTGTCACTCGTGAGATATAGGAAATATATTAATGTATTATTATCACTTAAAAAATATAAATGGTGGAAAGGAAAAATGGTGACCAGACAAGGATATGATTTGGGTATTGGTGGGTGTAAAAGGTTGTGTCCTACGGCCAACGGGACATGGCTTGGTTACACTGTTTTCCCTGTTTGTGTCGGTTAAGGACCGGCCGTTGTATTGGACTTTAGGCAGGTCACAGACTTATTATCCCGAGCACATACTTGGGTATGGCCATAGGGAAGACTTGTTACTCTCTTGTCATGAGTTACGGCTCTTTTTGGACTGACTATCAGGGTGATTTTTTGGGTGGAGGTCCTTGCACCGCATTGAGTCCGGGACTCAGGGGCGGGGGCTTAGAGTCCTAGTTTGGACAGGGACCTAGACCCCATAACAGGAGGGTAGTGGGTTGGTCCTACTTGTGCCTAGGGTATAAGTGGGGCATATATTTTTGGGGTACCCAGTTGGGGGCATTGATTCACGAATCACTAGGCAATTCGGTACGGCTTGTCTACGGTCTAGCACCCTAGTAAGAACTAGAAGATGAAAGATAGAAAAAGGAAATCTAATTGCTTACCACCTGCTTGAAAGTAGCACAGGTGCTTACATAGAATGGTTGGTTAATGAACTAATGTGACTGCTAATAAAATCGAATACAAGGACCCACGCTTAGTAATGCTCCTGTAGATGCAATCAACCCACTAGCAGAGAGTCTTGCATATCCTTGGAGTCTTTTCTTTCCTCCTATTGGGTAAGTCTTGCTGAGTACAATTGAGTACTCAGGATTTTATTTCCCCTATTGTAGGTGGCATGTGGATGTTAGAGCTGACTCTTGTGTGTGGATTCCTCCTGGTGGGCTCAGAGAGGATTTCCTTTACGCCGCGATCATAGTCTCTATTTATAACTCTTACTAAATGTTTTTATAAATAAAAGTTTTATAATCTGTTGTCATAGTTTATATATTGACGCTTCATCATGTCATGAATAGATATTTATTTCCGCTGTACTTCTAATCACATGTTTATATTCCGCTGTTAAATTAAATTGTTCATAACTCTGATAACATGTTCATATTCCACTATTATAAATAATAAATATTATACTCTGATGTTACATGGAAAGTGATGTAAGAAATGGTCAAGAATGATGTAAGCTTTATTCTCTCATTTGTGATCCTGATGGAAAATGTGGGTTTTTGGGTTCTCCCTTGGGGTGTGCTCGACAGAACTACATAATTTGGTGCCCTTCCTTGAGTACTTAGTGTCTAATGGAAGACAAGTACTCCTAGGAGGTGTTAGCTTAGGCAGTTTTACCACATCGGCGCCTGCCCCTGCTGCGGCTATAGTGCAGTAGCAGGGAGCCCTTTCGGCGCCTGTCCCTACTGTGCGTTCAGAGATGGTAGAGCAGCAGATTACTTTATAATTCTTCCCCTAATCCTACTGCTAACCCTAGAACATCCACTATGCTGATCATCTTCTTCAGCTCTGTGAACCAAAGATGGCCGAGCGGCTTGGTGAGGACGTTCACGAGTTGTCGACCAGTTTTGATGAACTCGATGATGATCTACCCTCCATTGATATAGTCCCTGAGGAAGTGAAACTTGATATCGATGTGCTTGCTCTAGTCGTGGATAACCGGATTCTTCGTGAGGACGATGGCGGACTGGTTGTCCACCATGAGTGCTGGTGGGTCAGCTTCCACACCAGTCAGCTCGTCCAGCAGCCGACGTAGCCATATAGCTTGGCACGCCACTGTGGCCATCGCCATGTACTCTACCTCGCACATGGACAGCACCACCATCTTCTGTTTCAGTGACAACCATGAGATTAGAGCCGATCCAAGGAAGATGAGCATGCTAGAGGTGCTCTACCATCCATCGGTGTCCCCCACCATGTCTACATCGCTGAACACAGTGAGCTGTTGCCCACTTCTACTGATCTTGGGGAAGATGATCCCCTAATCCACCATCCCCTTGACGTAGCGTAGCAGCCGCTTTACTGCATCCTAGTGATCCTCTTAGGGATCATACGTGAAGCGGCTGACGTAGCCCACTGCGAATGCAATGTCTGGTCTCATATGGACTAGGTAGCGTAGACCACTAATGATGCTCCGGTAGAGTGTTGCATCTACCCTCACCGCGGTACTGACCTTCGTCAGCTTCAGTCGCTCCACCATTAGAGTCACGCACGGCTTACACTCAGCCATGCCGCTTTGCTCTAATAGCTTCAAGGCATATGCGCTCTGACTGAGCATGAGCGCCTCCTTCCTTGTCTCACCTCGATGCCGAGGTAGTAGGGGAGCATGCCGAGATCGCTCATTCGAAAATGAGTCATCATCTCGCGCTTGAAGCTATCGATGTCCTCCGCACGTGCGCCGATGACGATCAAGTCGTCCACATACATGCCGACGACAAGCTCCTCCTCCCCCATTGCCACGTGTAGAACGCGTGCTTGGTTGTGCACCGCGTGAACCCAAGCTCACCTAGCGTGGTGTCGATGAAATATGGTCGGCAGTCTACCTAGGGGTATGCCCAAGGTAGTAGATTATCGGCAGACAGATGCGCAAGCCCCAAACAAGACGGTGACGCAAGATAGACACGAGGTTTTATCCAGGTTCGGCCACCAAAAAGGCGTAATACCTACGTCCTGCGTCTGATTTGTATTGCTGTATGTCAATGAGAGATGTTTTTTAGAGGGGTCCCCTGCCCGCCTTATATAGTCCGGGGGGCAGGGTTACAGATCTGGAAACTAATCCTAGTCAGTTACAATTGCCATATGTGGCCGGACAAGGATTCCTATTCTAACCGACCAGGATCCTGCTTGGTCGCCAAATCCGTCTTAATTCCTTGTGCGGGACTCCGATCAGGTGGACCGAGCCGCACGTCGTTTTTCGGGTGGACTGAACCCATTGATCCGGGCTAGCCCAAGCTTAGCCGTAAGGGTATAGGGGTTAATACCCCCACACGTGGCGTCAAGCTTGGTGTTCCATGCTCGTGGGGCCTGCCGCAGCCCATAGAGCGCCTTGCCCTATCAAAGCACCCTGTACTCTATTCCCTTGACGACGAAACCTAGAGGTTGCCTAACGAAGACCGTCTCCGCCAGCTCACCATTGAGGAAGGCCGACTTTATGTCTAGGTGATGGATGCACCAGTCCTTCGTTGCTGCCAAAGCCAGCAGTAGTCGGATAGACAACATGCGCGCTACCGGTGCAAAGACTTTCTCGAAGTCGATGACCTCGCGCTGGACAAAGCCTCGGGCAACAAGGCGCGCCTTGTGCTTGACAATGGTGCCACGCTCATCCCGCTTGACCTTGTACACCCACTTCAGGCCGATTAGATGTCACCCTGGAGGTGGATTGACGAGCTCCCAAGTCTCATTTTCCTCGATCACCTTCTTCTCCTCTAGCATCGCCCGTCGCCAATTTGCATCGCGCTCGGCCAGCGCAAACGTGGGTGGTTCCTCTGCACTGATGACAAGCAGCTCTAGGTCATTGAACAGCCGACCCACCAGGCTCAAGGACCCTATGCTGCCAATGATGTCATCCAGCCTACGGAACCGCACCTCATCACCATCGTGGAAAGCATCCACAAACTCTGTGATGTCTCTAGGAGGTGAGGCAAACTCGATTGGTGTCGATAGAGTCCCCTGTTCCACCAGAGTGGTCAGCATAGCACCTAGAGTGCTCGACACCCCTCCTAGAGTGCTCGTCACTGCCCTAGGAGTGCTCAGCACCAGTCTTGGAGTGGTTGGCACCACTGTAAGACCTCTTGGCTCTAGTACGGGAGCATTCGGCACCTGTCCTTGAGTGGTCAACACCACTGTAGGCCCACTCAGCACCACTCCTAGTGTGCTCATCACCCCTCCTTGTAGGATCTCTAGTTGGCCTAGAGGGGGTGAATAAGCCTATCAAAACAAACACTCAAACTTTTGTCAAATTCACCTTGCGGCACTACCGCTCTGGAGGGTGGCACTGTCGGACCAGAACAGCGGCACTACGGCACCTACAGATAACTTTGAGTCATAGTTCAAAATATGTGAATAAAAATTTAGATTGGAGAAATTTCCTAGCTTACTATAGGTATGACAATCACAGATCAAGAGCTAGAAGTGGTAGAAACACCACACACAAGTAGATCGACTAAAAACCCTAGAAATCACCTCAACTACAATATGTCAAGCAAGTAATGTAAATCAAGCACAAGTGACATAATGATTTATCCCATGGTTCGGCTCACCATCAAGGCTTGCCTACCTCCATGTTGTTGAGGTTAGCCACTAAGGCTTAGAGCTTTCTAGCCCTTCCTCGTTCTCAAGTCAAGAGACTTAACTCTTGAGATGAGGGATGAGTTTACTAGCTTCAAGAGATGGTTACAAACCTCCTGAGGCTGCACACAAGTTGGCAAGCTCCATGGGCGACGCTCTAGCCAGCTAGGAGCCAAGCTCCAAGAGTAACAAACACAACCACCGGCCAAAACATGAACCAAGTGCTCTTTAGAGTTGGAAAATCAATGGAGCTACTCTCTAATCGAGTTTGGGACCCTTTTCCCTCAAGGATTGATGAGAAATCAATGGATTTGCTTGAGGGCTTGAGGTCAACAATGGAGGGAGAGAGAGAGCTCCTGCTCTACTTTAGACGTGCTCAAGTGAGGAAGAAGAGGCAGGTCACCGTTGGGAAGGAAGGGGAAAGGTTTATATACCCCCTAGCCCCCAACGATCACTTAAATCGTAGATAGTTGTTGGGGAGGAAAGGGAAAGGTATATATACCCCCAACTATCAATGGTCACCGCACCCAAGGGGATCGGGCAAGATGGAGCCCATGGCCTGGAGGTCGGGCGAGACCTAGTCCGTGACCTTAGGGTCAGGCGAGACGGAGCTCGCACCCAAGGGGTCAGCAGGCGAGCCAGATCCTATGACGTTGGGGTCAGGCGAGCCGGAGCGCGCGACCAAGGGGTCAGGCGAGCTGGATCCTGCGTCCTTGGTGTCGGGCGAGACTTTTTAATATGTCTCGAGCCACCCAGAGAAGTCAGCGTGGGCGCTAACTTCCTTATGCCGCGACTCAAGTGCGGCAGTGCCGCACCACGCAAGATAGCAAGGGTAATAGTGAAGTGTATACTGTCTTGGCTATGAATCTGAGGATGCTTGTGATTGTTTGAGCACTTGGTAGCATATATTAGCTTAAGCATTGTGTCCCCCTTTATAGTACGGCTTTTCCTATACTCAAATTCAAGATGTAAAAGAATTTTAAACCCCTTTTGAGTTTGAAGCCATCTATATTTGTAATTGGGAGCTCCTCCATTTCGTGTAACATCCTCGAATATAAATTCCCTGTTTGTCATCTCGATAAATCTCATTATTTCTCTAATTGTGTGGTCATTATCACTAAAACCCACAATTAAGGCTTGATTGCACTTTCAATCTCCCCCTTTTTGGTGATTGATGACAACCCAATTAGAGCTTACAAAAGATATGAAATAAATACTAAGACTTTTCGAGCCATGGGTGTAGAGCCTCCCCCTAAGTATGTAAATTGAGAATTGAATTCTTAAATTGACATAAGAAGTCAAGATTCATATTTTAGTGAAAGTGATGGGGCTCCCCCTACATCCATGCTTCTGTGGGGTGATGCATACTGTGTCAGGTATGTAAAACATGATGCAAATGATAGTTTATGCACAACATGGTTTGCTGTTGCAGCTAGGTGTGGCACTACCGCACTTGCTGTAATAGCATAGATCAGTATAGATACCACACATCATGTGATACATATAAACATATACATTCTAGCACAGATTAATATATGTCCATATCCCATACATATATAAAGTACTTAAGTAGCATTATTACATAAATAGAGTTTCTAATGGACTCTCAAACTCTAACCTAACGAAGACTACTCTAAATGGATATGAACATGACTCTAGCTGTAGCAACCTCCATGGTGTCAAAAAAGTTGTTGACCCCTCTAATTTTCTCCCCATTTGGCATAAAGCACCAAAAAGAGAAGAAAATAAGAAAGACCAACACTCACTCCTCATCCTCTTGGATTATGTCCCAATCAACATCATCGCCACTAGTAGCTCCACTAGCACCTGCAACATCCTCTTCACCATCATCATCATCATCATTGTTGTCGGAGGAAGAAGAAGACACCACTGCCCTCCCTTGGCGATGAGTGGTCAAAATGTGGCACTCATGCCTGGTGCTCCTCCTCATGGACTGCAAGGTGGATCTCAAACAAGTGTGTGGATCAAGCACCGGCTGCTCCTGCTCCTCCTCCTCATCCTATGAATCTATCTCAAAAAAGACTAGGGAGGTCATCAAACCACGGCGGTGACTAAACTAGAGAAAGAGGTGGCAGCCCAACACGCTCTCTAGCCTCCTAGTTGGCTTCATGGTTCTCCAACCGGTCCTGATATGCGATCCTCATTGCATAAGTGCATGTGGTGAAGATGGCCTTGATCTACTTCCCAAATTTCTCCATCTTCTTTTCCTTATGAGGCCTAGAGCAGGATGACTTAGGGATGTCTACATGAGCATGAGAGCTCCCCGCTCCTTGAGTAGACGGTGTGCATCCCATCCTTTGGAAAATAAAATTCAGTGACCCTCTCAATCATGAACATGAGGTAAGGGGCATAGGGAAGCCCTCTCCTCCCATCCTCCACTACAAATCTTAACTCAGTCCACATGAATCTAGGGACATTGAACTTGTCCCCACCTGGAGCAAATCTAGCCAACACATTTCTCACATAGCCATTAATATCTGAGGCTGCTCCATCCTTTGGGTTGATGGTGTTCTTGATGAGGTTGTTGAGGATGTAATAGAAGCTATGTAGACCACTCCTCTTGCCATCTGCAATCCTTCTATCTCTCCACATGTAACTGATGTCATGGATCTCAGCTCAAGGCTCATCATGAATGTAAGTGTAACCTCTGTGCTCCTCCCCAAAGCTAAGAATCTGGCTGAAAGTGACAAAGTTGACTTGGTAGTGCCGACCATCAGTCATCCAGTGAATCTCATCAAAGGTCTAGTCATAGAAGTATGTGGCATGAAACTGTGCAAGGACCTCCTCATTCCAGTTATACTAGAAACCCATGATGTCTGAAAGCTAGAACCTATCACAAATTTTGATTACCTTGTCAAACTCAGGCTCCTCCTTCTCCTACATCTCATCCCAATCAATATACTACATCTTGATGATCTTGGTTTTCTTTGATGCAAGAATGGCAGTGGCATAAAAGTTGGAATGAAACTCATTCTAGAATCTATAATCAGTACCCAAATCCTTGTGCACTGCATAGGGATTGATCCCCCTTGCCTCTTCCACTAGCTTCCAACTCTTGGAATAGTTGACAACTGCATGCTTGCGGGAGTCATCTAGAGTTCTCATGATGATCTCACCCTCAAAATCTCTCATGTATCTGCCATCAAACTCAAAGAGATGCTGTGGGGTGTTAGGAATGGCATCAGTGGTACGACCTATCATCTCCAGCCTCTCCTCATCTTCAATGTATTGCTCGTGCCTCCCCCTATCACTAAGTCCCCTTGGAGCTGCACTACTACCTACTGCTATTGACCTCCCTCGACCACGGTGAGGTGGATCCTTGTCTCTTTGCTCATTCATCTTCCTTTTGCCCCCTTTGATCATTATCTCCATGCTCCATCTTCTCAAACAAGGATAGGAGAGGAGAGGGAAGATACTACTTGGGCTAGGGGCAGTAGCAGTTGTCAGCGACATTGAGGGAGGGATGGCAGCTGCCGCGGCACTGCCAGAGACCAGCAATGCGTGGCCAAGCGACAACGATGGCCCTGGCATGAGAGGAGAGAGAGAGGCGCGGGTGTCGGCGTCAGGGAAAAGAGAGAGGGAAAGAAGTTACTATGGACCTAAGGATAAGAGGAAGAATAAATGGGTCCCACAAGAAAACCGTTTGGGCCAAATCTCAATTGAGATTCAAAGTGTGGCACTGTCGCATGTCTAGCCCGGCACTGCCACACTCCCCAAAATAGTGGGAGTTAGCTATAATCCATATGACTCTCTCTGTATAAGATATGGACACATATCACCTATATACCATGACCAAAAATAAATAATCAATACAAACCATAATCATGATACATAAGTTGTCTTTTATAAATCATTTTCATGCACAATATGAAAATTTCAACTCTTTTGCCTAGATACTAGTTTATCAAACAGAGGCATGCTAAAATTCAAACCACGTTACAAGAATCAAGTATATTTAGCTCACTACGCAAAGCACAAAACCTTGACTCGTCAAGGGGCTTTGTGAAGATATCGGCTAGTTGCTTTTCGGTGCTCATATGGCAAATTTTGATATCTCCTTTGGTTTCATGGTCTCTCAAGAAATGATGATGGGTGTCTATGTGCTTGGTTGTAGAGTGGCTTACAAGATTGTTTGCAAGCTTAATGGCACTCTCATTGTTACATAATAATGGGATTTTGGTAAAATGACATCCAAAATCAGGAAGAGTTTGCCTCATCCAAAGTAGTTGGGCACAACATGCACTGGTCGCAACATACTCAGCCTCGACAGTTGAAAGGGCTACACAATTTTGCTTTTTAGAACTCTAAGACACTAGGGATCGTCCAAGGAATTGACATGTCCTCGAAGTGCTTTTTTGATCTACTTTGCAACCGGCGTAATCAAAATTTGAATACCCAAGTAGATCCAACTTAGAGCCCTTAGGATACCACAAACCAAGGTTTGGAGTGTGTACTAAATATCTCAAGATTCTCTTAATGGCCACCAAGTGACACTCTTTTGGGTTAGCTTGAAATCTAGCACATAAGCACACACTAAGCATAATATCAGCCCTAGATGCGTACAAATAAAGTAGAGAGCCGATCATGGAATGATATACCTTGGTATCCATGGCTTTCCCTTCAATGTTGAGATCAAGATGTCCATTGGTTAGCATGGGAGTTTTGATAGGCTTGGCATTCACCATGTCAAACTTCTTGAGCATATCATGAGTGTACTTCGTTTGACTAATAAATGTTCCATCCTTCACCTGCTTGATTTGAAATCCAAGGAAGAACTTCAACTCACCCATCATGGACATCTCAAATCTCTTCATCATGATCCTACTAAATTCCTCACAAAAAGTATGATTGGTACTACCAAATATTATGTCATCGACATATATTTGACACACAAATATATCTTTACCAACTTTGTGAGTGAAAAGGGTAGGGTCAGCTTTGCCTATTTCAAAGCCTTGTTTAAGCAAGAATTCCTTAAGGCATTCATACCATGATCTTGGTGCTTGCTTAAGCCCATAGAGCACCTTTTGGAGTTTGTAGACGTGGTTGGGGAACTTGGAATCTTCAAAGCCCGGTGGTTGCTCAAAATAGACAAGTTCTTGAATAGGGCCATTGAGAACTACACTCTTCACATCCATTTGATATAGCTTGAAGTTGTGATGAGCGGCATAGGCTAGATGCATTCGAATTGCTTCAAGTCTTATCACCGGTGCATATGTTTCTTTAAAGTCCAAGCCCTTTACTTGAGTGAAACCTTGAGCAACCAACCTTGCCTTGTTCCTTGTTACCACTCTATTCTCATCTTGCTTATTGCGGAAGACCCACTTGGTACCAATGACATTGGTATTGGGTCGTTCCACCAAAGTCCACACTTGGTTTCTTTCGAAGTCATTGAGCTCTTTTTGTATGGCCATCATCTAATCCGGGTCTCCAACTGCTTGTTCCACCTTAAGAGGCTCCAAAGAGGAAACAAATGAGTAATATTGATAAAAGTTTGCTAGATATGAACGAGTTGTTATCCCTTTTCGAAGACTCCCAAGGATGTTATCAACGGGATGATCCCATTGTATTGTTTGCCTTAGCCTTGAATGCTCAATGGCCTCTTGTTCATCTTCTGGATCTTTATCATCATCTTGCTCAAATATGGGTTGTAGGTTTTGTCCATGAGCTGGAGTTGAATCAGCTGCTACTGACTATGTAGGTGCGGCACTCCCATCCTCAAGTGTGGCACTGTCGCGCTCTAGAATTGCAGTAGGTGTTTGCTGCAGTGTAGCATCAGGTATGTCAGCGAAATTGGTGCAATAGCAACTTGAGGAACCACCACTTTAGTGACTTCATCTTCTTGTGGTCTAATACCATCAATAGCCAATTGCTTGATTGCTTCACATGGTGGATCCTCCTTTCCTACAACACTTGAATCAACTTACTCCACTTGAGAGCCATTAGATTCATCAAATGTCACATCTACCATAACCTCAACTCTCTTGGAGGTTTTGTTGAAGACATGGTAGGCATGCTCATTTAATCCATAACCAAGAAGAAAACCTTCATTAACTTTAGGTGCAAACTTAGAGATTTTGGGTTTCTTGTTAAGTATGAAACACTTGCACCCAAACACTCTAAAGTAAGACACCTTAGGCTTGTTACCGGTTAGAAGATCATATGAAGTTTTCTTCAACTTCTTGTGTAGGTAGAGACGGTTGATGGCATGGCAAGCGGTGTTGACAGCATCACACCAAAAGTTGTCCGACATCTTGTACTCATCTAGCATTGTTCTTGCCATGTCAATGAGTGTATGGTTCTTTCTCTCTACTATACCATTTTGTTGAGGGGTGTATGGAATTGAAAACTCATGTTTGATGCCCTCTTCATCAAGAAACTCCTCAACTAGAGTATTCTTGAATTTGGTCCCATTGTCGCTTCTCACTTTCTTGATGGGAAGACCGAACTCCTTTTGAGCTCTTCTAACAAATATCTTCACCTTCTCTTGAACTTGTCACTTGTCATGCAAGAAAAATACTCAAGTAAAACAGGAATAGTCATCAACAATAACAAGACCATATTTGTTACCCCTGATACTTAGGTAGGCGATCGGTCTAAAGAGATCCATATGTATTAGCTCCCATGGTTGCTTGGTGGTCATGATGCTCTTTGGTGGGTTAGGGCTCCAACTTGCTTTCTGGCTTGATAAGCACTACAAATCCTATCTTTCTCAAAGTGAACATTTGTTAGTCCAAAATATGTTCATCTTTTAGAAGTTTGGCCAAGTTCCTCATCCCAACATGGGCTAGTCGGCGATGCCAAAGCCAACTCATGCTAGATTTTGCCACTAAACAAGTCTCAAGCTTAGCTTTACTTTTGTTGAAATCAACTAAGTAAAGCTTGTTGTTTAATTAACCCATAAACATAATAGAGGAATCCTCTCTTCTAAAGACTTCCACACCCTTATCTGAAAAGAGACAATTGTTGCCCATCTCACACAATTGAGAAACAGATAACAAATTGTAACTCAACGAATCAACATGTAATACATTTGTAATTGAATGCTCAAGGGTTATAGCAACTTTACCGAGACCAATCACATCCCCCTTTGAATTATCTCCAAAGACAATATTTTCATTTTGCGTGCGTCATCAGGGAATATGATGAGAACATACTCCTTTCTCTGGTCATATGATTTGTACATCCACTATCAAGCACCCAATTTGATCCATTAGAGGAGTATGCCTACAAAACAAGTTTAGTTGCTAGATTTAGGTCCCTAATTTGACTTAGGGCCTAGCAAGTTAGTCACAAGAATCTTAGGAACCCAAATAGAAGTATTCCTATATGTGTTGGTTTCCTTTCCAACATATTTTGCAACTAATTTCCCACTACTGTTATTCCTCAAAACAAAGCATGATGTCAAGTTTTGTTGAGGTGCATAAGTCTTTGGTTGATAGGCATACTTATTCTTGGTGGCCCACACTAGTTCCTTAGGCTTCTAGAAAACCTGTTTCTCCTAGTACACCTTCTTATTGGGCTTAATTTGATCAGGAATAGAATTGGTAGCCTTCCCATTTTTGTGGGGTGCGGCACTGTCGTTGTGCGACACTGCTGCTCAGGGACGCTGTGTGGCAGAACCTCCTAAATTATAGGGTCCACATGCACCTGTCACTGTCCGATGACCTTTGACATCTATGCATATGTTTCCAGTAACTTAAGAAGACTATCGGGTGTCCTCGGGGAACCCCGAATCATCCACGATTTCCGAGCAGGATCACGTTACAGAGTCATTGCAGTATTACAACATTTATTTAAATATCAATACCAGAGTAAAAACAGCGGAAGTCTTACGATAACATAGTTTACAAACTAGTTGTTTCAAACCTTACAAACTAAGTTCGATAATTATTACAAACCATAGTAGTAGTGGAGTGGCATAATTAACATATACATAACACACAAAATAAACATCCTGCCCAAGGATCACACATTTACTTCTCATCGTCAGAACAAACGATAGTCATGCAGCACGATCCAAAATAGATCTGCTCATGAGGCTCACCTACAACAAGGGGTCAACGAACCCTGAATACAAAAGTACTCAACATGACTTAACCGAAATATTAACTGATAAACTTAGGAATGCAGGCTCAGGGGTTCAAGGTATGGCTTTAACAATAATCAAAGTTCTTTTGCGTAAAAGCTCTTTAACAAAATTCTTTAATACCAAGGTAAAACTTTTTAAGTACCATATATGAATCTGCCATGATCCGTAATGAGAACATGAACTTCATATCAATCTTTTTCGCAAACCTTTCTCAAGTTCTAGTTATTAATACTACGATGATGAATAGTGAGTTGAGTCTCCATAATCAAGGAGCAACGACGATTCAAACCGATTATAAACCTAGCTGGGAATTCCAGACCACACGACATATGCAGGTCCCCGACCTACATATACCAACCTACCCTCAGATCCTCTAAAATAAGAACGGGTCCGCGCCACCCAAGAATACAGTACTCCACCAATCCAGCCCATTGTCACGTGGGTATACGCTATTCCCGCCATCTCTCCACTCCTAGTGCACGAGTAGCCATTCTCGTAATAGAATCGCCAAGTTTAGGCTTACTAGAGTATGTAGTTAGTACTACAAAGTCTCACCTCATGCAATTCAACAACGGACGTGCCTTAATCGACATAGGCAGAAAGACCCTGCTCAGAAGACCTCCATGTCTGGTGGCTCACACTCACCAAGTCCGCCCGATCTAGATTTATTACTCCACATTCCCATATCACATGCTAACATAATTAACCAATGTTCCATTTAAAACTTGCAGGTGGCAGGTAGTCACCCGACTTTCATCGTTCTACGCATAGCTAAGCAAAACTAGGCATATACGAGTTTAAAACTGGTAATATGGTAAATATGGAATAACAAGGGTGGTAATGCACCAATTAGGCTCTTACTTAACTCCTAATCACTTAATGCAGTAACGGAAAGCAAAAGCGAAATTAATTTGTAAAACACAAGGTAGGGTTGTATGCATCCGGGGCTTGCCTTCATTGACGGAAAAGTCCGGTTCCTGCGACGTTTCACAAGTATTCGATCCGACCTCAACCGACGGATTAACTTCCTCAATGACTTGATTAATTACCACGTGTTCACCTTCGTTCACTACACGTAGTAACAATGCCATGTTTAACATGATGCGGAATACGAAACATGATGCTCGATGATGGATGCAAAAATTAAGAATTTGAATACAACTTTCCTTCGCGGTACAGTTGCAAGTCAAACAAACTAAATCTTTTTCATAACACATACATCAATTGCCAAGGATCATTATCAACTAATGACCCAAGGTCATCACTCAATCCAAAATTTCAAACAAAACCTAAATCATCAAAGGTTACTATTTGCTTTTATGAATTAATTATTTAATTCAAAATTATGAAATAAATCAACTTATTCTAATTGAGCTCAAAATTTTAGTACATGTTCATTACATGATAAGTAAGTGGCAAAACAAATTTCATAATTTTTGGACAATTAAATAAGTCTAGAAAAATCATAGAAATCCATTTATTAATAAATTGAGCAATTTTTATCACATTCAAAAAGTACTGAAAAACATTATTTCATATTTTTCTTAAATACTATACATCACAAAGAAGTCACACAAAAGTTTTCATAATTTTTGGAGCTCTAAATAAATCTACACAAAAATAACAAAAATAGACACTATTCATTCAAATATGAAAATAGAAAAATCCATTTGAACGCTGAGTCACTGACAACGGGTCCCACCTGTCATCCCTAACCTCGCGCGTTTGACCACGACGGCGACGGCGCTGACCGACATAAACTCGTCGATGGTGAGTCCAACGACGACGGCTAAAGCACCAAAATGATCACCAAGACTAGGCGGATCGATTGACGTTCCTATCAGCCCTGATTACGGTCCTATACTAGACCATCGTCGGCCATGGCGGACACGGTGGCACGACAGCGCTACGCTAGCGGTGTGCGACCGGTAGAGCTCAAACAAGGGATCTAGGAAGCACCAGTGGCTCACCCCGAACACGTTGAAGCAAGGAGCGAGGTCAGAGAAGCAACGGAGAGGCGTGACGACGATCACGGTGATCACAGCGGAGCAAAGATCATCGGTGAGGAAGAACCGGTGACTGCAGTGGTCAAAATGAGCAACCAACTATGGATTAAGTACCACAGCATCGAAACGAAATGAAATCAACCAAAACCAGGGACGGAGATGCACCGTGGAGCTCTGGCCGTGGCGAATTGTGCTCGGCGGAGGAGTTGCCGGCCGCGAGGAAGAAGACGATGCAACTCGAGTTCCCAATGAAGACTAGCCGATTTGGTGGGTCAGCTGGATGCGCAAGGATATGGCGGAGCTGGAACTAGCTTATCAGCGATGGTGGAGCACAACAACGACGGCGCGGGCTCGCCGGAGATGAGCAAGGCGACGGGAAAAACAGAGTAAGAAGAAAAGGCAACGACGACGGCGGCTCAGGCTATAAAGGGGGCTAAGAAGCTCGAGGAAGCTACGCTGTGGCCTTCACCACGCCAGCGCGATGCCAAAACAGCCACGACCGCGCCTGGAACGCCGAAGAAGGAAACGCCGGCAATGTAGCTTCGGCGGTGGACACTGTTCACAAAAATTACAGATTTGCCATTCGCCAAATTTCACAAATTACTCCCAAATTTTCATAACAACTAAAAAATCTCCAAAAACAAAAGTTGTTCAAAATTAAGAGTTCTACAACTTTGCTTTTATAACTAACCCCTAATTCTATCTAGATTTTGAAATGATCTTTTAAATTCAAATAGGGGATATTTAACTAATTACGCCTTTTTGAATTACTCCAAATTTTTCTAAACAACTTGAAAAACTCCAAAAAATAAACTTTGTATAACTTGTCAAGCTCTACACTTTTGCTTTAAGGCTCAACCCCAAAATATGCTTAGATTTTGAAATGGGTTTTCAGGGTAGAATTTAAATGCTGAAAATCAGGGTTTTCTCGAAAAATTTAAAATCCAAACAAACTTTGAACTTGAGTCAAACAATACAATGCAACACATACCACATAAATATAAACTTGTATTAGTGTATGCATCTCAAAGTTTTCACCAAATGCCAAATGCTTTGCAATGCATATGATGACATGTCAAATTTTAATATTTAAACACCCGAGGTGTTACACGCTGCACTGCCATGGTCTGTGCAGGCTGATCTATACCAATTTTTCCCTTCCTCTCAAACTGCACACACTCATAGCCATTCACTATCCTTCTTCCATTTGTCTTGGCTCCTTTTGTATGTCCATGCCCATACTTGATTGAGGGATACCTTCCTTACTTAAATTGTGGTCCTTTTAATTCATCAACCTTCTTGTCATTGGATTGGGTCACACTTATCCACCCTTTCCAATGACTTCATTGAGTCTAGCAATCTCCTTTCTCATAGCTTTCATCTTTGCAAGGTTAGTGGAATAGGCATTCAAATCAAGATTAAAACATTTTCCACAACCTTGACTAGTGGAGGGAGTAGAGGTTTCCTTTGCCTTAGTGAGATGTGAGTTGCTATCCCAAAGAATACTATATTGCATCTCAAGTTCTTTGTGCTTTTCATCTAAGTCACAATACTATTTCTTGAGAGCTTTATTTGCTTTCTTTGTGATAGCATGGTCCTTTTGTTCTTGGCCAAAGCCTTGCGCAAGGATTCCATCTCAGTTCTCTCTAATGCAAGAGCTTCTTTGTTAGCAATGTAGAGATCCTCTTGTTGGATAAGAGTCTCTTCTCTAGATTCTAGCTCGGCTTGGACACTCTCTAAATCCTCTATTAGCTTAGTGATGAATAATTTGGTCTTTCCATCCAAATTTTTAGTTATCATGTTTATTTCTTCATCACTAGATTCATCATCACTAGAGCTATCACTAATATCACTACTAGAGATATCACTAGGAGGTGGAGGAGATTTGGCCTTCGATTTGGATTTTACCTTCTCACCCTTTGCCATGAGACAAATGTGAGGGGAGTAGTAGTCATCATCGGACATGTTATTTAAGAGCCTTGGTGTAGGGGATGACTTGTGAATAGCAATAGTTGCAATCTTCTCATCCTCTTCACTTGTGCTCTCTTTAGTTGAGTCTCATTCATACCCAATGTGAGTTTCTCCTATATACTTCTTGCTCTTTCTACGATCAGCCTTCTCTTCTTTCTTGTCCTTCTTGTATTTGTTGTCCTTGATCTCATATGGACACTTGGCAATGAAGTGATCAGTGCTTCCACAATTGTAGCATGTCCTCTTTTTCTTGTTTGGGAAGCTTCTCTTTACTATCTTGTAGCCTTGCTTCTTTAGCCCCATGTGATACCTCTTCATAAAGAGAGCAACATCACCAACTTTCTCATATTGATCATCATCATTTTCACTTTCACTTGAAGATGATGATGTCGGTGTTTCAAATAAGCATCGGTAAGTAAATTTATAGTTATGCACGTTAGGCCCGGATGGTGCGCTAATGGACACAAGATTTATACTGGTTCGGGCTAAATGTCCCTACGTCTAGTCTATTACTGCTCGTGTTATTAGCACTGAAAATGGTTCATAGTAGGGGGTACAAATGGTCGAGAGAGGGACTGGTCCCAAGTCTCTGATGGAAGGGTCGAAAGGATGTCAAGAGCCTGATAGCAGCTTGACTGTGCGTGATGTGTGTTATTCGTCAAGAGTCAGTCTAGTGTCCCCCCGTTGAAGGAAGCACATCCCCTTTTATAGACGAAGGGGATGGCTTTACAAGTGAGAGGGCTCGGATGCGTACGCTACCTAGCCTTGTTGTTCACGTCTTCCAAGCCTTGTTGTCCATTCCAGTGGGTGCAAAAGGATGATAAGCGCCTACAACACTATCGATGCCACTGTAGAATGTCAGGATGGCTACAGAGTACTGCCTCGCATAGGGTATGGACTCTGGTACAGTGGTTTTGACTTATGAGCCATGCCTTGCCTTTCTCTGCACGTCTTCTAGTTCCCTCTGAATGGGGAGCCCCCAGTCGGATGGCTCTAGTCGGCCCTCAGTGCGCCGATTGGAGAAGAGCGGTGAGCAGGCTTCCCACGAGCCCTGGTCGCGGGGTTGGAGTCATGGGGTCGGAGCAGGAAGCAATGATGTGGGCAAAGCCTTTTGATTAGAGGGGGTGTCTAGAGGCTGAAGCGAATACTCTGATCTAGTGGACCCAAGGGGGCATGAAGCGGGTGCCGCTCCCTTGGGACCATATCGTGGTGATAGCATATCCGTCATTTGTGGAGGACGCGAGTCTTTTTCTAGACTATAGTGGTTGTCGTATGTCTACATCGGGTTCCGTGCCTAAGGGCTAAAGGCGGTGCCCACAACTCTATAGGGCGAAGAGCACGTGCCCACAATACTATTTAGGCTTTGCTACGCTTGGAAGGGTCTAAAGCACCCATCCTGTCGTTCCCTGGCAGTACTTTTCCTATCGGGGCACAGGGTATGGACTTTGGTTCAGTGGTTTTGACTTATGAGCCAAGCCTTGCCTTTCTTTGCACATCTTCTGGTTCCCTCCAAACGGGGAGCCCTCGGTCGGATGGCTCGAGTCGGCCCTCAGTGCGTCGGTCAGAGAAGAGCGGTGAGCAGGCTTCCCGCGAGCCCCGATCGTGGGGTCAGAGTCGTGGGGTCAGAGTAGGAAGTAGTGTTGTGGGTGTCCCTTGGGCGAGACCGAGCCTGTCCCTCAGGGGTTAGGCAAGGCAGAGTCAATCCCTAAGCCCTCGGGCGAGGCAGAGCTGGCCCAAAGGCATCGGGCGAGGCGGAACCAAACTCCCGTCATTCGGGCAAGAAACGTAGTGGCGCCCTTGTCCATCTAGAAGTTTTTAATGTTCGATGGTTATTGGTTCCACCTCCTGGGGTACCCCGGTGTTAGGTCCCCGATAGTAGCCCCCGAGCCTCTAGGCGATTCGGACAGAATTGTCTAGGGGGGTGTTTTCAATTTCATCGGAGTTAATTTGCCAAAGGGTGCGTGCGAGCGCACCTGATGGGTGTAGCCTCCGAGCCTTCGGGTGACTTGAGTAGAGTCTCTCGGGGGGTAGTATTGGACCCTTTGCGGGTAAGGCTGAAGAACTTGGTTTTTTGTCGATGGGATATTTTTAAGGGAATCATGGTATTCCGTTCACGGGAATTTTACTCAGTGCTAGCCTGGCTGGGTCCTGACTATGGATTGAGGCCCTGGTAATGGTTGAGAATCTATCGGCGAGGGTGAAGCTGGACAAGGAGGAAACCACCAGGCTTCAAAAGGAGCAGGACGAGCTACTACAGAAGGACACCACGGCTAGTGAGCGGGCCGGCGAGCTCCTGGCGGAGTTGGAGATGGAGCGAGATCTCAAGCTTAAGGCTAAGGAGAGGTCCGTAGTGTTGTAGCAGAGGGCAGACCGGGCCATCCGGGAGCGCGATGAGGCACGTCGGGTGGTCAACTCCCTCCAGGTGGATCTTGGGGATGCGGTGAGCCGGAGGTTGGATGTTGAGAATGTTGTTACTAGGTTGGAGAAGGAGCTTGCCGGGGTGCGAGGGATCCTCTAGGTTGAAAGCGACGAGCACGATCTTCTGCAAACTGCCGTCGGTGTGGTTATCGATGCCCTAGAGGTGGCCCAGCCAGAAGGATCTAGCTCACTTGTAGCTCGTGCCATGGGAATCATGGCGTGGGTAGGCCAACTTGAGGAGCATGCCTTCCATGCCGGGATCACCCAAGCTTTTGCTGTCGCCCATTCCCATTACTATCAAGAGATCAACCTGAAGGTAATGAGTCATGGTTTTGCGCCTGTTTATGATGATGATGAGCTGGACAAGATGGAAAAGGCAGTGGCTCCCCTCGTGCGAAACCTAGCGGACCAGCTGAAACAAGAGGTTCTCCCTTCGTAGAAGTAGTTAGCTTGATAAACACTTATTTGTAATATGTGAACAAGTGTTAGTATTTTTGTGTCCTAGAAACAGGACCTCAAGCTGAAGGCTGAGGAGAGGCCCGCGACGTTGTAGGAGAAGGTGAACCAGGATGCCGTGGTGGTCGATCGGGCCATCCAGGAGCGTGACAAAGCGCGTTAGGAGGTCGAGGCACACCGGGCGGATCTTGGAGTCAAGGTGGCCCGACGATAGGATGTCGAGGAAGTTTCTGCCGGTCTATGCGCCAATCTCGCTGAGGCACGGGGGCTTCTTCAAGTCAAAGGTGATGAGTATGATCACCTATCTTCCACTATCCTGGCGGTCTGTGATGACCTACGGGTGACATAAGAGGAGGGGGCTAGTTCCCTCGCGGTCCGTGCTGCTGGTATCACGGCATGCATGGGCCAGCTTGAGGAGAGCACCTTTTGCCTCGAGATCACCCAAGCCTTCACTGTCGCCCATTCCCATTATGCTCAGGAGATCAACCTGGGGGTGATGAGCTAAGGCTTTATGCCTATCTATGAAGACGCTGAGCTAGATGAGATGGAGAAGGCGGTGACTCCACTTGCGCAGAACCTGGCAGACAAGCTGAAAGAAGAGGTTCTCCCTTCGCGGAAGTAGTTAGTGGAATTGGTTGCGTAAGTCCTGTTTCATTTGTTTTGATCTTACCTTCTCTTTTTGCGATGAAAAAGATTTAGACAGTCGACACTTCCGTTTGTTATGACCATAGGGCCCGAGGTTTTTTTAGGAGAAACTTGATTGTGCTGGTGAGCAAAATTACCGTAGCTGTCTGGGCGTGGGCCTTTTGTAGTCTTACCAGTCTGTTCTGCCGAACCTTGCCTCTAGTCTTGATGCGAAGAGGAGGTCAAATGTAATATTTTCTCAAAAAGAAAAGAAAGGAGGTTCCCATACCTTAGGACTTTGATGATTGCTGCGTGACTGTGTGTTATGAGCTTGCTAACGGGGATGTTCGGACGGAATCCAATCCCGTTTGCTTCACGACAGGGTCGGCGAATCCCTCAGGGGCATTTCGTTACTCCTTTGCCTGCCTTCCAACAAATTCCCCCTCAATGGGGTTTCTATGGCCTCGGCTAGAGGCTGGATTGAACAAGAAGGTTGAGATGACCCTATTCACCTTAACGCAGGTCGGGCAAAGGCCATTGAGGCTCATCTATGTTTTCTCCCCTAGCTCTTGTTCGACGCAAGGCGGCCCTAGACCCTTCGCTGGTTAGCCATCGAACCTCGATCTCTCGATCTTGGATCGAGTGGCTCGAGCCCCTGAGCCCTTGAGGGTCTGCTAGGGGTCAGCCATGTTTTTGCACGCTACCCCATCCTCGGTCTCCGCGGCCGGAGGGGCTGAGTTGATGACACTTGCCTCGATGGCTCGAGTGTCATGCTCAATGAGCTCGCTAATGGGTATGTTTGTGTGGAATCCGGATCCATCATTCGCTGACAAGGTTGGCAGAGCCATCATGTGGCATTCCACTACTTCTGAACCCGCCTCCCAGCAGATGCCCGAGCCATTCGTTGGGCTCAGGCAGCCCGTTGGCCTCTCCTCGATGGAGATTTTGTGGGTTTGGCTCGAGGTTAGAATCGAACGAGAAAGGTCGAGATGTCCCTGTCTGCTTCTAAACGGGGTCGGGCAAGGCCACTGGGGCTCATTTTGGTTTTTCTCCCCTGGCTCTGTTTGACATGAGGCAGCCTCAAGCCCTTTGCGGGCCGGCCTTCGAACCCCGATTAGGCGTTGCTCATATTGAATGAGGTGGCTACCACTTCATGACGCGACACGAAGCGTTGAGATGCAAGGGTTTGCATATGCAATGTTTGAATGCATGAATTTAACATATAGTTTAATCAAGACGAAAGTGGGGATTGGTAATGTTACCTTGGTGGTATGAGTCGTGGGAAGTTCCTACCAGACGTGTCTAAGCCAGGTTCGGGTCCAACATTTTCGACGAGGCCGGTGTAACCTGCACAAGTATCGCTACTTTTGTTTTTGCAATTGATTTTTAAGCGATCTGCAAGCCTTCCCCCTGAAGGGGGGCTCTGTAGGTGGACCCCTCCAAACTCCTTTTGGGAAGGTGGGAACCAAGGCTAGTAGTGTGAGGAACTATGAATGCGATTATGCTGGTGAACCAAAAAGACTCCGTAGCCGACGGAACGTAGGGTCTGGTTGTTCATTTAGTTGTACTCATCGTTGTATTCCCACACGCCGTGCTTTTGGTTCCCCAAACGTAAAGAGGGGTCGGGCTAAGAGGGTGTTTAAACAAACATGCGCCCTCGGCAGCCCCTCAAGCGATGTCCGTGCCCCTGCCGTTGCTGGGGTTAGAGGCCTAGTAAAGAATTTAATACTCAAAGTAAGTAAACAGGGGTACTTATCTTTCAATTGGTCGTTTGTTTGTTGTTTTGCCTGAGCCACCCGATCGACCCAGGAGGCCCGTTGGACTCCCCCTAGAGAGAGGTTCCATCATTGGGTTGTTCCATGGGCCTTCCAGACGGCGTCCCTTCGACCAGAGCACGTCTCGTTATTTCCGGCGCGTCCCCTTAGATTTCTTTCACCTTTCCTCCGCTACTGTGCCCCTTCTTTAAATAGGGAGAGGGAGAGGAGTTCTCGCCCCATTCCAAGCTAGCCTCTGAGCCACCACCACTTCTCCTTCCTTTCCACCGAATGCGGCGATTCCTGAGTAAGAGAGGGTGATGCGAGGGCGAGAACAACTCACAGGTCTGCTTGTGAATCCAGAGCGTGATGTCGAGCTGGAGGTCATCCCACATAGATGAGATGGTGTGAGCCGCCCTTGCTATGGGCACACCACCACCACCGATGGAGGAGGGGCAATGGAGGGCGCCGAGCATCGTCGACCTTGCCATCGTTCGTTGTGGCCTTCCTTCGGTGGGAAGCGCCTCCTGCCCTAATGCCGTTGTCGGGGTTGGAGCTGATGATGATGGCGTAGTCCCTGAATGCCCAGGTGGAGGGGCACCGCATTTGCTGGCGCAGTGCTCAACGTTGCAGATGATGGTGCCTTCGAAGATCTCATGGCACGGTGGGATGTTGCCGATGGAGAGCGTGGTGCAGCAGCCGTAGTAGACGAACTGGCCTGTGTACATGCCCGGACGTTGCCGATGGAGAGCTTGGCGCAGCGGCCGCAGTAGTACATGTAGTAAAACTACAAATACTTCTTGATGCCATATGGGAGTTTCTAGTGGCCCCTTGCCTTTCTCCGCACGTCTTCTGGTTTCTTCCAAACAGGGAGCCCCCGGTCGGATGGCTCCAGTCGGCCCTTAGTGCACCGGTCGGAGAAAAGCGATGAGCAGGCTTCCCACGAGCCCCGGCGTGGGGTTAGAGTTGCAGGGTCGAAGCAGGAAGCAGTGTTTTGGGCCAAGCCTTCCGATTGGAGAGACTGCTTGGAGACGGCTGGTGCTTGAAGCGAGTGCTTCAGTCGGAGAGGTGGGTCGAAGAAGCTAATGAGCGGGCGCCTGTTCTTACGGGTAGACCTTCCGGTCAATGACTGGACTGCCCTTCCGGCCTGTTTTGTTTTAGTTTTTTGGGCCATCCCATGGAATATATGTTGTTTTCCTGGGCTGAGCCTAGGCATGGAAGCCGGTCCTCGAGGGACCCCGGGTCAAACATCGTGCTGATGGAGAGCGAGCAGCCTGCGCCTTCGTCGGTCGTGTCGTCAGCAGATGCCGCTGGGTCAGTTTAATACCCCTTTTTTTAAATACAAGTAGTTAGTAAATGTAAAAAGTTTAAGTTCATGAGAGAACCCCTGTGTAAAACATTCGTGTGTGTTTTAATGACTGCAATCGGTTTTTGTTTTTGTGATGGAGTTGCTCCGTTCGGGGAAGCTTGTTCCCTTTCGTTCCTTAGTTCTCCCTTAGCATAATTTTGTTTTAAATTTCTTTCTATCTCATACCTACCCGTTTGTTCCATAGGTCACAACTTTGTGAGCCCGGGGCGTGGCCTGCGAGGCTCGGCCGGTCGTAGCCATAGGAAAAGGCGGGGTGCGGTTAGTCGGAATGTTCTAAAGCAAAGTTACGTAAAAAAACAAAGGAACGAACTACCCTTTTGTTCAGGTAGGAAGGAGTTTCTTCATACAAAACCAAAAGAGTACTTAGGGTAAAAACAAAAACAAAGGGGTAGTAGAGCCCCCTAGTGGAGCCCTCGGGTGCCCCGAGCCGAAAAGTGTTCGGGTCGGGGCGCTCTTACAGGAGCGTTCGCTAAGTAAAGGTAAGACTGAAACTTAGGAAGAGAAGAAAAGACATAGATGTTCCAAGGTCATTAGAGAGAGCATCGTCGTTGTTGTCCTTCAGTCGGTAGGCTTCCGGTCAGATCCCTTCATGCTCCAGTCGTCTGGATCCTTGTCCACTGCGCCCCCTTCTTCGGTCGCTGTCTCCTCGCCTTTTTCTTCCTTTGGCCTGCCGGCCTACCTTAGCAGGCGCCTGAGGAGCTGGCAGTCCTTGTAGAGATGGTTGACGGGATAGTTGTGGTTGGTGCATGGGCTCTCCATGAGATCGTGGAAGTGGTCCAGAGGGTCTTGCTGGGGCTGAGTGCCCATGTAATCTGCCGTGGCGGCCAACGCGGAGTTGGCCGGTCGGCAGTGATCCTTTCTATTCTTCTTTCCCCTCTGTGTGGAGAGGCCTTTGTCTTGATCCTGGCGCCTGGCCTTGCCTTTGTCGCGGCCCCCATTAAAGCACGACAGAAAAGGCGCTTGCTAGGGGTGTTGGACAAAGGTTCGTGGTTCCAGGCTATTAGGGCTAGGACTCCGACTGACACTGCACGCGTCTTGGTTCGGCCCAAGCCACGCATAGATAGGTGGTCGGCACGAGGTGGCCGTCAAGTCAAGACAAGGTGCAGTTGTGGCTTCTTGTGCCACAATCGGGGGTTGTGGTGATGACAGGGTGTAGTGCCCCATCTGCTGCATCCTTATTCCCCGGACGGGGAGCAAGGTCGTGAGTCGGCATCGTGATATGGAGCACTCCGCTTATTGAACGGCGGCGGTCTCCAACCGTGCCTGGAGGTTCTAGTGGATTGCTCGTCCACGAGGGTCGTTCGGCTCAGGCAGGTCACGCAGGAGCATTGCCGTGGCAGCAAAGTTCTGGCTAGCCCGAGCGAACTGTGGGGGGTTGCCTCCTCTCTGGACATGCTTTAGACGTGCCCCTTGGGGGTTTGCGCCATGAAGCATTCCTAGGAAGGGTGATGGCTCCCCCTACTAGAGTCAGAGCTAGAGGACGACTCTAGTTCCTACGTGAGGAGCCCATGGAGTGTCTCCGGATCATGTTCAATTGCCCCCATGAACTCACTGTCCGTAGGTGGCTAAACCATGCGTAGTGCCAGAAGGTGGCCAGTGGTTGCCGCAGTGTTGCGGAGGCCGAACAGAAACACCGTCGAGGCGCACCATGTGGAGCATTCTGGAGAGAGGGTGATGTGGTGTGGGGCCTCTCTGGACAATTAGGGTCCAAGGGAGACGCTAGGCTAGCCCTCAAACCTCCGGTAGCTAAAGTTGATGGGATTGAGAGACTGGACGGCTGCGTGGGCCAGTGCCAGCTCTCCTCCTAGTGTGACGATGAAATCCAGGTCACCGAAACGCACACGTGCACCCGGGACCCAGCTGATTGCGTGGTTAGCCATCCGAGGCCTGATTTGGAATGTGCAAAGTCCCCTACTTGGCGCGCCAACTATCGGTGTTTCGAATAAGCACCGGCAAGTAAATTTATAGTTATGCACGTTAGGCCCGAATGGTGCGCTAATAGATACAAGATTTATACTAGTTTGGGCTGAATGTCCCTACGTCCAGTCTGTTGCTGCTCGTGTTATTAGCACCAAAAATGGTTTGTAGTAGGGGGTACAAATGGTCGAGAGAGGGACTGGTCCCAAGTCTCTGATGGAAGGGTCAAAAGGATGTCAAGAGCCTGATAGCAGCTTGACTGTGTGTGATGTGTGTTATTCGTTAAGAGTCAGTCCAGCATCCCCCCATTGAAGGAAGCACGTCTCCTTTTATAGACAAAGGGGACGGCTTTACAAGTGAGAGGGCTCGAATGCGTACGCTATCTAGCCTTGTTGTTCATGTCTTCCAAGCCTTGTTGTCTATTCCGGTGGGTGCAAAAGGATGATAAGTGCCTCTAATACTGTTGATGCCACTGTAGAATGTCAGGATGGCTATAGAGTACTGCCCCACGCAGGGTATGGACTCTAGTACAGTGGTTTTGACTTATGAGCCATGCCTTGTCTTTCTTCGCACGTCTTCTAGTTCCCTCCGAATGAGGAGCCCCCGATCAGATGGCTCCAGTCGGCCCTCAGTGCGCCGGTTGGAGAAAAGCGGTGAGCAGGCTTCCCACGAGCCCCGGTCGTGGGGTTGGAGTCGCGGGGTCAGAGCAGGAAGCAATGCTATGGGCAAAGCCTTTTGATCGGAGGGGGCATCCGGAGGCTGAAGCAAATACTCCGATCTGGTGGACCCGAGGGGCCATGAAGCGGGTGCCGCTCCCTTGGGACCATATCATGGTGATAGCATATCCGTCATTTGTGGAGGACGCAAGTCTTTTTCTGGACTGTAGTGGTTGTCGTATGTCTATGTCGGGTTCTATGCCCGAGGGCTGAAGGCAGCGCCCACAACTCTGTAGGGCGAAGAGCACGTGCCCACAATACTATTTAGGCTCTGCTACGCCTAGAAGGGTCCAAAGCACCCATCCCGTCGTTCCCTGATAGTACTTTTCCTATTGGGGCGCAGGGTATGGACTCTGGTTCAGTGGTTTTGACTTATGAGCCATGCCTTGCCTTTCTCCACATGTCTTCTGGTTCCCTCCGAACAGGGAGCCCTTGGTCGGATGGCTCCCATCGGCCCTCAGTGCGCCGGTCGGAGAAGAGCGGTGAGTAGGCTTCCCGCATGCCACGGTCACAGGGTCGGAGTCGTGGGGTCAGAGCAAGAAGCAGTGCTGTGGGCGTCCCTCAGGCGAGACCGAGCCCGTCCCTTAGGGGTCGGGCGAGGCGGAGTCAATCCCTAAGCCCTCGGGCGAGGCAGAGCTGACCCAAAGGCATCGAGCGAGGCGGAACCAAACTCTCGTCATTCGGGCAAGAAACATAGTGGCGCCCTTGTCTGTCTAGAAGTTTTTAACGTTTGATGGTTATTGGTTCCACCTCCTGGGATACCCCGATGTTAGGTCCCCGACAGATGTGGTCTCTACTCTTTCTTGAACTTGCTTGCTTGCTTTGGGCTTGCTAGTTGAAGCTTGTTGGTTGATTTTGGACTTTCTTGTAGAGCCTTGCTTGCTTGATTTGTTGGCCTTGAGAGCTACATCTTTTATCTTGATGCCCTCTAACTTTGCTTGCAATTCTCCAAGTTTCTTCATCTCATTTATTTTTTCTCTTTGCATGTCAAAGGTCAAGATCCACCCAAGTACATTATTTGGTGTGAAGAACTTAAACTTCTTCTTGTCTCTAATTAGAGTGACTACGGTCTCATTTCTAGGTGAATAAGCTTCCAACATAATCTTGACAACTTTATGATCATCTAGCTCATTATAACCATAGCCTCTAATCTTGCCCACCATTGTCATCAACCTATCAAACATCTCTTGTGGCCCCTCTCCATCTAAGATTATAAACCAGTTGAGCTTTGAGATCAACAAGTCAATTCTTGACTTTCTCACTTTGTCAATCCCTTCATGTGCTAGGTGCAAAGTGTCCCATATTTGCTTGGCAACATCAACTCCAATCACTCTATTGTAGTCATCATCATCCAAGGCAGTAAGCAACACACTTGATGCTTAACCATTAAGGTGAATGATTCTCATCTTTTCTAGTGTTGGATTCTTGGGATCAACCGGTGGCTCAAATCTATTGTAAACAATCTACCAAATGCCGAGGTGAAGACCAATAAGATAGACTCTCATCAAGTGCTTCCACTTGGCAAAGTTAGTCCCATTGAAATGAGGTAACTTGCCCACAGGCACATTGATGAAAGATCTCCGATCATGGTTAGTCATAGGAATAGAAGAATAGTTAAAGGATATGGCGGCATATTTGTTGTTGTCGCCCTTGCCTTTTCCTTTCTTCTCCTTCTTGTTCCCCTTTGACACTTGGTATGATTCATTATCTCCATCTTCGGAACTACTTGATATGCTTGATGATGCACTTGTTGCCTTCTCTTCTTCTTCCTTCTTCTTCCTAGTTTCTCTTCTTTTCTTCTTGTTTCTCTCTTGAGCCTTCTTTCTTCTTTCCTTTGCTTCTTCTCCTCTAATCATTGCTCCTTCTTCTTCTCTCTTGCTTCTCTTTTTAGCTTTCTTTCTTCCTTCCTTCTTCTCTCATTCTCATTGAGAGCTCCTTCGACATTGGTAGCCTCAAGATGTGGTAGCATGGTGTTGCTTGCTGTCGACGCACTTAACTCACTGCTGTCCATGTCGACATCCACCCGCTTCATGCCACTAGTTCCTCTTTCGGGCTCCATACCTCATGCGGTGAAGCTTATATGAGGTAACCCACTCTGATACCACTTGTAGGATATCTGGTTGGCCTAGAGGGGGGTGAATAGGCCTATCAAAATAAACACTCAAACTTTTATCAAATTCACCTTATGGCACTGCCGCTCTAGAGGGCGGCACTGTCGGATTAGAATAGCGACACTACTGCACCTACAGACAACTTTGAGTCATAGTTTAAAATCCGTGAATGAAAACTTAGATCGGAGAAATTTCCTAGCTTACTGTAGGTATGACAATCATAGATCAAGAGCTAGAAGTGATAGAAACACCACACACAAATAGATTGGCTAAAAACCCTAGAAATTACCTCAACCACAATATGTCAAGCAAGTAATGTAAATCAAGCACAAGTGACATAATAATTTATCCCATAGTTTGGCTCACCACCAAGGCTTGCCTACCTCCACGCTGTTGAGGTTAGCCAGTAAGACTTAGAGCTTTCTAGCCCTTTCTCGTTCTCAAGTCAAGAGACTTAACTCTTGAGATGAGGGGTGGCTTTACTAGCTTCAAGAGATGGTTACAAACCTCCCGGGCTGCCACACAAGTTGGCAAGCTTCACGGGTGATGCTCTAGCCGGCTAGGAGCTAAGCTCCAAGAGTAACAAACACAACCGCCAGCTAAAACATGAACCAAGTGCTCTTTAGAGTTGGGAAATAAATGGAGCTGCTCTCTAATCGAGTTTAGGACCCTTTTTCCTCAAGGATTGATGGGGAAATCAATGGATTTGCTTGAGGGCTTGAGGTCACCAACGGAGGGAGAGAGAGAGAGAGCTCCTGCTCTTATTTGGACATGCTCAAGTGAGGAAGAAGGCAGGTCACCATTGGGAAGGAAGGGGAAAGATATATACCCCTAGCCCCCAACAATTACTTAAATCGCAGATAGCCGTTGGGGAGGAAAGGGAAAGGTATATATACCCCCAGCCCTCAACAATCACCGCACCCAAGGGGGTCGGGTGAGATGGAGCCCTGCGACCTTGGGGTCGGGCGAGACCAAGCCCGCAGCCTTGGGGTCGAGTGAGACGAAGCCTGCACCCAAGGGGTCAGGCAAGCCAGATCCCATGACCTTGGGGTCAAGCGAGCCGAAGCCCGCGACCAAGGGGTCGGGCGAGCCGAATCCCGCAACCTTGGAGTCAGGCGAGCTAGAGCCTATGACCAAGGGGTCGGGCGAGCCGGATCCCGTGTCCTTGGGGTCGGATGAGACTTTTAATACATCTCAAGCCATCCAGAGAAGTTAGCATCCTTGTGCCACGACTCAAGTGCGGCAGTGCCTCTCTTCAAGTGCGACAGTGTCGCACCACGCAAGACAGCAAGGGTAATAGTGAAGTGTAGACTGTCTTGGCTGTGAATCTGAGGATGCTTGTGATTGTTTGAGCACTTGGTAGCACATATTAACTTAAGCATTGTGTCCCCCTTTATAGTATGTTTTTTCTATACTCAAATTCAAGATATAAAAAAAATCTTAAACCTCTTTTGAGTTTGAAGACATCTATATTTGTAATTAGGGGCTCCTCCATTTCATGTAGCATCCTTGAATATAAATTCTCTGTTTGTCATCTCGATAAATCTCATTAGTTCTCTAATTACGTGGTCATTATCACCAAAACCCACAATTAAGGCTTGATTGCACTTTCATCCCAGAGTGCTCGGCACCGCCCTAGGAGTGCTCGGCTCTATTGCTAGAGTGGTCGGCACCTCCTCTCTAGTGTCTCCACCACCATGGATGACCAAGTGCTCGACGATGAAGGTGCTGGTGAAGCCACCAGCTTCCCCCATGCCCGGACTGTCCTAGTCCTAGGCTACATTCTCGTCGAACACGACATTGCGCGAGACAACCACCTTGCCTCCACGTGGGGCATAGAGCTGGTATGCCTTGGTACCTTCCCCATAGCCTAGGAGCACCATCGGTGTGCTCCTGTCCTCTAGCTTGGTGAGGACCAGCTTCGTCTTCCTGATGTGGTCGATGCAGCTGAATGTCCAAAGGAAGGACATGCTCGGCTTGCGCCCATACCAAGCTTCAAACGGCGTCACGCCCTTCAGGGCCTTTGTGGGCGTGCGGTTGAGGATGAACACCACCGTGGTCAGTGCCTCACCCTAGAACCTTGCCGGCATGCTCTTGGCCTTCATCATGGATCGAGCCATGCCGACCACTGTCTGGTTCCGCCGCTCCACCACGCCATTCTGATGTGGTGAGTACGACACGGTGTGGTGTCGCATCACACCCTGACCCGGGTAGTACGCAACAAACTCCACTGTAGTGAATTTGCCGTCGTGATCAGTCCACAGCACGCGCAACTACTTGCCGCTCTCCCGCCTCCACGCACACCTTGAACTTCTTGATTGCCTCTGTCGCCTCGTCCTTGCTCGTTAGAAGTTGCAGTCACATATAAAGACTGCAATCATCCATGAGTAGGAGGAAGTACCGCCGACCACCGTTTGTGGCTGGCGTGATTGGCCCGCAGAGATCACCGTGGACGAGCTCGAGAGTGTCTGCCACATGATACTTGGCTGCCTTTGGGAACGACAACCTTCTCTGGTTCCTAGCCAGGCAGCTGTCACACAGCTCGCCTGCGTGCTTGATGTGGGACAACCCTCGGACCATCTTCTCTAGCTGACCGAGCGCGTCGAAGTTGAGATGGCCAAACCGAGCATGCCACGGCCATGGCTCCTCGGTGTGCCATGCTGCTAGGCACACCGGCTGCTCCACCTTCAAGTCAAGCAGGTACAGCCGATTCTGGGACCTCTTCACCTTGGCAAGAAGGCGCTGCTCTCGGTCCCTGATCCTAAGGACGTCGTCCTTTATCAGTATCTCGCTGCCACACTCATTTAGATGGCCAATGTTGATGATGCTTGAACGCAGCGGTGGAATGTAATATACATCCGTCAACACATGGTGCTTGTCATTCTGGCACCTGAAAATGATGGTGTCGCGCCCTCGGATCGCCACCCTTGAGCCGTCATCGAACTTCACCATGCCGGTCACGTTGCCGTCGAGCTCGGAGAAGGCTTCCTTGGAGCCTATCATGTGGTTGCTGGCGCTGGAGTCTAGGTACCACCGCTGCTCCTGCTCGCCGCCCACATGTCCGAGGTAGACTTGGGCGCGTGGTTCGTCGAGGTTGACAACCTTCAGAGCTTTGTCGTGCCCTTCCACCGCCATGACCTCTCCCTTCTCCTCGACCTCAACGTCGTGTAATGCACAAAACATCGCCATTAGGAGAGTGGCCTCATCATCCTCATCAGCCTGCGCTAAATGAGCCTCAGCTTTCTTCTCCTGTTTATGATTTGGGCACTCCTTTGCCCAATGACCCATCTTCCCGTAGCACCGACAGGCGTTGGGGTCGACCTTCTTCTTTTTCTTCGTAGAAGCCTTGTCGCTGCGCTTGCCATCGCCACCGTGGCTGGAGGAGGCTTCCTCGGATTTCTTCTCCTTCATCTAGGCAGCCCACTCCTCCTCTGTCAACAGCAGCTTGCCGCTGTTAGTCGTTGTTGTGGCCTGCTCCATGTGCTCGTCCGCCGCCCACAGATGGCCTGCCACGTCCTCAATGGTGAGGGTGGACAAGTCCAGCATCGTCTCTACGGAGAGAGCGATCTATATATACTTCACCGACACGGAGTGGAGGTACTTGGAGACCGTCTCTTCTTCGTCGATGGTGACGCCGTGACTCCTCAACTTCCTGATGAGTGACTGCAGGCGGAGGGAGAAGTCCTCTACCAACTCACCATCCTTGAATTTGAGGTTGGCATACTCCTGCTTCAGTAGCTGGGCCATCGCCTTCTTTGCGCGGTCGGAGCCGACGCGCATCGCTGCAATGGCCTCCCACGCCTCCTTAGCAGAGTTCTTCGCCCCTAACGGCTCCCTGTACTCCGCTGGCATAGTAGCGAGGATAGCCTCCAACGCTGACATGTCGTCTTCTTCGTTGTCGGTGCTCTTGTCAATGGCATTCCAAAGTCGTTGGGCTCTGAGCTTGACCTTCATGGTCACCGCCCACTCACCATAATTAATGCGACTCGGCGTCGGTCAACTGGTGCGCTGACTTTCTGCACCGTGCGCACGACGACCTCCTATCGTGGCTGGGCAGCCACAGCAGCGCCGCTGCTGTCACCTATCTCCAAACCGTCCGTCATCGTCAGCAGTTAGTCCGGCGACGACGCTTGTATAGCTCCGATACCACTTGTTGGTCTCGAGATCTCCCGCACGGGTGAGCCGACCGCTCATCGTTGTTGCCAACCATACACACTACGGCTGAAGGTAGAAGAGTGAGGGAGAACAGAGCGCGCGCACATACAGCACATGCACCAGCGTTGACCGGAGCTCTGCAGAGGAGATGACAAAACTGAACTCGCTCACTTTACTGAGTTGCTGTGGAAAGCTATATATACAACTCTACCCATCTAATCCTAGTACACAGACATGCCAGACTGCCATGCTGCAACAGTGACCAGATATGACAGCATGGCTGACTTTGGCGTCTGCCCCTGCCATGGCTACAGTGCAGCAACAGGGAGCCCTTTCGACGTCTGCCCCTGCCACGCGTTCAGAGATAAAAGAGCAGCAGATTACTTTACATGCTCATCCCATTTTGAGGACAATTAATTTCTTTTTACTGCCACACTGATCAAATGACTCCATCCACGACAGCAGGTCCGTTCATACATTCATAGAGTACAGAATTTCCCTCTTACGGACACGGCTAAGAAAAAAAAAAATTTAACAAACTATGAAGAGGGACTTGCCATTTCTTTCAAGCTAGCTCCGTTGCAGGTCCGTGCTTCCTCACTTTTTCCTATTTGTTTTCACAAAGTTTCATATTAGCATGTGACCCATTGCTGCCATTTGTGCAGCCTTAATGGATGACGAAACCAGTTTTGTGTTGTCTATAGGGTAACCTCCTGGAAAAGAAAGGTCCTTCTCAGGAGGAAATAATTGTACTTGCTCCAAATCTTTGGTCAAAACTACAAAACGGAGCTTTTGCTACCAATCTATTTGAATATGTAGATCACACGACAGCCTGTGATGTGTACCTCCTAAAATATATATGCATGGCATGTATTAAAGTATTGAATGTCTCTATTCTCATGTTCATCCTTCGAATGACCCCGTCGTTGTGGTTAACTTTTTTTTTCCCGCCCAATACATATCTCCTGACTGTTCTTTATTCTGTATGCCTAATGTGTAAGTACAAAGCTTGCACCTATGAAATCAACGGGTTTGCTGCTGTACAAGCCAGTTCCAATATTGTTTCTGCATCGAGACCAAGAGAAGGCATATGCCTGAACGACGATTAAGCTGCTGTCCTCTCTCTCTCTCTCTCTCTCTCTCTCTCTCTCTCTCTCTCTCTCTCTCTCTCTCTCTCTCCTCTCTCTCTCTCTCTCTCTCTCTCTCTATATATATAGATATATATATATATATATATATATATATATATATATATATATATATATATATATATATATATATATATATATATATATATATATATATATAGACACACACACACACACACACATTAGAGAGAGAGGGACATTCGGCTTACGCTTTGGTATGCATGCAAAAGCGCGCATGACTAGCGCGCCAACCGATCTAGTATAGTAATGGCGGATTCCAAGTCAGTCTCCGGCTGCCGTGGAAAACTGGAGACGGTGGCAGCCTCACAGGTCTTTTCTCTGACCAGTGTCGTGTTCTTCCTGTAATCCTCCAAGCCTGGTCCATCAGTAGGCCAATCATGTCTGAAAACTGAAGACTGAAGACGGAGCGGAGCTGCAACAAAGAGTTGTGTGTATATCCAGTCCAGTCAGACACGCAAGCATGGAGGACTCACTGCTGCTTGCCGTGTGACTGAACCCATTGATTGGCTTTGACAGTTGACACTGAGCTGTTCCTTTCATTCAGAGTAGGACGCGCTCGTCGTCGTGCTTGAGCCCAAGGAAAGGGGGAGTTGCCATCGCTGAGAGCTCTCTGTTTGGATCTTTGTAGTTTGGCTCGAATCTGGCAGTTCGGTATTCTGTGACTTCTGTTGTATCCTGAGTACTAGTAGCTGTTATCCAAGAGGGGCATGGAACCTTGTAACGGCTTGGCTGTGTGAGTTCTTGTCCGTGGGATTCAGATTCTTCAGAGAATCAGAGCTGATGATGTCTTGCATGCTGGCATGTGAGTAAAGCTTGCCGTGCAGCAGTACGTCCACCAGTCATAATACTCTCAAGGTACTTCTGATTCTCACCGCCAAGTTCTTGTGTTTACGCAAAAAAAAGTAGAAGATAGACAGAGAAATCTAAGTACCTGATTGTTAGCAGCCTGAATTCCGCTCTCGTTTCTCTTACCTGCGGATACAATCTAAACTGAAACTACAGACTAAAGACAATCTTTATGATTTCGTCTGTAGGTTGCCGTCGAACGTTTAATCTTCCATGGCCGCCACGGCTAAGCTCCACTTGGCTCTGAGCTTCGTGGGGATCATCTCGATCCTCTCCCGCTTCTGCACTGCGTACACTCCGGCAGACAACTACCTCATCAGCTGCGGCTCCTCGGTCAACACAAGGTTGGGCCCGAGGGTCTTCGTCGCCGACGATGACTCCACCTCCGGCTCCGTCACCCTGACGGCGCCCAAAAGCGCCGCCGTGAAAGCCTCGCCCGACACGGCGGCGTCGGGTTCCGACGAGGCCGCGCCGGCGCTGTACCAGACAGCCAGGGTGTTCACGGCGCCGTCGTCCTACTCTTTCCACATCAGCCGCCGCGGCCGTCATTTCGTCCGCCTCCGCTTCTTCCCCTTCGCGTGCCAGGGCTACGACCTCGCCGCCGCGAACTTCAAGGTGTCGACGCAGGACGTCGTCCTGATGGACGGCTTTGCACCGGAGAATAAGACGACGGACGGCACGACCTCGCCGGTGCACAGGGAGTTCCTGCTGTACGTGAAACGGGAGACGCTCGTCGTCACGTTCGTGCCGCTGGCCGGGGCCCTCGCCTTCGTCAACGCCGTCGAGGTCGTCTCGGTCCCCGACGACCTCATCGCTCGCCCGGTACAGACGTCGTCCGGCCAGCTGCTCGACCCGGCCATGACGCCGCTGCAAACCGCATACAGGGTCAACGTTGGCGGCCCCGCCGTCGCCGCCGACGGCGACACGCTAACGCGGGAATGGACCACCGACGAGCGCGTCTTGGTCGGCTCTGCCGTCACCCGGGAGGAGGCCTATAACGGGAGCCTGAACTACCTCCCCGGGGAGGCGACGCGTGACGACGCGCCGGACGTCGTGTACGCCACGGCCAGGGAGCTAACCCTGTCGAGCTGGCTGGACTCGTCGAAGCAGATGACGTGGCAGTTCGACGTGGACGCGCAGCCGTCGAGCTACCTGATCAGATTTCACTTGTGTGACATCGTGAGCAGGCCGCCTCACCTCCTCCGCGTCGACGTGTACGTGGACAGCTACACGGTGGTGGAAGATCTTGATCTCTCCACGATAGGTAATGGCACTTTGGCCTTCCCGTACTACAGGGATTTCGTCTTGGATTCCAGCAACCCATCCGGCAAGATCGCAATCTACGTTGGCTCGTCGTCGGTGATGAACATGAGTAATAGTAGTATTTTGCAAGCTCCCATCCTTAACGGGATAGAGATCATGAAGATGCACTTCAGCTCAGGTTCTGTCGTCGTCGTCGAGCCGGCGGCAGGATCAAAGACGCGGCATTTGGCCATCGTTTTGGGCTCAATCTGTGGAGCATTCGCCGTCGTGTCCGTTGCTGCTGTCCTTGTCATTTTCCTTAGGAAGAAAGAGGAGAACGTGCTGCCTACACCGTCGTCGTCCCGGAGCCAGTCGCCGACTCCATGGATGCCGCTCCTCGATCGGCTGAGCTTGCGCAGCCGACGACCGGGCGCCAGCGGAGCAGGGTCATCCAAATTCGCCGTCGACAGAGACATGCCAGGAGCGATCCCCATCGCTGCCTCTCAGGTTCCGGTCCCGAGCTACCGCTTCCCGTTCGCTGTGCTGCGAGACGCGACCAACGACTTCGACGAGGGCCTGGTCATCGGAGCCGGCGGCTTCGGCAAGGTGTACCGCGCGACGCTCCCGGACGGCACCAGTGTGGCCGTGAAGCGCGCGAGCCCGGAGTCGCGGCAGGGAGCGCGGGAGTTCCGCACGGAGATCGAGCTGCTGTCCGGCCTGCGCCACCGCCACCTCGTGTCCCTCGTCGGCTACTGCGACGAGGGCGACGAGATGATCCTGCTCTACGAGTACATGGAGCACGGCTCGCTCAGGAGCCACCTGTACGGCGGCGGCGCCGCGGGGCGGGCGGCCCTCGGCTGGGCGCAGAGGCTGGAGGCCTGCGCCGGCGCGGCGAGGGGCCTCCTCTACCTGCACACGGCCCTGCCCAAGCCGGTGATCCACCGCGACGTCAAGTCGTCCAACATCCTCCTGGACGGCGGCCTCGCCGCCAAGGTCGCCGACTTCGGCCTGTCCAGGGCCGGGCCGGAGCTCGAGGAGACGCACGTCAGCACGGCGGTGAAGGGCAGCTTCGGGTACGTGGACCCGGAGTACGTGCGCACGAGGAAGCTCACCACCAAGTCCGACGTGTACTCGCTCGGCGTGGTGCTGCTGGAGGCGCTGTGCGCGCGCCCCGTCGTGGACCCGAGGCTCCCCAAGCCGATGGTGAACCTGGTGGAGTGGGCTCTGCACTGGCAGGGCAGGGGCGAGCTGGACAAGATCGTCGACCGCAGGATCGCCGCCGAGGTGAGGCCCCAGGCGCTGAGGAAGTACGGCGAGACGGCGGCCGGGTGCCTCGCGGCGCGAGGCGAGGATAGGCCGGCGATGGAGGACGTCGTGTGGAGCCTGCAGTTCGTGATGCGGCTGCAGGACGACAACGGCCTCGAGTTCTCCGACGTCAACAGCTTGAGCCTGGTGCGCGAGCTGATGCCGCCTTTGGATTCTCGTCGGACAAGCTCGCATCAGAACGAAGCCGGCTGCGAGGAGGGAGAGGGAGAGGGTGTCACTGACGCCAACTTCACCGATGTAGATGTGTCCATGCGAGGTGTCTTCTGGCAGATGGTCAATGTGGGCGGCAGATGAAGTGCAGAGAATGTTAGACGATGCGAAAATAAGGAAATCTGATGGATTTATGGCTAGTACACCATCAGATTAGCAAACGTTCAGGCTGCAATGCATGAATAATGGAAAGGTTGAGGTTTCTACATTCCAGAAATAATCATTTTTGATAAAAAAGAATGCATGTATTGAAAAGTACTCGCCAAGAATTTAAACATCGACAGAGTAAGAAGGCAACACCACCAATGTGGCAATGTAGAGCATATCTATTCATCTAAGATATATCAGACGAAAATGTGATGATGTTATGTGCTAATAATGCAATCCCGCCCTAGTCCCACAAACCATCTTTGCACGCATAAAGATTTTTTTCATAATAGAATAATAAGAGCAAGCAAAAATGATCCATGTGCACTTTAAAGTTACAAGTAACAGATGGTATGGTTTATCCAATGCATAATAAACACAAAAAACCAGCCCTAATCATAAAGATGTTTGGGATGGTTAACAAACATAGGGGGGAAAACCCATCCCAGAAACATATTCAGGGGGATGTGTGGTGATTGCCGTTATCATTGACCCCTGGGCTAGGGCTACGACCATTGGCTGCTGGACTGATCTCACGGCGCACGCGGTCTGAGGGACTACGGCTGTCAGGTCTCCTTGGGCTCATGCTATAATCCAGGCCATTGCGTTCCCTTGGTGCAGGGCTCCTGCTACCATTAGGGCTGGGGCTGCGGTCTCTTCCCTTGGAAGGGCTCCTCCTAGGGCTGCGGCTGTCGCGAGGGCTCCTCCTTGGGCTGTGGCTGTCACGAGGGCTCCACCTTGGGCTGCGGCTGTCGCGAGGGCTCCTTTCATCACGGCTGTTCCGCCTTGGAGATCGTGAACGACTATGAAAAGGAAAGAATACAATGTTAGTGCTTGACACTACAAACTTCACAAAGATGAGCAGAGGAAGAAATAACTGAATCAGAACACAGAACTTTAATCAAATTAAAAAGCATTTTATACCGTACCAAATCAACAATCAGCTTTTTGTCATACCAAATCACTAAAAATATATTTGGAGCATTCTGAGTAGTTTAGCATATTCTATATTGTACTCGCAAGTAACCCATACAACAGCCAGAACATCACTATGGCAGCCAAGGATATGCACAACTAGAAAATAATAATGCTCTGATTCAGATAGTTATGTGTCTGAGATGTCGTATAAGCTAAAGTATCAACCATAGTACTCCATGGGACATCATCATCATGACAAATAAAATGAAAGTACTAATATAGCAACCAATTGGTTAAATCGAAATACACAGTCACATACCTATAGCTCCTACTGCGGCTCCTACTGTAACTCCTATCAAGGCTCCTTTCGCGACGAGGGGATGGGGATCTTGAGTAACTTCTTCCACGCCTACTTTGAAAAAAGAGAACTTACGTTCAGGCATAAAATGATTCTAATTGTAAAAAAGAAGAAATCTCACAGGAGGTACCTCAGATTCTTAGGGCTGTTTTGACAGTCTCTTTCTATATGGCCTCTATCTCCACAGCGGTAGCATCGGTTTTTCCAGTCACCAGCTTTGCAGTCACGAGCCCAGTGCCCATCCATACCACAGTTAAAGCAGCGGCCAGAACCAGGAGGCGGTCTACTGCCCATATATTCACGGGATCCTCCTGGGCCACGTGGAACCTAAATTGCAATGAAAATTGCATTCAGGTGGAACAAGGAATCAGATAATAATAAAAAACATAAAACAGGAAAAGGAATAAATTACATATTACAGAGGGCTGTTGTAGCTTACCCCTTTTGCAAACTCAACAATCAATCGGCTACCATTGAACTCCCTATCATCAAGGTGATACCTTGCATCATCAGCATCCCGGGGATCACTGAACTCCTGCAATACAATTCAGAAAAAGGAGGCCTCATATATGTGAAAAAAGTAAAAAGCTATTTAGTTGACAAAAATAACTCAGGAGCCTGAAGTAGAGCGAGACCACTTACAACAAACGCAAACTCATGCTTCATATCCACATAACGCACTCTGCGGAAATGGTTTCCAGAAACGCCGTCAAGAAGCAAGTAGAGAAATGAATCATCGGCCAGAAAGAACTAAACAAGTCATGACTGTGAATTTCCATTAAAACAGTTTTTTTTTTCAAAAGAATCAGCAAAGTTTCAACTTTGGGAGAACAGCCAGCAATTGCACCAAGGGCACCCTCCCACCATGGACACCGAGGTTGGGTAAGCCCCCAAAACCTTCAACAAGATCATCCAAGTTAAAACATGAAGGGCGTGTGGATCTAATTCTAATAAAAACAATGCTGAGCATGACAGTACACAGCAGCCTAAGATGCCCCAGGTAACAGAGATTCTAATGGGTTTTTTCATATATTTTCAGATCAAGGAAAGCAAAGAACAAAAGTATTTTATTTCATTTCAATCAATTGATTAGATATCAATGGACAAGCTTCCAGAAGGAAAAAAATAGAATAGCTTACGGTGATTTCCTTGTAACTGAGGTCTTATATTATGTAGGATCATGTCGAAATAGGTGTCACTTCAAGCAGGTGAGAAAGGAATGTTATGTGCTAATACCATGCAAAATATATTGTTACATCCAATTAATTAAGGGTTCAATCTCAAAGATACAACAATTTGTAAGGGGATTTCATAGTCATTCTGCTATCACCTGCAAACCAAACAGGTTTTAAACCTTCCTGCTACCTTTTCATGGAATTTGGTTATGCCATTATGGTATAAGCATACAGGCCAAATGCTATATACTATCCAATAGGTAGATCCAAAACGCTAGGGACATACAGCTTGTGGAGCGCAGAAGCTGGGCTTTTGGATCCCAAGCTGGATTCCACAATGTAGTGGAATCCACACAGGGCCTAAGTTGCATAAGTAGTTCTGTAAATTGGACGGAGCTAAAAAAAACATTGTAATACAGATCAAAAGCATCCATAACTCGTCAATTTTTTTTTTTTAAAACTTTGTTTCATGAAAAGCACACACAAGATCTCAGGTTTAGAACCAGCTTGCTGACCTCCCATATCTGCCGAAAAGGTCTTCAAGGTCCCGTGTCCTCGTACGGGAGGAGATACGACCCACATACAGCCGTGTGTTCCCACCGTAACGATCATCATAGCGGGGCATCTTGCCTGCAATACATAATCGATTATATTAGCATCTCTGCATTTGTACCCAGAATATAAAGCAAGGAAGCATCGAAACAGAGAAAAACACATGATACAAAAGGCAGCCCTAACACCCAAACATCTCACGGTGCATTCAAGTCAGTCAGGTCATTTCAATGGCGAGTAGTACTACTACTAACAGCAAAAACTCGAAACAAGTAGGCGCTACAATCGAGCAAAACTTCCATACTTGACCTAGCATTGACCTAGCAAAGATTACAGATCCATCTGCACGCAATCACATAATAAAGGACATGACATGGGTGTACATACTGACAATTTTCGCAAACAAAATATCGAAATGTACAGATTTGTAATTAGATCGGATCCAAATATAAATAGCGTGATTTATTTATTTTAGAGTATAAATAGCGTGATTTATTTTAGAGTATAAATAGCGCGATTTAGGGTTTGGGAGCTTGGTTCCGCACAGCGAGAAAGGGAGGAGAAGCAGTGGGTGTACCTGGTGGGTGGTCGTCGCCGGGCCCGAACGACTGGCGGAGGGGCTGGCGGCGGCAGCGGAGGGCGACGGCGGTCGCTCAGTCGTCGCCACGAGACACGGGGTAACGGGAGCCGGGAGGAGAAATTTTGGTGTCGGAACTCAGGCCGCGTCAGCCACAATTTTATATCCGGGCCACGGGCCACGGGGCTTGAGGGTTGGACGGCCGGGATTCGACAGGTTGGAGTCATGGACGGCCACGGTGGGCATCGGGAGGAGGCGGGACGGCGGGTAGTACTTGATTTAGGACTTTTGTATAGGTTTGGAAGGTTTGGAAGCCCATGAGGACTTGTCAACCTGAGGCCCTGTTAAAGTCCAGTTGTTAAAACAGGTCCACTTAACCCAGACTAGCTTGGAAAATACTAGAGGCCCGTTTACAATATTTTTTTATGACGATTGTACCCTCTCCGTTTTTTCACATGTGTTATCTTAAATCAAATATTTCTATCTTTATAACCATTATTTTATTAAAAAAACTCGGTTAACAGTATAATATCTATGTTTTCAAAAAAATCTTTTATAATATACAATGAACATGTTATGAAACTACATAGATTTTTTTTTGTAATTGATAACTAAATATATAAATGTTTGATTTATGACAAACTTAATGCGATATATATAAAAAAAACAGAGGCATGATAAAAACTTCAGGTATGCACGGGGATGAGACGTGCCAGGTGTGCGGTTTTGTGGCCGTGGAATGTTAGCCGTGAAATATGGCAAGCATCTCGCCGGTCCTTTGCATTTGGGCAAGAGAATTGGAATCCAATACACGGCCTTATCGATCAGCCTGATATGAAGCTCCTCGAAGAATATTGCATGATCGAGGTCGGGGGTGGTACGTGTGCGGATTCGGCACACCTCGAAAGGTGGCGGGAGGCGCTATATAAATTCGGGCACACAGCAGAGGCCAGCTGAGGGCAGGGAGCAGGAAGCAGAGCACGGGTTCGATCGAGGTATAGCGCGCGCATCCGATCCATCACGAGAGCAACATGGGCGGAGAGCACGACATGCACGGCCACAACGGCGGCGTGAAGGGCTACGTGTCCAACCTCGTCCACGGCGGCGGCGGCGGCGGCGGCGGCGGCGGCGGCCATGGGCACGGCTACGGCGGCCACGGGCAGGGCTACGGCCACGGGTACCCTCCTCCGGCCGCCGCCGGCACGTACCCTCCTCCGCACGGCGGCTACCCGCCCGCTGCCCACGGGTACCCTCCTCCGGCCGCCAACGGCGCGTACCCTCCTCCGCACGGCGGCTACCCGCCCGCTGCCTACCCCCCGCACTCGGCGCACTACGGTACGGGAGCACTACGTGTATATACGTTCTATATAAATAAATACTCCGTATATAATAAGTACAGTATTTCTGAATTCTGTGACATTTACCGTTTCTTCGGCTCATCATCAGGGCACATGGGGTCGTACCACGGCAGCCACAGCCATGGCGGCGGCCACCACGGCAGCTACGGCGGCAAGCACAAGGGCGGCATGCTCGGCGGTGGCAAATTCAGGAAGTGGAAGTGAAGCCATCCAAACAAACAACGCTCTCGCGCTACCTACATCTACGGCTCTACGTACGTATCTGCCAGCCGGCAGCCGCGTATACGTACGTATCCTGCCAGCTGTAGCTAAACATGCACTGCACACACTTCCTATAAACTAAATAAAGTGCAAGCAGGCAGGGCGCGTACGTGTGTACGTTCAACACGAGTGCTGCTGTGACCGTGTGACGTACTGTAGTCGTTATTTGTCTACGGAATAAAGTGCGACGTGTGTGTGTGTGTGTGTGTGTGTGTGTGTGTGTGTGTGTGTCAGTCCAGTAACTAAAATAATGGTCATGTTCATGTAACGTGCTCGGAGTGTAATACAGTACTATGTGTGTGTTTTATTATTATATTAAATCTCATACCTTTTTTTGAGAAACATTACATCTCATACCTTGAAATTGCTTTTTTGTTCTGAGAGGTCGTACCATGAAATTGCAAAGTGACAGAACCTGAAGTGAGTGCTTTGGAAACCAAATCGGCCCACGAGATTAGGCCCAGCATCTAATCCGAGCCAAATTTGTCCGGCCCATAATAAGGATGGGCCCAGAATACAAATCTTCGCCGAACGCGGCTTGTTTTGCGCTGACCTGAACCGGGGAATGAAGCGACAACACATGCCTTCTTCTGCTGCACCCAGCAGGCCAGGGGGACAGCACCTGAACAAGAACAAGTTACAGTACTACTCCAGCAGCAGGCATCCTGCCGCGTGCATAGTTCGTGATCGAGCGATACGGCACATGTTGAACGCGGCTGGAGGAGATCCAGTTCGCCGAACAAGTTTGGTGTGGGAAATATGCGCAAAATCCATTGCTGTTCTGGCACATGTCCAGTTCAGACGTGGATCCTTGTCGCCAAACAAATTCAGAGAACCAGACACACATCATGTATCCGACAATCCCGCAAATTTCATCTGAATCGACACCCGAGTTTTACAAAGGACGCAAGAAGAATGTGTACTACTCCAGTCCTTAACAAACGGTATACGGAACATGGTACGTAAAAAGTAAGAGCTTTTTATAGACAGCGGATTACCAAAAGAATTGTTAACATCTTCTAGCGTATGTCAGCCAGAAAACCAGGCACATCGGTGTCTGTCTAGCCATCTATTTGCGTTTCAGCCTCTCTTTCTGTCATTCCTGCAACACCTGAACGTCCATCCGTTTTGTGTTAGTTGCACCTCCCACTTCGCAGGCTGTCTCAAGGTGCTGCGCTCTACAATTGGTCAGACAGGCCTCTTGTCGGATCATACGTCGACAACAACCTTCTCTGTCGAAAACAGAGCAAACAGGGTGGAAAGAATTAGGAGGACGCAGAGCTAAAGGCAGCTTCAGTTCCAGAGAGTGAGAAAGTGCTTCTTATCTTACCACAGGCTCGAACTGAGGCGCTGACAGGTTGTTCTCGAGGTTTCTCAGCACCAGCAAGATCTGCAGGAGATGATTTCGGTTCAGCTCGACAACAGGAAAGGAAGCCGTGTGGAATCACCTAGTGCTGAGCTACTCACTGTCTTAACGGTGATGTCGTCCAGTTCCTTGAGTTTCTGCAGATGGGTTTCAACTGAGATCGGCGTGTTCGGGTCGAACATGTCGCCGACGAACCTGTACACCTGCGCAAACGGCAGATCCTCTGCAGAAGAAGATCCAGCTCACGGTTATTACGGAAGGGGTTAAGTCCAATTTACACCCTCCAACTTGCAGCAAAGTTCGGATTTCAACCTCGAACTTCAAAACCGGATAACTTTGGTCCTCCAACTCTCGAAAAAGTTCAATTTTCAGCCTTCTGGGCGGTTTTGCGGGTAAACAGTAACTTTTGATATTTTCGAGAGCGCCAAAATTTTATATTATTTTTTCGAGCATCTTAACGTCCTCAAATGAAAAAACTCAAAACTACAAAGTTGTAGATCTCATCGAGGTCTACAATTTATATATAAAAATTATCTTCATCCGACATCGTATTGAAGGGTTTTCTATTTTTTGAAATTTGAGTCTCATCACGCGATAAAATATGGTGCTGAAATTTTATATTATTTTTTCGAGCATCTTAATTTCCTTAAATGAAAAAACTCAAAACTACAAAGTTGTAGATCTCATCGAGGTATACAATTTACATATAAAAATTATCTTCATCCGACATCGTATTGAAGGGTTTTCTATTTTTTGAAATTTGAGTCTCATCACGCGACAAAATTGTTTCACGCGTGATGAGACTTAAATTTCAAAAAATAGAAAACTCTTCAATACGATGTCGGATGAAGATAATTTTTATATATAAATTGTAGACCTCGATGAGATCTACAACTTTGTAGTTTTGAGTTTTTTCATTTTAGGACAGTAAAATGCTCGAAAAAATAATATAAAATTTCAGCACCATATTTTATCGCGTGATGAGACTCAAATTTTAAAAAATAGAAAACCCTTCAATACGATGTCGGATGAAGATAATTTTTATATGTAAATTGTAGATCTCGATGAGATCTACAACTTTGTAGTTTTGAGTTTTTTCATTTGAGGACGTTAAGATGCTCGAAAAAATAATATAAAATTTCAGCGCTCCCAAAAATATCAAAAGTTACTGTTCATCCGCAAAACCGCCCAGAAGGTTGAACTTTTTCGAGAGTTGGAGGGCCAAAGTTATCCGGTTTTGAAGTTCGAGGTTGAAATTCGAACTTTGCTGCAACTTTGCTGCAAGTTCGAGGTTTTGAAGTTCGATGAGATCATGTTGTTTCACTTTCACGAGCTCAACTTCGGTTCGCGAGCGGAGTTTGGTGTTGGAAAGGAGGTTGTACGTACCGGGTGATAATGGAAGCTCGATCTGTTCATCCTGCACGACACCAATTGCTGACGCTTCACTTGCGCTGCTGCCACTGCCAGCCCAGTCTATGCTGCTGCTGCTCAGGCTCGGCGCCCCAATGAACCGGCTGCCACCTGAATGAGCACGAAGACGTTATTGTTTTCACAAGGTTTTGGCTGCAGAAGCATAGCCAGAAATCAAGAGTCGTCGTCAGACGAAATTACCGGTGAATGGCACACTCTGGCTCTGCGCGTCGGTGTTCACCAGTGATGGTGCTGCTGTCCCTGAAGCTGACGGGCCTGCCCAGTCCAAGCCTTGCATCTCTGAAAATGTTCAGAAGCAACGTGAGATTGAGAACGCCAGCAACGTGAGAACACCGTTCTGAAAAATGCAGGCTGGACAAAGAAGGCACTTGCCGCTGCTGGCTGCAGGAAGGACACCGGGGCTGTTCCAACCGATGGAACCGTGAGCGACGGCGTCGGACTCGGACAGACCTGTCATGGCGACCGGCGCGCACGTAGGTTGCCGGCCGTTAAGCAATGTCATGGCAGCCGCGGCAGCCGAGCTGCTACCGGACGCCGTGCTCTGCTGCTGCTGCATGGAGAGGTGGCGCCTCGGGTACATCGGCGGCAGCCCGACGGCCAGCCCGAGCTTCTGGACCTTGAGGAAGTACTTCTGGGCATGGCTCCGTATCTGCAGCCGCGTTGCGTTGTTCAGAGTTTAGTTCTTCAGCGAGGTACTGCATGCCCAAGTGCAAGTACGAAACACACACACGCTTCTTTCGATCAGGAAGTGAGGATTCGGTACCTGGATGGTTGTCTTGGTGCTGACATGCTCCTCGATCTTCTTCCAGTCGCGGCCAAACCTGAGGGGGAAAAAATTCACCATCAAATCCATTTCCTGCTCATACTGAAAAACGACAACAAAAATATTCAGAGATAAGCTTCCGAAACAGAAGGCTAGCTCCTGGCTGTCGGTCTGTATCAACTCACATGAGCAGCGCGTCGACGAAGCGGCCGTGCTCCTCGGTGCTCCAGCGCTCCCGGGGCTTGGTGATGGTGTAGGGCTTCCTCGCCTTCTTCCCTGGCACCTCGTTGCCCCCGCTGGTGTCCATGGACGACGACCCTCTCGAATAATCCCTCTCCATGAACCAGCAGCAGCAGATGGGAACGAATGGGATCGATCGTCATCCCCAAAAGCACGGCCAGGTATATATAATACACGCGAGCATGGCAGGGAAGAGAAGCAGGATCCATCTGGAGTTGGGACAGCTAGCTAGCTCGTGTTCAGTTCAGTCACGCGGCGGCCGGCCGAGCTGCCGGGCGGCGGCAGGTGGGTTGGGCCACGAGCGGAAATGGCCGTGCGGCGCTGCCTGTGCGGACTGCGGCTGCGGAGCCGCCCGCGCCTAAGATTTAGGCGGGGCGAGGAGATCGGCGAGCGCGTAGGGTGTAGTAGCCACGGTTGGTTGGTTGGCACTTGGCAGTCGGCAGTCGGCAGTTGCATGGAAGTGGCAAGGCTTGGCGGAGTGGCCTTTGCGCCGCTTCACGAGGCAGGCGCCGGGCTGGTGCAAGTGCGAGCGGGGGCCGCGTTGCGTCGGAGCGGGACGTGACCTCGACTCCTCGTGGTGTCGTCGTCGTGGGAGAGGAACGTACATGTGCGGGGCGAGTACGGCCACGCTGGCCCTTTCCTGTTCGGGGAAGTGGGTACCACAGTAGGATCCCGGCGCGGCGGGCCGTGGCCCGGTTGGGCGGCGGCCCCCCGACTGATCGATCGACGGGGTTGGACGGATAGGCCTTGGCTGACACGTCGGATTCCTTCTACGGAATTGTTACAACGGTTTTTTAACCAGAGATTTGATTATTAGTTAGTTTACTACCACCTTCTTAATGAAACACGAGCCGTGAATGAAGGCTAGTTCGCGAAAAAAAAGGGATTTAACTACGGTCTCTTAAACTTCGAAATCCAAGCAAAAACTCATGAAAAATGAAAGATACAAGCAAAGATTCAACTTCCAGTTCCAGCAGATTTCAACAAGAATTGTCTGAACTATACGCGGATCATCACTTTGGTTTCATATCGTACCGTTTGTTTGGATATCGACATTGACAAGCCTACATACGAAAAAGGAAAGTTTCGGCAGTACACGGCACGGAGTCCAGTTCGAAGTGATGCAGCACGCACGCACACGTTAACGTCAGTTTCGTTAGGCTCTCGCTCTTGGCCAGCATGGGCATGGATGGAACACGGCACGTTTTGCGCGTGAGCAGGATTTGGCCGGCAAATGCGCATGTGTCCATTGCGAGAACCAGATATGCATGGCTGAGCACGAGTTCCAGGCTAGCTCTTGCAGCAAAGCACGCGCATATCTCCTGGGAGATAACAGCAGATCGAGGAAGAAGACAACTCGAACGAACGAACACGCACGTGTTTTTAGTGCTACTATCACTACGGGAGGCCGCGGCTTTGCCGAGTGTTTTTACACTCAGGCAAAGAGCCATTTGCACTCGGCAAAGGCTTTGCTGAGTGTAGCACTCAGCAAAGTCCGCTCGATAAAATTTTTCTCGGCAAAGGGTCTTTGCCGAGTGTTTTTTATCGGGGCACTCGGCAAAATAAAAAACAATTTTGCCGAGTGCTTGGGGCGGCACTCGGCAAAATATTTTCGGCCGTTGCGCGCTGGCCGTTAACGGTTATTTTGCTGTGTGCCCGACCCAGCACTCGACAATTTTTTTTTTAAATTACTTTGCCGAGTGCCCCACTCGGCAAAGTTTTTTTTATTTTTTAAAAAAAGTACTTTGCCGTGTGCCCCTGCCTAGGCACTCGGCAAAGTTTTTTTATTTTTTTTAAAAAAATTACTTTGCCGAATGCCCCTGTCCAGGCACTCGGTAGAGTTTTTTTTAATTTTTTTTAAATAATTTCTTTGCCGAGTGTCCCTGTTTAAACACTCGGCAAAGAATTTCTGGATTTTTTTTAAAAAAAAAATACTTTGCCGAGTGCCGCGGCGAGGCACTCGCAAAGATTTTTTTTTTTAAATCTTTGCAATGTACAACAAGCGTTTGACAAAACAATACTGTGATAATTCTTAGAGACAACAAGCTGTCCTTAGTCAGTAACCAGCTATACCATGTGGTTACTGTGATAATACGAGAATCCCAGTGTTGTGCTTCATAATCAGTATAGGAATTCATTTAATGAAAAAGAGATTTTATTTATTAGTTTGAAACTTGGATGTACGTCTAATGGTCATTGCAATCTTAGCAATCAAATCAAGTGCTTCTAACTTCTCAGTGTTCTTGCGGCATAAATATTAGTAAAATAATACACCAAAAGTTTGACAAAACAATCACTAATCTTTCACTACTAGAGAACATACTTTAGAACGATATCCCAATTTGACATTAGCCTCGGCATTTTTTACCCCCGGGACTAGAGAGGCCTTTAGTCCCGATTGGTTATACCAACCCAGACTAAAGGTATACCCTTTAGTCCCGATTGGTAACACCAACCCGGACTAAAGGACCCTTTAGTCCCGGTTGGTAACGGTCCCCCGATGGGTTAGTTCAAAAGGAAAGCATCACATCCATTGTTAGATGTGTTGTGTAGGTGGGGTGGTAAGCTACACGCGAGGCAGTGCATGAGGTCTTGGGTTCGAATCTCACGGGGCGCAGCAGTGGGAGACATTATTTTTTTTTTAACTGGGAGGATCTTTAGTTCCGGTTGTGGCAAACAGGGACTAAAGAACAACACCTTTAGCCCCGGATTGCTAGTCTCGGTTGGAAAACCGGGAGTAGAGCTAGTTTCCAACCGGGACTGGATCTCATTTCTATAGTAGTGTTTAGAGCAGTTTGATTAGAGCCTTCGAGCATCGCGAGTGGCCTCATGTCTTTACAAAAGTTGACATCATGCCACCTAGTGATATATTTAACAAAAATGTTGCTAACAGCCTGCCAATAAGGGAATTAAGTTAACTTGAGAATATAGTAGGGGGGGAAATTTGCTGTAATAATTATGTATACCTAAGTCCTTTGCCTGGGGGAACATAATTGACACAGCACGCCAGTCTTACTTTCAGATTAACCGAAATTAGAACGCTTTGTTTTTGTTAGTGTCATAGTAATCAGTAGTTATCTGCCATCAATTTTAGTACAGAATCACCATCCAATATGTCAACATGTATATTTAAGATCATCTTTCCAATTGCCTCTCCACCTCACATAACACAAAAAGGGGAATGTATTACTATCATATTACGCTTATTCTATTTTCAAACATTTGTTTCTGCAAGTAATAAAAAAAATTCTTGTAACAAAAAGGCGCAATAGGCCTTTGAAGAGGTATCTGACTCCATAGTTTCTAAAACTTGGATGATGAAGACTAAAGGATATCTGTCCCCAAATAATATTTTTGTAAGGAACATAAGGGAATAGGGTGAGATCATCACGTTAGATGTAGTGCCACATCAATAATGGTTTGCAATAATAGATCACGGCAAGTAACGATAAAAAAATTCCTCGTAACCAAAAGGCACAAGAGGCCTATGAACAAGTGTCTGAATACGCAGGGCATTGTTACCTAAAGCCATAAATAAAGAACGCACATAAGGCCAGTTAATGTTACCTAAATAGCACCGCAACGAAGAAATGGTGGTTGATAACAGAAGCAGTATAAGCTAAAGGTGTAAGAAATCAACAGTGCTATGAATGTAAAGAACAGGCAGGTTCAGAAAGAGGTATAAGCTAAAGAAGTACGTAAGAACAGTAATTGTTGAGTGGACTACAAAGACAAGAATCAGTGGCGCTATTAGTCCAGGAAAAATGGCGAGGTCCAACACAGGTGAAAGAGCGAGTTATCATGCGACGAAATACAGTCACAAACAATGAGTAGAGCTATCTATAACAGAACCATGTTTATATACAAAGAGCATACATAAACCGCGGGCAATAGACACATATTGCTCCAAATATGGCATAATCCACAGGAACACCTAAAAGAAACATTTATGACAATATTTGATATCATACCACAAGAGAAATAGGAGGAAGGTGGATATATTAATTGGCACAGTTAGGTTATCAGAGCTAAAGCTCAAACTCATGCATACCTCAGTTATTGGAATTAAAAGAGCACTTCCCGTCAACCTGCAGCAAAATAGCGAATAGCGAGGCCAGAAGTTCAGTGAACTCAATATCAATTTAGTAAACACAATATTTTGCAGGCAAGACAATACTTAAAGGACAATGTCACACATAGGGCATCAACCTTAGAACATGAGACTAACCATGGAGATCTTATCGACAAAAGTTGCAGTAGTAATGAGAACTGCAGTATCTGCTACACAAGAATAAAATTCAATTTGAAAGAAATTTGTATTGTGTATCGTCCTTTGCGTCACCCAGACCATGGCGCACAGCCTGCTTCGCCGTCGGGCTCAGGAACTGCCACTCCCGCCGCTCTAGCAAATGGAGAAGATCGATGAACACCAAGAAAAAAATCCACTGCGCCGAAGAACTTCCACTGCTGCAGCGCCCCCCACAGTCGCACTCTGCCGCGGGAGCAGCACCCCACATCTGCGCCCCTCCTGACACCGCAGCACCAAGGGGCCGTGCCCCGCCATCGGAGCAGCACCCCGCGGCCGTGGCCGCCGCCCCCGCAGCCTGCAAAACCACATCCGCCGCTGCCTCCAAGGCTTCAGCAAGAGGAGGAGGAAGCTGGGAGAGGTGGGCGCACTCGCCCTGCGCCTGTGGCCGGCCGCTAGAGAGTGCTCGTGCTAGGGCGCCGCACCGCCGCCGCTACCGTGCCACGCCGCCGCCACGTCGGGGCCCGCCCGTGCCAGGGCCTACGCCGGGTCCCTGCCACGCCGTCGCCGTCGCCACCGTCCTCCTTAGAGCTCGAGCCACCAGTGCCCTCCCGAGCCCACGCCGCCGCCTGCTGGTGCTGGGCCTGCGCCGCCACATCCCGGCATCTGGGGGAGGAGGCGACGAGCCTGAGAGTGGAGGGGGAGGGTGCGGCAGCGGCGGGGGTGGGCGCGGCGGCGGCTGGGGTGGGCGCGGGGGAGCGGGCGTGGCTGGGGGCGTGAGGGTTGCGCCGCGCGGGGTTGGGGTGGGCTTTTAGGGCAATTTTTTTTTTGAAAATCAACTTTACCGAGTGCCCCCTCAGCCGGCACTCGGCAAACTATTTTTTTTTTGGCCCAATTTTTTTTCTGGAGCCTTGTGACAGTATTTCAAACTCTATTTTAAAATTTGCGGTAATTTTGACTTTTTTTATATATTTCATTAGTTTATTTCGTTTCGTCGAATTTTTCGGGATATTTTAAATTTGAACTGCAGGTATATGGAATAATAGACTTTGGTCATCCAAAAATTGATACTCATGATATTTAGAGTATGTTTAGGCCGTATACAGGAACTCATATGAAATCTCGAGCATCTTGTTGACGTAACATGTCAAGGTACTTGCCAGAAATGTGATTTTAAATTATATAAAATGCAAATGAAGTCCAAAAATCACGAAACTTGTCGAGGCGTCGTGTTATCGCATGTGGAGGCTGTGGTAAAAAATTGAGAAGGTTTCGAGCAAGTTGTGACGTCGGATGCCAAAAACCCAGACATCTCTACATGTGAAACGAAGTGATCACATGTGGAGATGTCTGAGTTTTTGGCATCCGATGTCACTACTTGCTCGAAATATTATCAATTTTTTACCACAGCCTCCACATGCGATAACACGACGCCTCCACAAGTTTCGTGATTTTCGGACTTCGTTTGAATTTTATATAATTTAAATTCACTTTTCCCGCAACTAACTCGACATGTTATGTCAACGAGATGCTCGAGATTTCATGTGACTCCCTGGATACGGCCTCAACATACGCTAAATATCATGAATATCAATTTTTGGATGACTAAATTCCATTATTCCATGGACCTGCAGTTCAAATTTGAAATACGCCGAAAAAATCAACGAAATGAAATAAATTAATGAAATATACCTAAAAAAGTCAAAATTTCACCAAATTTTAGAGTAGAGCTTTAAATACTGTCACAAGGCTACACAAAAAAATTTGGGTCCAAAATAATAAAAAATATATATTTTGCCGAGTGCCATGGGGAGCACTCGGCAAAAATGTCTTTGCCGAGTGCCGGGCCCAGGAGGCACTCGGCAAAATTTGTTTTCAGAAAATAAAAAAAAATTGCCGAGTGCCTAAGGATGACACTCGGCAAAGTTTTTTTTAAATAAAAACAAATTTTGCCGAGCGCCTGGCTTTGCCGAGTGCCAGGCACTCGATAAAGTCCAGATTTGCCGAGTGCCTGACTTTGCCGAGTGCAAAATTTTACCGAGTGCTACACTCGGCAAAATATTGCTTTGCCGAGTGCCACAATATTTTGCACTCGGCAAAGTATCAGACACTCGGCAAAGTTCAGTTTTCCAGTAGTGTATGGTTGTGTTGTGTCTGTGCACCGAAAATCGTACTGTCATTTTAGGTTTGGTATATGTGGAGCTCATTTCTGAATCTTCATATATATGCTGTGGATCTAGCTAGATAGCACCGTTTTTGGAGAGAAAACGTACGTATCTAATTTCTTCCATCGCTATCGCCATGCTATATATATGGGTTTATATCTATCCAACACCATGGTGGCTTAGATTTTCGTTACTGTATGTAAAACATTAGGCAAAATTTTATTAGAAAAGTATCAATTTACTAAGTTAACGCCTTACGCATTAGGACTAAGCGCTAATCTTCTTTTCCTGAAAGAACGACCTATATGAACTATTTTCATTAGTTTATATATTTTTTATTGAATGATGTTGCGTTTTTTTTCTTTGGGAACAGTCGATGCTGTAATTTTCAGAAGATCTAGGCACTTTTGCTTTTTGGCAGCGTAACGACATTTTTATATATTGCAATTGCAAAAAAGAGCAAAAAAAAGTGGGCTCACTTCACTTGCATAGCTCATTTCAGCATGTATTCCAACTGATGCAAAATGGCCTCTTCGGTTGCTAATGTCGGCCCAAAAGGGCCCATCTATGTGATTCATATGGATTTTCTCACGCTCTGCGTTTTACACGTCAGGAGTTTAGAAGACTTGAACCGAAACTCATCTGGAACATCATCATTATATTTCAATCATAGACTTTGGATAGAGAAAGCTACATAACTAAATAAGAAGTGAAGCTACATATGCCGAACATTTGCTGCCCAAATAAGCACAGTGCATAGGAAAGGACGTCCGGAATAAGAATGGAGTAGAAAAAGAAAACGGCTTGGCAAGCGCCTGTGACTGACACACGCGCTTGGACGTCTGTGCAGCCTGCCCCTGTCCGCCTCGTCCTCGCCTCGCACACGCACCTTGCACCTATCGCTGTGCCTGTAGCTCGTTTCCAGCGACCCGCTCCTCTCTCTCTCCACGCGGGTAGGACCCAGGAGCCGAGATGAGGACGAGTACGCCCCGTTCCTCAGGATCTAGGCACGCCATGCGCCGTTCGACCACCGGCACCTGGCTCGCCGCGCCGGATCCCCCGGCGCCCGGGGTGTGCCCCCATGATTCTTTGAACACACCTCTGAAACATGAAACACTTGAATACAACATACGTTTGAAGTAGATGAGACATTTGAAACATACACTTGAAACATGTGTGTGAAACATATGCAACATCCAGATAAAACACTTGCAACTTACAACATTAAAACACTTACCGCAACATAAGACTGAAACAGCTGAAACAATTTCAACATACTCTTGCAACATGTGTGAAACATATGCAACATCTGAATCAAAAACCACTTGCAAAACATACGTATGAAAATAGATGAAATATTTTGAACAAACGCTTACAACATTCCTCCGAAGCAATTGCAATATACATTTGAAACACTTGAACATACGTTTGCAACATGTCAGGTGCGGCACTCTAGGAGGTGGCGACCACCATGTCAAGCGCGCTGAGGAATTCAATAACTGCCTCGATGGGCAGATCGGGGCCAGGGTTCAAAATTTCGGCGAAATTTCGCGAAATTCGGTAATTTCGGTGGTGGCCGAAAGAAAATTCCGAAATTTTGTAATACACTAATACATGTGTTATATAACTTTAGACTCAATTTTTTATCGTTTATATTGCATATTTTTGTATTCAACAGATGTGTAGTCATAAATCATACTAATATTTGTTTAGATTTAAATATTTTTTTTAGAAAAAACATACTTCATGTGCTAGTCTCTAAAAAAAATTCGCTGAAATTTCGGCCGAATTTCGGGAAATTCAGTAGTTTCGGTGGTGACCGAAATTTTTGCAATACCGAAATTGAAAACCCCGATCGGGGCTGAGAGGCGGTAGAGCGAAGAGCACCGCAAACTTGGCTCCCTGCGAGCTTTTTCGGCTATCGGGGCACGAGGAGCCTCGAGGCCGGTGCGAAGTACAGCATGGCCGTGATGCTCTCGCCGTCTCCAGCTGTAGGACGAGGTGATGAGGAGGATGCTGGCGTCGGCAATGAGGGTGGGGGCGAGCGGGAGGCACGACTTCTATCGGAGGAGCCTGGCGTCGTGGAGGCAGGCGAGGGCGAGCCTGCGGCGAGCGCGGGATAGAGGCATGACAGTGCCGGTCGCTACCAGCAGCGACGCCTCAGACTGCATCTTCGTCGCCCAAAGAAAGTTCATGGCGCACATCCACGATCCACCTCGTGCTCTTTGCTCGGCGCCTGGGCCAAACAGACTTTCACATGATGGGCAGTTCCCGGTCTGCGCCACCGCCCCGCGCGCGCCCTGCAGTACGTGGCGACCAACGCCGCGCCCTCGCACCACGCCTAGGCCCGGCACGTCCTCGAAGATCTCTACGGCCGCGCGCAGCCCAACCACCAGAGAGCACGCCGATGTGACAGGCATGCCGCGACGACCACGGCCAAGTCACCCTGCACGCACAGGTACGGTGGCGGCGGAACAGGAGCTGCGCCTCGCCTTGGAGCTCGTGAAGGAGCACGGAAACAGTCGACGTGGCCGGCTCTCCGTCCCGCATGACTGCATGAGCAGTGAGCACTGGCTGGACCGCGTGGATGGTTGCTGCGGAGCAGCTCGTTATGTCGGAGTACGCCAAAGCCCGGAACCTGATTGATGCTTGCGGATGGCAAGGTAAGGCGAGAGTCATCTCGAAGCACGGAAACCGCGGGGCGCTGGCGAATGACGAACAGCATAAGTCCCTGCTCATTCCTGACTCTGCAGCTTTTGTCGCTCCAATGCAGTTCAGCTTGCCGTTAGAGGTTGGCTTAGCAGCACCGATCACTAATCTTCATGCGTTGATGCGGGATTCTGAGTTGTTGCTGGAGCAAAACAACTGAAATGCAGCGGTGGTACATAGACAAGCGAGTACCAAGCACCACATGCGCGGCCTCGACGTTATGGCGGGTTCGGCGCACTCGTCGTCGAGGAGGCCGTGGCCGTCCATGCCTGGCATACTAAGTACGCGGAGTCTTGCCGCACGGGTCCTCGAATCAACGTCGTCCCGGGCCTTCTGGAGCACGGACACAGCGTGCCGCACGTAGTGGCTGGATTCGGATGCTGCTGTCGGTGGAGATCAGATCAGAGAGTCCTTCGGGTTGACCGTGGCCCTACTGCGTTCGATAAACTCGGCCGCCTCCATGGCCGACGCGACGAGGCCACGTCCATGGGCCTGCGGTGCATGTGCCGGAGCTTCCGGCGTGCGGGCGACGTGCATTGGCGACGGCAGGTGCGCCATAGCTTGTTCTTGGTCCAGAACGCCACGCACACGCACGATACTCGCTCACAAGTCTCAAGTCTGCACCCCAACGTACGATACGACACAGCAATACATACAGCATGCGTCGGCACACAAGGACGGCCATGCTGGCCTTGATGAACGACGCCTGCTCTGCATTCGCATCGAAGTGCACGGCCGTGCGTCTGCCTGCCATGCCGTGCCGTTCGGTCGGAGTGTTGCACAGAGCCCTCAGCCCTAGCTCGTTGTTAGGATATCACTCCATCATATCTCAGTGTTTAACATCAACAGAGTATGAATTTGGGGAAGGAAGAGTGCAACTGAGAGATTACAACGAGCACGGCTCGCCACCGACGCCTCCGGCACAGCCGGCCAGTTTCGTCTGCTTGCTTCCTACCTCTCCTCCTCTCTCACGTGCGAAGAGTCTGTCTACTACACAAATACATGTAGTTTCAACACATGATTTTTTTTTATCATAGGATTAAGATCCAACAGCTTCCACCCTTCTTCTACCTCTAGCCTCCAGCCTTCTTCTACATCCAGACAATCACAAATCACAAGATTACAGATCCACAGATCACAGATCACAAGAAACAATTTTTTCTATGGAAAGACAAATCACAGATCGCGGAGGAGGAGGAGAGGCCTACTTGGAGCCGGATCCGCTGCCGCTGCCACCGCCGCCACCACTGGCGCGGGTGCGGGCGTGGGCGCGGCCGAGGCGTTCCATCCGGCCAGCATGGGTGGGTCACCCCACGCGCGCTTGATCTAGAGCAGCAGCTGCGCCTCGTTCGCCGCCGGCTGGGAGGACTGCGGGGCCGCGCGGGGCAGCAGGCAGCAACAGGGAAGCAGCGCGAGCAGCAGGCCGGGGAGGCACAGGCGTGGTGCCTCCATGCACGCCGGTTATGATATGTGGGCCCTAGACGTCATAGATACAAAAAAAAATCCATGTGTTTTTTTGTGCTAAAACACATATGTGTTGTATAGCATTTCTGGCGAAGATAACGACGGATTCTACACGTCTCTCTCTCGCGCTACGGGCTCACCCATTCTGGGCCGGTGACATTGTTGTTAGGCTGTATCCTTCTCTTGGACCTTCCAGTGTCCTCCATCCTTTCTTCAGCTTCAACTACGACGGTCGGCTTCAAGTTGCAGATTGCTCCGATCACCGGCGACGAGGTCAACCGAGAGGATCATGATCTTGCAAGGACTGGGTTGTAGTTTCATTTTCTCTGAGAGGGTCTTTGTAAGATTTGGTGCATTCCCGGTTTCTAAAGAAAAAACTGCAACGGTCGGCTTCCTGATGTTCACTCCTTCAGAGTCTGGCACTGACAGTGCCGTGACACTAGTCTGGTGATGCTTGCTTGTATGCTGTGGCGGAGCAGGACATCGGTTTGAGGAGTGCGGTCCAGTCGAGTCCGAGGTCTGCCTAGTCCCGGGCGCTCCAGACTCCAGAGCAGGAAGGAGCAAGAACAGCGTGGGTTTTTTTCAAGTCCCGCCTGGAAAGGTGGAGAGCCCGCTGCACGTGCCGACGCTTCGTCTCTCGCGCCTGGTCATGCGGTAGTGATGGGCCATACCTAGGTCACATTCTGTCTGACCAGGCGTCGCTCCGTGTGCGTCGTGCACAAATGTAGGATGTGTTTGGTTGGGTGGTTAATCCTTAGCCTGGCTCCTTGGAGCCAGTTTTAGGCTGTTTGGTTGCTTGAAAGTGGGCCAGGACCTGGATAGGGCTGGCCATCGATACCCCTGAGGCTGGCCAGGATCGAACGGCTGAATCGGTCGTTTTTTCTGGAGCCAGGCCCGAGCCAGCCCCGTGCCCCGTTCTCGTCAGCGTTGAGCAGACCGCCTGGTACGCGCGAAGGAGGACGACGGTGCTTCGGACAGGCGGCCACCACTCCGGAGGAGCTCGTCGTGGCTGGCGGCGACCTCACTCCGGCGCCACCAGCCAGGGAGCTACGATACGGCTGCGCTCCCTTCTTACGGACCCGGCGACGTACGGCGGAGGTCCTCGGCCATGGCGACCGCCGCGGCCTAGACCGCATCTCCGAGCTCGTGGAAGGTCTGGCGTGGCAGCGGGAGACAAAAATTTCTGGGAGACCAGGTACGCATAATAATGATGATACACGTGGTAACATTCATGCACTTTGCTCCATGTAAGCAAGGAACCAACAATTTTCTTTGTTTAGCATGCAGCATGCATGATAATATCAAGGAAAATATAGCAATCAAATTTAGATATTTTCAATATATGGAAAATTAAATAAATCAATATATGGAAATTTAGAGTATACCATACTGTGGGGGTATTAACCCCTATACCCTTACGGCTAAGCTTGGGCTGGCCCGGATCGATGGGTTCGGTCCACCCGAAAGACGACGTGCGGCCCAGTTAACCTGATCGGAGTCCCGCACAAGGAATCAAGCAGGATCCTGGTCGGTTAGAATAGGAATCCTTATCCGACCACATATGGCAATTGTAACTGACTAGGATTAGTTTCCAGATCTGTAATCCTGTCCCCCAGACTATATAAGGCGGGCGGGGGACCCCTCTAAAAAACATCTCTCATTGACATACAGCAATACAAATCAGACGCAGGATATAGGTATTACGCCTTCTCGGCGGCCGAACCTGGATAAAACCTCGTGTCTGTCTTGCGTCACCGTCTTGTTTGGGGTTTGCGCATCTGTCTGCCGATAATCTACTACCTTGGCCATACTCCTAGGTAGACTGCCGACCATATTTCATCGACAGTGGCGCGCCAGGTAGGGGGTGTGCGTACTGCTCCCCAAGCAAACAAGATGGTCATCATCTCCGGCTCCATGGCTACGCCCAACGGTCTCACGTTCACCGTTGGCCAGATCACCTGGACCACCGGCTCCGACGACTCCATCGCCATGACCACGGAGGAGGCGTGGATTCAACCTGCGCCGACAACTACTTCACCTACATCGGCTACGGCTCCGACCACGGTGAACACGGCTCCGACCACGACGAATACGGTTCCGACCACAATGGATCTGGCTCCGACCACGGTACATCTGGCTCCGACCACGCCTACAGCCATGCCAACAACCCGTCATCCGCTTCCCCGCTACAGAGGAAGGCAGATCGACAACACCGACCTGCTCGACTCCATCGATCGGGTCGGCATCAAACTCGCTGAAACCCTAGCTTTGGTAAGTACGATTCAAAGCCAACCTAATGAGCAGGTAACAGCTCCCCACGACAGATCTACCCGACCAGCTCGGACCAGTCGTCCTGCGCGACTTGGAACAGATCTCGTGGTCGTATCTACTCCTGAGGGGCATTTCACTCGCCGCCAGCCAGCCTTCGCGACGAGTCTCCGACTCTGCGAGTACGAAGTCCCGACGGAAAACCACCAGGTCCAGCCCTACAGCCTGCAAAATGCTGCCTCCAGCTACGCGTACAATCTACGACGCCGCTCGGATCTGTGTCCTATATACCGATCTCAGCCGAAGCCATGCAACATCGTCAACATGGTCCGGATTGAAGATTATCAAGAAGGATCCGTCCACACGGTCCGAGAGGGCGACTCCAGCTCCTCATCCGGCATCGCATCCAACGCATCTGTCCACACCGAGCTTCAGCGTCACGAAGATGAAGGCGTCAAATACGATCTGGATCTACCAGACCACGCCCCGGGTTTCCCCTAATTTCCGTCTTTCCCGCCAAGACGAGGGGATTTGATCCACGTTGTCAGCAATGATGAGCCGCCAGCAGTTGGCGAAACAGAACAAGAAAAGACTGCACGCGAAGCACGCAATATTGTCCGGTTTAATCGCCGGCAAATCGAAGCTGAAGCAGACCAGGAGGCACGACGCATAAGGGTTCAACCACATGACCTCAACAATGCTTTTGATAGGGTGGGGGACAAACAAGTCTTCAAGACTCCAAGCACCAACGTAGCCGTCGCCATGGCGACAATGCAGCGGCTGCCCAACACTCCCGAGACCCAAGCAGTCCGTGATGACATACAAGCTTATCTGACAGCTGCTATGGCTCAGACCGCAGAGATGAATCAAGCCCGGGCTCCATCCGTTTCAGTTGAATCAAGCCACAGCCGCCAATACTCAAGTCACTCACAGCCGCTCAACCAACGTGGCTCGCACAACAACAACCCGTCGGACCACCGTCAAGGCGGAAACGGTGGTCATGATGGTGGTCGGGACGAAAACCGCCGCCGGGAGGATAACCGCCACGACATTCGAGGTGACAACCGCCGAGATAACCGCGACAGTCGCCGTGATAACCACGGTCACAGGGCTAATCCAGATGGCAATCGAGATCACCGCGATGGCAATAACGATCTCCGCCATTACCTCGGTGGACGTGATCTGCGTGCTCGCATCAACCAGAGAGCCAACGATCGTGCATCCCATGAAAGCTATCGCCGTATGGAGTATGACACCGACCACGGCCCGCCGGGTCTGAAGCAGTTCACTCCACACCTTCGCCAAGTCATATGGCCCAAGAATTTCAAGCTCGAGAAACTTCAGAAGTACGATGACAAGGAAAACCCCGAATTATGGGTCATGCTCTAAGAAACTGCGTGCCGATCAGCCATGGCTGACGAGCACGTCATGTCTAACTACTTCCCAGTCGCTGTTGGTCATGCAGGTCACCAATGGCTGGTTAGCTTGTCGGCGAACTATTTTGACTCTTGGTAGGAGCTCAAGCAGGCCTTCATCGACAATTTCATCGCTACTTGTGAACAACCCGGCAACAAGTACGATCTTCAACGAATCAGAGATCGGAAAGATGAACCACTACGCGAGTACATTCGGCATTTCTCGGAGATGCGCATCAAGGTCCCATCAATCTTCGACAATGAAGCAATCGAGGCTTTTGTCACCGGCCTCCGCTTCCACGACGCCCTAAGAGACAAGCTCCTTCGGAAGAGACCTAAATCAGTTACAGCGCTCTTGGCCACCACTAAGAAATACGCGGACGCCGACAACGCTAAAAAGATAATCGTTGATGAAGCAGCAAGGGTTCCACGCTCCGACCGCCCTCTGCACCGCAACGATTACCGCAACAATCGTGGTCGGAATGACAATTTTGACCACCGCAACCGGCGCAATGACTCCCACGACCACCGTGACCAACGTAATCAGCGGCGCAACCGCCATGACGATTAAAGGAGCAAGCGTGCTCGGGAAGACGACGGCGAGGTCAATACCGTGAAAAAGGGCGGCGGACGTCATAACTACGAGGACGACTACGCCAAAGCATTGAAGGGGCCCTGCCAACTCCATCCTAAGTCGAACCACACCATGGAGAATTGCCGTGTCCTCAAGACTATCTACACGCGTCAACAGGCTCCGGATACATCCGACAAGCCTAACAACGCAGGGGAACAGCGCAACGAGGACAACGACGACGACGATGCAGACCCTCGCCATAAATACGTCAAGCCGACTGATCGCGTGCACACCATCATCGGTGGCAAGGTGTCCATTGAGACCAAACGAGAACGCAAGCTGCTCGCCCGCGCTTGCTTGAACGTGGCAAACACCAACAACCTTCTCACCGATCCGCGGCTTCCTTCGTGGTCTCACCGTGAAATCCACTTTAGCAGGAAGGACCAATGGGCCGCCATACCTGAGCCAGGGCGTTTTCCCCTAGTCCTCGATCCTTGTATCAACAAGGTTCAGTTCGACATGGTACTGATCGATGGTGGCAGCTCCATTGATATACTATTCAAGAATAGCCTGCCCGCCCTGAAAATATCCAAGGCGGACCTGAAGCCGTACGAGGCACAGTTCTGGGGCGTTCTCCCCAGATAGAGCTCTACACCTCTCGGGCAGATCACGCTACCTGTGCAATTCGGGACCCAGACCACTTCCGCACCGACTACGTCAACTTCGTGGTCGCTGACTTCGACGGCACCTACCACGCTATTCTTGGTCGACCGTCGCTCACCAAGTTCATGGCCATACCTCATTACAGGTATCTGGTGCTCAAGATGCCTACTGAGAAAGGAGTTTTAACCCTCAGGGGCAACGTATACGCAGCTTATACCTACGAGGACGACAGCTTCAAAATAGCAGAGGCCCACGACCTCTCTATTCATATGGCCGAGACCATGCTCGACGCTAAGAAGACCTCGGCCGACCACCTGGAGATCCCAGAGCTCGAGGCTCCGCGCAAGAACATCAGGTCCAAGGAGCACAAGACGATCCAGCTGGTCGATGGCGATCCCAGCAAAACGGCCCTCATCGGGGCCAACCTGGATCCCAAATAGGAAGACGCGCTCGTCAGGTTCTTGAGGAGCAACGTGAAGGTGTTTGCATGGAAACCTTCTGACATGCCCGGTGTACCTTGGAACTTGATTGAGCACTCCTTAAATGTCAACAGCAAGGCCAAACCAATCAAGCAGAAGCTACGACAGTTCGCTCGTGACAAGAAGGAGGCGATTAGGGTAGAAGTTACATGGCTTTTGGCAGCTGGATTTATCAAAGAAGTGTATCATCCAGAATGGTTAGCCAACCCGGTTCTTGTACACAAAAAGAATAATGAATGGAGAATGTGCGTTGATTACACTGATCTCAACAAACACTGCCCTAAGGACCCCTTCGGCTTACCTCGCATAGACGAGGTCGTAGATTCAACCGCCGGTTGTGAGCTGCTCTCCTTTCTCGATTGTTACTCTGGTTATCACCAGATCGCTCTCAAAAAGGATGATCAGATCAAGACATCTTTCATCACACCTTTCGGCGCCTACTGCTACACGACTATGTCGTTCGGGCTCAAAAACACCGGAGCTACCTACCAACACGCTATACAGGCTTGCCTCAACGACGAGATAAGAGACGGCCTCGTCGAGGCTTATGTTGACGATGTAGTTGTCAAAACCAAGGAAGTACGTACCCTTGTTGACAATCTGGAATGCACCTTTGCAGCCCTCAATACGTTCCAATGGAAATTAAACCCAAAGAAGTGTATCTTTGGCATTCCTTCTGGCATACTACTCGGCAACGTCGTCAGCCACGACGGCATACACCCTAACCCAGAGAAAGTCAAAGCTATCTTAGACATGAAGCCCCCAAAAAAGGTGAAAGATGTCCAGAAGCTTACCGGATGCATGGCCGCTCTAAGCCGTTTCATATCAAGATTAGGAGAAAAAGGGCTACCGTTCTTCAAACTGCTCAAAGCATCCGAGAAGTTTGAGTGGCCGGAGGAAGCAGACGCTGCTTTCACACAGCTAAAAGAATACCTCACATCACCGCCGGTGCTTACTGCTCCTAGAAAAGACGAAACTCTCCTACTTTACATTGCGGCGACCGATCGGGTGGTTTCCACTACAATGGTGGTCGAGCACGACGAGCCGGGCCACGCCTACAAGGTACAGTGGCCAATTTATTTCATTAGTGAGGTACTCAATGAATCCAAGACCAGGTACCCACAGATTCAGAAACTGCTCTATGCCATACTGATAACATACCAAAAGTTGAGACATTACTTCGACGGATATCGTGTGGTGGTCATGACCGAGTATCCTCTGGGGGACATCATTCGCAATAAGGATGCGAACGGATGCATCGTCAAATGGGCAATGGAGCTATGCCCCTTTTCCTTGGAATTTGCAAGCCGTACTACAATCAAGTCTCAGGCACTCGTCGATTTCATCGTCGAGTGGACAGACTTAAGCACGCCTGCCTCTCCAGGATCCGACGAATATTGGATGATGTACTTTGACGGTTCTCTCAACATTGACGGTGCGGGAGCAGGAGTTCTTTTTGTATCACCATCCAAGGAGCAGCTTCGGTACGTCCTCAGGATTTGTTTCCCAGCATCTAATAACGCCGCCGAGTATGAAGCGTGCCTGCATGGTTTACGCATTGTGGTTGAGCTTGGTGTTAAACATCTCTATGTCTACGGAGACTCGGCTCTGGTCATCAACCAACTCAACAAGGACTGGGACATGACCAGCGAAAAGATGGACGCGTACTGCAAATCGATAAGAAAGCTAGAAGGCAGGTTCTATGGCATCGAGTACATACATGTGGTCCGGGACAAGAACCAGGCAGCGAATGCGCTGTCAAAGTTAGGATCATCCCGAGCCAAAATCCCACATGGTGTATTCGTCCAAGACCTGCTCACGCCTTCCATCAAAAATGAAGATTCTACGGTCGACAAAACTCTAGATCAGCAATTAGTGGCAGCGGTTCCGGCGCCGAGCACAACTGAGCTGCTTCCGACCACTCATGAGCCAGACTGGAGAACACCTTTCATCAAGTACTTAATAGATGGTAGCGGTTATATCGATCAAACAGAAAACGAGCGCCTGATGCGTCGCAGTAAGCAGTATCTGCTTGTCGATGGCAAGTTATGGCGCAAAAACACTAAGGAGGAAATCTTGATGAAGTGTATAACCCAGGAGGAAAGCGAGCATCTCCTGGACCAAATCCACTCTGGCTCCTGCGGCAACCACGCGGCCTCAAGAACACTGGTCGGTAAGGCTTTCCGAGTAGGGTTCTATTGGCCGTCAGCAGTAGCCGACGCAGAGAAGCTAGTCCGCCGCTGTGAGGGTTGTTAGTTCTTCTCCAAGAGAATCCATGTACCAGCACATGAGATCCAGACGATTCCAGCCTCTTGGCCCTTCGCATGCTGGGGACTCGACATGATCGGGCCTTTCAAACCGGCTCCTAGGAAATTTACATGCGTCTTCGTGCTAATTGATAAATTTTCTAAGTGGATAGAATACATGCCTCTAGTACAGGCATCCTCAGAGAAAGCTATCATGTTCCTTGACCAGGTCATCCACTGTTTTGGCATGCCCAACAGCATCATTACTGATCTGGGTACTCAGTTCACCAGGAACGCTTTTTGGGACTTCTGCGATGAAAGGAGCATAGTTGTAAAATACGTCTCGGTGGCGCACCCCAGAGCTAATGGACAAGTCGAGCGGGCAAATGGCATGATCTTGGACGCATTGAAGAAGAGGATGTACAGAGAAAATGATAAAGCTCCTGGAAGATGGCTTAAGGAGTTACCAGCCGTGGTCTGGGGCCTCCGGACTCAGCCTAGTCGTAACACCGGCGTCTCGCCATACTTTATGGTTTACGACGCTGAGGCAGTCCTCCCACTAGATATAGCTTTCAGATCAGCATGGGTAGAGAACTTCGATGAGGGCAAGGTCAATGAAGTATGGGAGCTAGAAGTCAACAGCGTAGAGGAGAAAAGGCTCGATTCTTGTGTACGCACGGCCAAATACCTTGCTATTTTGCGCAGGTACTACAACAAGAACGTTAAAGAGCGTTTCTTCATGGTTAGGGACTTAGTCCTGAAGTGAAAGACGAACCAGGCTGGTGTCCACAAACTCGCAACCCCATGGGAGGGACCCTTCATGATCAAGGAAGTCACACATCCAACATCTTACAGGTTAGCTCACCTGGACGGCACGGACGTACCAAACTCATGGCACATCGACAAGCTTAGATGTTTCTATGCTTAACTACTGAGATATGTACTTTACTTGTATTTTCGATTTACTTTAATAAAGCAATTATGATTTCTCCGACCACTCTAATGTGTCACTTCGAATTTTATGGTTATTCTAACTTAGCCAGTACAAGTCGACCACCACTCCTTCTACGGTTTTCGGAGCAGGTCCTGTCTCCGGTTCCTCCCAACACATGCACGGGATCCGCTCTCTACGTTGCAGATGATCGGCAGGTCCCCCCTGGTTTGACTTGTCCGCGTCCACGTGTGCACAGGTCATAGTACCTCACACTCCTACCACATGCCAACTAGGGCCGCACAAACCCTTCGGGATGATGTGTCGAGCAAAACGGTACAACTAAACAGAACGTTAATATGTTCCCACTTAGTTACACCAACAAAAAATTTCAAGCTTAAATATGTTTTGTATAAAGCAAACAAGCTTATAATGATATACAGTTACGTTATTACAAGCTTGCTTGAAAAGGCTCAAGTTTACAATAACACAACTATGTCCTCCTTCTACAGCTCTAAGCCTATTACATTGGCTGGTCGGGGCGCATGGCATTTACTGCTCGCCGCCTCTAATACCCTACTCGAGTCTCGGGGACTCTTGCGCTAGTCGAGCTGAAGGGGATGGCCCCGCCGGTGCCTGGCTGGTCAAGACCACAGGCTTCATTGGTTGGCTTGCAGCTGATGGCATTTCTAGCTGGCTTGTCGATGGCATACCCTGTACAGGTGCTGTCCGAAGCTCTTCTACCTTGTCTGGGTCTATCTCCTTCGGGTACCCAGCCTCTAGGCGTTTGAGATCGATCAGGGGGTAGTGAGCACGCACCATGCTTAGCACATGGGCACCCGTGTACTCACCCGCCTCCTTCACGAACTCTTGGAACCATCCCCATGCTTGTTTGCATCTCTTGACCAGTCCGAGCTGGGGCGTCCTTAGCTCTTCCTCTGTGAGCGCCGGGTCGATAAGATTGAGGACGGGCACAATGCTAGTTGCCATTTCTTGGCACCGCTTGTTCCATGTGTCCCGCTCCTCGGTGGCCTTAAGGCATCATGCTCTCCAGTCATCGCGCTCTTTGATCATGGCCTCTAGGTGCCTCTTAGCATTGACTTTCAAAACTGAACGCAGTACAAGACATTAAACGTGGTGACACGACAAGGTAAGGTGGGTGATAGAATGAGAAGGGTGATCTAGAATACTTACTTTTCAGGTCATCCTTCATTCTGGTGGTGTGGTCTTGGAGTTCAGACTGGCTGCGTGCCAGTTTCTTGTTGTCCTCCTTTAGGCGACCACATTCTGCGGTCACGCGGCTATTTTCCCCTTGGAGGCGGGTCACTTCAGCTTCTAAACCTGCATTACAGCTGTTACTGCCAAGAACACAATAACACAAGTCCTGCACTTGCTATGATACGGTGAAAAACTTACTTGTTTTCTCCCACTCTTTGTTATTGAGCTGGCCGACTAGGTTTTGGTTCTGTGCTTCTCGGTCTGTCCTCTCCTGGTCGGCGGCTTCAAGTTGGCGCCGTAAGCATTCCACTTCAGCCGTCAGCTCCTTATTGGTCGCCGTGATTCCTTCAATCTGGTCGAAGCACCTTTTTCGGTATCTTGCAGTTTTCATCAAGTCCTGCATACAGACAAGCTACGTCAGACAGTTCGACTACATAACAGGGTCAAGGACTCAAGCCAAATATACCTGGACTTCTGTCACCAGACGCTTGGCCGCCCGTTCGACTCTTAAGGTCTCTTCGACCTCTGGGATTTCTTCATGCATGACCCATTCGTCGTTCCGATAGCGCGACACATATACATGTTGTCGCCTATCTTGGGGACGGCCTAGGACCTCTTCCACTTCTTCCTCTTTAGCCTCCTGTTTGGGAGGCGACGCTGGTCTGGAGTTTGCAGACTCCACGACCACAAGGGCTTTTCCACGAGCCATCGCGTCGGCAAGAATGTTCTGGGCCACTTCTGGCTGCTGCTCCTTGGCTAGACCCGGCTCCCTTGGCGCCATGGTATCCATCTCAGCAGGGTTCGTGCTCAGAGCACTTCTACTCTGCTCGGCTGTCTTCTCGACCAACCGCTCGGGGACTGGCGTCTGGTCGACCGCTTGCTGAGGTCCAGGCGGAGTTCCTACTACAGGCCCCTCCATGGCTGGCTGCTGGGCAGCTTGTCCCGCCGTTGCTGGCAAAGTTGTGCCGCACCCGGCTAGCTGGTCGGGGCTCTCGGTGGATGCCGATCTAAAGCATCAGAGACAAGTTTAGACGATAATAGTATCCAATGCAAATTGCAAGCTTACATAAAAAATATAGATACTTACAGCTTCGATTTGCGGAATGATGTGGCGAAGGAACGTCTCCTCGACCGCCCCTGCTCCGCTTGCTCGGCAGTTTCCACCGGGACTCTTTCCACCTTCGGTACAGGCGTCGGGGTATGATGCTCGATGTTTCCCTCATTTATCCTCTGTGTTGCAGTGGTCGAGGGTGTGACCACTACTGGCACAGAGGAGCCACCCTGCTCCGTCGACCCCATTTGCCTTCTCCTCTTTCGAGGGACGAGCCAGAAGATGTCCGCATCCTCTGCTTCATCGTCTGACAGGGGGAAGATGGCTTGGCGTCGTTTGCTGGCAGCCGGACGCTTGCCAGCGGCTCTAGTCGATGCGTCGTCCACAGTGTCGAGTACCGCCCAGTGGACGTCGTCGGTCCTAGCGCTGGTCTGGGCGGCTGGGCCGGTAGCTTGCGGCCACTCTACACCGGGGGGAGGCGACACGAACACTGCTGCCTGGTCATGACCATTAAACTGAGACACAAAACGGGGACAAATAGTTATTTTGAGCCTTGTAGCAAGGTCTAAACGAGAAAGAATATCCCAACTGTATGCGAGTCACCAGTTGCATGTAGTTGAGACGCAAAGTCCCTGAGCCATGGTCGAAGAGCGGTCGAGGCAGTCCCTGAGCATAGGTCGAGGAGCGAGCGACGAAGTCCTCGAGCCGTGGTTGGAGAGTGATCGAGGCAGTCCTCGAGCACAGGTCGAGGAGCGAGCGACAAAGTCCCCGAGCCATGGTCAGAGAGTGATCGAGGCAGTCCCCAAGCACAGGTCGAGGAGCGAGTGACGAAGTCCCCGAGCCGTGGTCGACATGGTCCGTGGTCGACGTGAGCTTAGATGGCTTGCTCAATTGGTGATGGTGTAGGAGCAGTAGGAGCAGCCTTTGCCACTGCTGAAGTACTCGTCGTCGTCATTGGCTTGTGTGTTGATCAAGCTTGGCTCTTGGAAATTGACATAGAGCTACATGGCACACGTATATGCATGCATACTTGGCCTTGCTTCCTTGCGTCAGCTTCATGGTGATGTTGTCATATGTCCTTGCCTACTTTGCCTCGTGTTGATCTGATGCCGTAGTCCACGGGCGTGAGAGGTTGCCGAGCATCGCTATGAGTGAGCAAGAGGCGTGGCCGACTATGCAATGTATATGCATGAACATGAATACGTGTAGCCCCTGATTGCTTGCATGGCCATGACGTTTGCATGCATATATCCATATACGATGCATGCATATATCCATATATGCCTTGTCCCTGCTTGCTCCCTGTTTGCTTGCATGGCCATATGATGTTCACATGCATATACCTGTATACGATGCACGTATATATCCCAAGCACGGAGTGGTCTGGCGATATATCCTGAGCACTTGCATGGCCATGATGTTCACATGCATATACCCGTATACGATGCACGTATATATCCCGAGCACGGAGTGGTATGGCGATATATCCCGAGCACGAAGTGGTCTAGCAAGAAGTCCCAGAGCACGGAGTGGTCTGACGAGTCCCCAAGCATGAGCGTGGTCTGGCGAGAAGTCCTAGAGCATGAGTGTGGTCTGGCTAGAGTCCCTGAGCACGAGCGTGGTCTGGCCAGAGTCCTCGAGCACCATAGTGGTCTTGGCGTTCTGATCTGTTCTGTGCGCCATCTTCTCCGAGCTCCGGTGGCAGGCATGCGCACATCTTGCTAGCTTTTGGGCACGTTGACAAGTTGTGCCGGCTTTCTGCACGATCAGATTGCTCGCATGATGATGAGTACGTGCGTGTAGCTTGTACGGCTCTTGATAATTAGCTCCCTTTTTGCTCGCTAGCTGAGGATAACGTGGATGCATGTATGACCGTGTAGATGCATGCATACTCCTCCATGCAAATCCGTCTTTGCATGCCAAATTTGGCATTGTCGTGGTCGTTGATGGAAAAAGGGTCTGCCAGCAAATCGATCTAACGGATTGGAATCTTGGGACCGCACAACGTCGGTCTGAGCTTCCTCTTGATCCACGTGCGGCAGCAGCCAGCAAGATAATTTGTCGCTGCCTTTGGTACGTGTACTGGATCAACTCTCTGAATCCGATCTAGACTTCTTCGTTGGATCTTGTCGATTGAGTCTCATCAGGTTATCGGCGGACGTCGTCATAGCAGATTGATTTCATGGCTCGGTGCATGAAGCCGAGTTGCCGTAGATATTATTGTGGAAGGATGCCGCCACGATCGAGTCGCCGCATATGATGTTGATGAAGAAAAATCGCCATCTGATTCGTCGGAAGATCAGCACACACAACCCCTAAAGGGGACCCCTACCTGGCGTGCCACTGTCGATGAAATATGGTCGACAGTCCACCGAGGGGGGTGCCCATGGTGGTAGATTATCGGTAGGATGCATGTAATCAGGAACCAGATGGTGACACAAGGCACAGAGACAGCGCACTTCATTTTCTCTTAACTAGATTAGCAACACTACCATATTTGGCGATCCCCACCTTCCATCATGTGAATACAAGAAGCTTGTGAATAGGCCCTAAGGGCCGCTTGAATGCTCTCAACAGAACAACGACCATTCACGGACTGTTGCATCCTAACGGAGTAACGGTGCAGACATGGATGAAGAGGGAAACTGTGTATGTCATGTGTCACGAAATAAGTGAGGTCTCTTTCTCTTAGATTAGCAAAAGACTAGTGTCTCATAATTTGCTTCCGTCATAGCGTGGTGTGCCCTAAAATATCCTGCCTGGACAAGTGGACCCTTCACTTTTCCTCTCTCCTCAAGCCCACCACCTCCTGCCAAAACATGGAGCAAAATCCAACCCGTCGACCTCACCACCTCACCATCCACAAGGCTATAGCCATGTCATCCAGAGAGACAACGTCGTCCTTGTGCTCGTGTGCTTGTGAGGAGGTGGAGCCATTTGAGTCCGATGAGGAGGTCCGCCAATGCAAGTGGGTGGTCCTTGTCTCCATCCCCATTGTCACTAGCTCCAATGATGAGTAGTCCACGAGGTTCCTCCCCGAAACGGACATCATACTCGACCTCCAGTAGCCACCACTCCCTAGCTACCTGCTGGTGGTGCCCGAGGCGATCACCCAAACTCTAGGTGGCTAGGGTCACACCCCTACATTGTTGCAAGCAACCCCTCGGCTAGCCTCGTCGGGCACGCCACATAGGGCCCCTCAGCTCGCCTAGTCGTGCACGCTGCATAGGGTGAGGGCATGTTCGACAACGGGTTGTTTCTCTACGATTCCCACGCTCGCATCATGATCTGACTCCCTGTAGCTCCGTCCCACCTTGGCCTCCACTCCCACACTTGCATCGCCATCCAAATCGCTGTAGCTCCTCCCACTTAGGCCTCCAGCTTCACCGATGACCATGGTTTTAAATAGCCCGCTATAGTTCGTGAGGGTCTACCGCTACACTATTGCTGCTAATGATATTTTAGCTCCGCTAAACACCACTATTTATTAGTTTAACCGTGATATATTTTTAGTACCGTTTAGCTTGACCGAGGTAGATATTCATTCTTTAATCTATAGGACTATAATCATTGTCTCTCACTTTATGTTCTTTACTTAATAAATGATGTAATAAAACCATTAAATGATTATTGAACTGTTGAATATTGAGTGTTATCACAACACTATGTTGATCAATATGATGAATGTTCAATAATGTGTTGGAACGAATGGTTCCGAACATGAGAGAGAGAGGGAGGAGAGAGCTCGATGGTGGAGAGGGATACGCTAGGGTTTTGAACAAGTGGAAATGAGTGGGAGGTGAGACCCTTTCCTCATGCCCTTGGGCACTTATATATGCAATGGCTACTTACAAGTGCCCCCTTGATGGGGTTGGATTTCACATGACACTACTCTAGCTGTTAGCTGGTCCTCTTCTAGGGGAGGATTGGACCTATATACCTCATGGCCCCCCAATAGTAGCCCCTCAACTATTGGGTTATAGATGGTGTAACATGGCCTAATAGATGCTCGTACTAGACAAAGGTGGATATAGAACTCAAACCCTACTCACAAGGATCACCATTTGCAACCTATGCATGTGTCCCTCATTAAAAACTCCACCCCAAAAACCCCATGGGGGAAAAGAGCACGCACATAACTCTAGTCTATACGAGTGCTAACTTAGGAAGCTACTAACTACCTCGATGTCAATCTCCCTGGTATCTTCATATTTGGGCTTCGGCTACCTCGGTCGCTTCTATGACATGAATTGTTAGCTTCACTTGGCACACAGGTCTTTGCCTTTGGGACCTTCTCAGTGTGTTGGTCTTTGCCTCCAGGACCTTCATGTTGCATAGATCTTTGTTCCAGGACCTCGGCATACAGATCTTCGCTTCCGAGACCTTCTTGTCTAATGCTTTGCATGGAGACACACATTCTCTTCATGAATGCGTGTAGTCATCATAGTCGATGTAGTCGAAGTAGTCATACATGAAGGTTGTTGTGAAGCCTCCAAATCTTCTCTCATCATCATCAAGCAAAATACTTCACCCTCCAAAGTTCTAGGTCTTCCAATATGCTCCCTTAGCTCCTCTTGGCCGATGCTTGTGACCGAATCTTTAGTTTTGCTTGTTGTAGTTGTCATAGTCATAGTAGCTATAGTAGCAGGAGTAGATGTCCAGACCGAAGTTGTCGGTGAGCCCCTCGAGCCAAAGTGATCGAAGAAGGTGAAGTAGACCTTGGTACCAATGGAGTTGATGTAGCCCCTCAAACTCTATGATGAAGGCAAGTCGTCATAAATATTGATGCCAAAGGTGTCGACAAAGGCTCTCGAGATGTTGTAGTGGCCAAAGATGATATCAAAGCCCCCTCCTGCTGAAGTGGTTGATGAAGATGAGTCATCGTAGTCACCGAAGATGTTGGTGAAGCCCCTAATGCCGAAGTGTTGGCGAAGGCCCTCATACCAAAGGTGTTGACAAAGGTGATGTTGGTGCAGATGCCAAAGATGTTAGCGAAGCCCCTCGTGCCAAAGTTTTGGCGAAGGCAAGTTGTTGTTGTTGCTAAAGATATCGATGAAGATATGTTGTCGGTGTTGACATCGAAGAAGCCCCTCTAGCTGTTGACGTCAAAGTTTAGTCATTACAGCCGTCGAAGATAATGGTGAGGCCTATCGAGTCTAAGTGTTGGCATGGGTGAGTCGTTGTAGTCGTTGAAGTGTTGGAAAAGCCCCTCCTGAATTGCTTGCCGGGAGCGATGTTGAGGGAGCCCATGTGGTATATGGGCCAAGTCTCCACCTAGTAGAGGCCAACTAGTAGCTAGAGTAGTGTCATGTGAAATCCAATCCCACCAAGGGGTCACTTTAGCCTTTGCCTATTGTAACACCCCGGTGTTAAGCCTACATTTAGGCACTGCAAATCATGCATAGCATGCATCATAAAGCATATTAATCATACATGCCTAATCATGTAAATAACAATTAAAACACTGTTTCGAAACATATGAAACGTGTTGTGAAACCTAAATGTTGCATACCTTTGTTAGAATTGTTTTGCCCTGATTTTGTTTGCTCGGTTAGTAAAACATGTTTGGATATCATGGTAAATCATCTAAAGATGTTTAGTTCAATTTTTGGAGCAATGTTTGTATTCAAATTAATTCAAAATTTGGCTTCAAAAATAAATTCCAAAAATTAGGGTTTTGAGCTAAACATGGACTTTGATGTTACAATTTAAAATCTAGAAAGAATTTGGCTTTGGTCATAAAAGCAAAGTTGTAGAGAATTAAATTCTAAGCAACTTTCATTTTTGGTACATTTTCAAAGGAGTTCATTTTCTTGCTCAAAGTGATATTTGAAAACTGGTAATTGAAAAATTCTTGAAAAATAAAAATGGAAAAGGGCTTTTTCAGTCGCGGGCCGCTGCCTCGTTTCTGGCCCGCCAGCCGAAGCTGGCCCGGCCTGCCTCCGTGCCCACCGCCTGCTCACCCGCCTTCGCCTCGGCCCAGCTTGCTCGCCATGGCCCAGCCCACCCGCGCGCCGCGCCCGACCGCGTCAGGCACGCCGCGCCGCATGGCGAGCGCATGCCGATGACACCGGCCGGGTGGCGTCCCATGGCCCCCGCAAGCACGTGCACCGCGCCGATATCATGCCACTGCAGCTCTGCATTTAGGCTGTTCGAGCGCAGCATTCCGCACTCAGCCAGCCGCAGCAGCTCCTTCCGCGCGCAGTAAGCTTCGCCACCGAGCACCGCAGTCGCTCCACCGGCGATTTGCTCCTCCTCCCGCGCCTCATTCTCCGATTCCTTGCGCCAGCAACTCCGCCTCACTCTCCGACACCTAGTGCTCGCGGTTGTGCCGTTGTTTGAGCCAAGGTAGCGCTTGCTCCAAGCTTCGCCGCCGTCGGCCATGGCGCCGCCGTGCTCGGCCGCCATGGAAGCCATCTTCCTTCTCCCCTCCAGCCTCGCCTAGCTACCCTACCGCGCTCGCCTTCACCTCGCACATCCTGTGCGCTCGCTAGCTCGCACTGCCATGGCCGGAGATGGCCGCTGGCCGCTGGCCGAGCCGTGCCGCCGCGCCAGCGCGCACACCGGCGAGGCACTCTGCCTCCGCCAGCCAGCCAGGCCGGCCAGGCAAAGTGGCCGTGGGCCGAAGCCCTGCCAGGCCGCCGCGCTCCCCCTTTTGCTCGGGCCACGCAAGCCGAAAACGGCCATGGGCCAGCTGATTCCAGCGGGCCGGCCCAGCATTGTTTAAGTGATTTGTTTTCATTTATTCTTTATTATTTAAAATCTAAAATGGTTTGAAAAATGTTTGGGTGCCCAAATTTGATCCAAATTTGTTGAAACAAATTTTGCTAGGTTCCTTATCATCAGATCTACTTGGGAAAATTATTGCATGTCATTTTTGGGATACTTTTCCGTAGGATTTTATTTAATCATGTATATTGCTGATAACTTAAAATGTGTAGAAAAATCTATAGGCTTCAGAAAAATATGATTCCAAGTTTGTTAATCTTTGTATGTCATGTACTTCCTAGGAAAAATATGTTTCATGCATGTGCTGTGGGAAAATTTTGAGGTGTAGTTCAAGTACCTTTAATGGCTGATTTTTGTTATTTTTTCTAGAGAGCAAACTTTGTATAACACATGCATGTGATAATTTTTGGACAGTCATTATATGCTATGAAGAACCTAGGAAAAATATTAATTCTGTTGTTTGACACTTTTCATAGTACAAAGTAATTTCATGCTCATTTTTATGCTATAGCTTGTCATTTTTGTGTAGGATAGTTTACTTATCCAAATGCCATGAAATTTTTATGGTAGTTTCTTTAGGATAGTATTATGCTACTATAATTTTCTCAGATTTTTAGGAGCATCAGAAATATATGTTGCTATTCAAACCTATTATTAATTAGGGTTTAAGCAAGTGTTGCTTTAAGTGTGATTAAGAAATTAGTAAAGCTTTGGTGTATCTTTGAAGCATTTCATAAGATATGTTGACTTAACATATTAGTAGTAGAAGAGAATGCAGTAGATGACATGTGCTTGTAGTATAGTTTCTTGGATGATGTTGACTACCTTGCATTTAAACATATCCATTGCATTCATCTCCTTAGATGCACCATTTGCATAATCACTTACGCACATTGCATCATACAGGATCGCAAACCGAGAACCCAGTCATCATACCCGAGGAGCCCAAGGAGCAGCTCGAGGTGCAGCAGCAGGAAGTGCCAGAAGCCGACGAGGAGGACGTTGAAGAACTTCCGGAGTGCCCCGATCACCGTCCGAGCTCTTTCGAGAGAGGCAAGCCCCAGAGCATTTTTCTCCCGGTTTGCAATTATTTAATTAAATGCTTTACTTTAATTGATGCATTACGTTCAGGAGTTGTTTGCAACCGTTGCTGCATTATACCTTGTCTACCTTTGTTATACTATATCCTTGTTACCTTGGTATCCGCAGTCAAGTCAATGCTTAGCTGGCTTAGACCGGTAGAAGTCAGGTGATTTCCTATCACCTGCGAGCTATAGGTGGTTACCTAGATCTGCTTGGATGACTATGAAGTCATGGTATAACTAAGTGTTAAATGAAGTTGAGACCGGACGGAGACTTGCAGAGTTTTGGACTATAGTGTTTTCCGTCTATGTCGATTAAGGACCGACCGTTGTTGGGCCTCAAGTCATGTTGAACGCATGCCTTACATTTAGCTGGCCGGATAAAGTACCTTCCGACCGCGAAGCTAGGAGATTTTTCAGGCCGAGTAGATTGCCCGCAACGCACTGTGCCGGAGCAGGTGTGGTAGGACACGGGGGCGGGATGATAAGACCAAAGTGCAGTCGGTCGGCCCCCGGGTACATGTGGTTCCTGGCAAACTCGAGATTCCTAGAAAGTTGACTCGGTGATCAATATCTCACTTTAGCGGGTGAGTGAGGTTTGTGTAAGGAATAAATCACCAGCTGGTTAGGAATCGATTCGAATCGCCATCGCTCCTGGATAGTGAGCACTTGACTTGAGTTACTTCATCATAGTAAATGTTTATGGAACACTTGGACAGTTATAATGAATATGATAGTATGGAAGTTATTTAATGATTGTTGGTTATCATTATCTGCTTAATCACATGTTTACTCTAGTATAGGTGCAAATCTAGTCGACAGGTTAATAATAATTAACTTGGCAATAATGCTTTTAGAAAGGTTCTTGAAATGCTAAAAATGCTTCTTTTTGCAAATGAGTCAGCTACCCTACTATAAAGCCCTTCATAATCCTTGGTGTCATTTATTTTTGGTTATGTCGGGTAAGTCTAGCTGAGTACCTTCTCGTACTCAGGGTTTTATTCCCACTTGTTGCAGATGGGCAGATGTATTACGGCTACTGTATCAACTGCCTTTATCCTGCGATGGGTGATGCTTAGGACCATGGGCATGGTCATTCCTTACGTCTCATCTGATGCTTTTGTTGGAGATGATCATTCACTGGCACTATATTTAAACTCCGCGTGAGTGTGTGTGTGGTTTGAACAAATAACTTCCGCTACTTTTATTCGAACTGGTTTATAATAACTATGTTTAAACTCTGATGTATCTGTGATGCGAACTTTTATGTAAGTTGTGATGGTGACCGCTAAACTTATTACGATCATGGCTGGGACACGAGTTGGTTTGAAATCCTTCGTGATTTCACGGACTACCGGGTTATACGGGCTTAAGTTTGTTCAATCGTCTACTCTAGTGGATGATTTTCTTACTTAATTTCGTATAATTGGTTGGTTCTGTCACACCTATATAAGTGCCCAAGGGCATGAGGGCAAGGACCTCACCTTCCACTCATTTCCACTTGTTCAAAACCCTAGTGTGTCCCCTCTCCGTCACCAAACTCTCTTCCCCCTCTCTCTTGTTCACAAATACCAGTTCCAACATAATGGATTTGGGGACATATTCTCCTAGATATTCTATATGTACTTGAGTAATTATGTCCATAAAATTGTTGTCTTGTTAAATGTTTATGTGCATAATTCATTATTTTCATGTTTTCTATAAAACCGCAAAATGAATAGCTTTCACTATAGCGTACTATAGCTTTTTATAGCTTTTGGAGAAGCTCACCACTAAATATGATAGCCCGCTAGTTAAAACATTGTTGCTCATCTATGACCCCTTCTTAAATGAGCCTAAGGCTACCTCGCAAACAACCCTTTTGGCAATGACAACCCGCACCTACGCTTCATTTTGCTCCCGGTTAGTTGCTAGATGCAGCACGTCGGCGGCCATGTCCGCCCATCCGTGCTCATGGACTACCGATGTTTTAATAGACCTAGACCATGGTCCACACATTTACGCTCGTTAGCCTAGAGGGTCCATATCACTAGGTACACGAGTACATGGCGACCTTCGCCAACATCTGGAGCCACCAAAACTAAGTCACCACCGGCCTGCCAAAGGGCATGGTGCCCTTGCTCACACTCATCGACCCCAACAACCCCAACATCCTCTAAGGTCCGCATCACTAGGTACACGAGTACACATCAACCTTAATGAAAATATATTATATATAATTACTTTTATGTTGTTTTATTCATATGTAATATGGTTTTAATAATAAGTCTAAAATATATACTGGCATCGATCGGTACCGAAATATTATGTTCCAAAAGAAAAATCAGAATGCGCTTCGGAATGGAATTGACAAGTACGACTGTCATACGTGCTCTTGTTGTATGGGTCATCAAGATCCTGATTCTGTAGACTGAGCCTTGTTTTTGTTTTGACACGCGATCAACCTATTTCCATTGCCAAGATAACATAAATATAAGAGTGTATAAGTTAACTTTTTTAGAAACAAACCATACATGAGAGCTACCAATTATATCTCTATATATACAACTAAAAGGCCACCCCATTTGGATTTAGATGTTGAGACTTACAATTTAGAAATGATATCGGGTAGCTCCAAATGTGGCTTTGGACGGTCAGGAATTCAAAATTGGAATTAGACCCCCAATACCAAACAATATTCACTATACTTGCAACCCCTCTTCTTTAATAGTTCAATACCAAGCCACCCCCTTTGTATTGCTCGACATTCAATAACCCTTGGCATGCTTCTGTTGCCAATGCTCATCTGCCCCTGACGCACCTCTGCCCCAACATGCCTTCACCCTAACCCTCCACCCTCAATGCTCCTCCACCATCGATGAAGTGCCCCTTCATCATCATGCCCAATGGCCTAGTGCCACCTTCTCTCCTTCCCCATGTCCAGTGGCATGTTGCCTCCGATGCAGCGCCCCTTTTTCCTCACATCCGGCACCCCCCAAAATTCTAAAATCCAATTCAATGTACATAAGAATAATAGAATTTGTATTGTATCTTATTTCAATACCAAGGCCAATTTGGTATTGAGCCCTGAAGGGACCGTGACGCCTAAGAGGGGGGGTGAATTAGGCAACTTAAAAATCTAACTCTAAACTATGGCCTCTTTTTCTAACCCTAGCAAAACCTATGCAATAGATAAGCTACCTAGATGTGCAACTATGATTTTGCTAGTGTGTTGCTATCTCTACCGCAAACGTAGTAAAGTGATCAATGTAAATGCGGAAGCTAAAGAGTAAGGTAGAGATATGCAAACTCCCATCGACGGCTCCGGTATTTTTACCGAGGTATCGAGAAGCGCGCAAGCTTCCCCCTAGTCCTCGTTGGAGCCCCTCGCAAGGAATCCCTCACAAGGGCCAAGCTCCCGGTCGGGTACCTCCGTGGATAGCCTCAGGCCTTCCCCACAGGCAAGTGGGTCTCCGATGTGCCTCTCGGTAAGCCTCTCCCAGATGCTCCCCGCCGTCTTCACTATCAAGCTTCCGGCCGAAACGCCGTGGGCCTTGTTCCCTCTGGTACACGGTGGCGGCCACACCACAAACGCGGTTGATGTGATCTCACAAGACTTCAAGCCCCTCCGATATATAACACTTGTGCTCGCAAGCATGGGGTGGCAAGAGGTATGCAAATGTCACTAAACATTAGGCATAAACCTAGAGCAAGCGCATAAGCGGTGGTCTAATCAACCTAAGCACTTCGCAAAGCACTTATGCTAATCACCTAATAAAACACTAAGCACTATGCATGTGGAGATCACTAAAATGGTGTATCAACACCCTTGGTATGTTTCCTCAGTTCCACACACCTCAAATGGCCGGTTGGAGGTTGTATTTATAAGCCCCACTGAGAAAGTAGCCGTTGGGGTTGAACTCCCGCGAAACTGCTACTGATCGGACGCTGAATCATCCTGACTGGACACGTCCGGTCGTCCCGACCATTGAGCTGGCAATGTACTGATCGAACGCTGGCCAGTGTCCGGTCGCCTGCCACCGGACATGTCCGGTCGCAGATGTGCCGCTCTGGAACCTTACTATAATCGATCAGATGCTCATGTCCTATGTCCGGTCGGTTGCCGCTAGTGTCCGGTCTAGTGTCCAGTCGCCTATCTGCCGAGCCACTCGCCCAGCATCCGGTCGCAGCATCCGGTCGCCTGTCCAGTGTCCGGTCCTACATTCGGTCACCATAGTGAGCTCATTTCTTCATGATCTTGCATACGACTTGGTTCCAATCTTCATGCTTGGACTTTGCTTGTTCTCTTGGGTCTTTTCTTGTGCTCCTAAGGTCTTGCTTGAGGTGTTAGATCATTGGATCATCACGTCGCCTTCGTCCAAGTTACGTCTTGCACCCTATTGAACTACAAAACAAACACTTGCAAATTCATTAGTCCAATTTGGTTGTGTTGGTCACCAAACACCAAAATCCAAAGTAAATGGGCCAAGGGTCCATTTTCCTTACAATCTCCCCCTTTTTGGTTATTGATGCCAACACGACCAAGGCAAGCAAATAATAAGAATTTAGAAGTTAAAAACTACCTACTTGCTAGGATGCAATGCAAAAGGGCAAGTTTATTTGATACTTAAAGATACCAATTGAAATCATATAAGATATTTAGGGATACCAATTGAAGTCAATTGTAAGATACCAATTAAAACTTTTACTTAAAAGCTTGTCTTGCCCTTGCAAATGTCCCCATGTGATATTATGGATTAAAGCCTAGCTTTCTAAAAAAATTTCTCCCATTACTTAGACTAATCCATAATTCACTTTCCTCCCTTTCTCGGACCATTACCACTTGTAGACATCAACTTGATGCTTGCCTTTGGTCCTTCAAATTCTCCCCCTTTGGCATCAAACACTGAAAAGGAAGACATTAGTAGCATAAGGGAGGGTCAAATTTCATGATCCTTTGTATAAGAGTGAAGTGGATCACAAAATTTGACTCTCACATTATATAGACTAAGCTCCCCCTAAATATATGCATACATATGGTAGAAAGCAAAGCATATGCATAGTTAGTAATTTATTATACAAGAGAGTTTAATCTATATAATGCATGGAGAAAGCATATAAATATGAAATGAAATCAACATGATTATGCCAATTGAAGAATGATGCTTAACTCCAGGGACTCCAATTTCCTTACAATGAGACTATTACACATGTGATAGGTTTGAAAAATTGATACCATTTGAAAAAGTGTTAGTCTCAAAGCATCCAAGTTGTAGAATAGGCTCCCCCTAAATTTGTGCACACAAGTGTTGAATACTTGTAAAATTTGTGCACATTGATTTAAAGTATCAAAATACCACTTGAAAGATGGTATTTGGGAGAGATTATCTACAATTTGGACTTTGGCACATATTAGATAAAAAATTGTAATACAAGCTATGTGCCGTGCTCCTAAATAATTTTAAACCATGTAGGTTTGCTCCAAGGGTTGATAAAGAAAACGAGCAAGCCTACCATATGATATACCTATTGAATGCATGACAAAAGATTAAGCATGTAAATGCAAACATAGGCATGAAAGATAACTAGATGCTTTAAGAGTCTATCAATTGAAAAACAATACCAATTGAAATGAATACTAATTGAAAGTAATGACATCTAGTTACCTAACATAGGAAAGAGGAATTTGGGTCCATAGTATTCACTAACCTACTTGGCAATTACTTTGTCCATCATGATGCACCCCATGAAATATACCCATATTATGCCAAGTCTCCAAATTCCCCGACGTCCGATGGACTTCTCACTTCCCTTTTGGGATCCAAACCTTTTTGGTGCTCTTTATGTTTGAAATGATTTCCTTTGGCACCCAAAAGCGTTTGACCCCATTGTTGGCTTGCTTGTTCACCTTGATGGCCACCACCTTGTCATTTTTCTTCTTCTTCAAGAGATAAGGTGTGGAGGCCTTCTTGTCCACCATGTTGGTGTAGGTGTTGGAGAACTTGCTTGTTTGCTTTTTCTCCTCCTTCTTTGCTCCTCCTCCATTCTTCACCTTGCACTCATAGGACTTGTGGCCTTCCTTGTGGCACACATAGCAAACCATGGTTTGTCCTTCATCAAGCTTCTTCACTCCCTTGATGGTGTTATCTTGATGAAGTTGAGCTTGCTTCGCCTTGCCTTTTACTTGAGTCAAGTCCTTTGTGAGGCGAGCTACTTCTTGCTTAAGTTCCTCATTTTCCTTTGCAACCTCTTGTGTGCATATATCTACAATAACTTTCTCAACACAAACTTGTTTGCACAAAGGTGAGTCTAAACATAAATCATTGCAAGAAGTAGAGGCATCCCTTTTAATGATAGAACTTTTCTTTTTAGGTGCCTTGGTGGGGGTATTTTTGACGGCTTCAAGATTAGCAACTTTATTAGTTAGCTCATCACAATGTTTGCACATGATTTCCAATTTAGCAAGCAAACTTTGATAATCATTTTGTGAGCTAGCTAACTTTTCTTTTAATTTTTCATTTTTCTTTTCAAGTTGCTTATCATTGATTGTGCATTCATTTGTTGTTGCACTAGCCTCAAGTTGCTCAATTTTAGTAGATAGTTCAACATTGAGATTTGCAAAGTTTTCATATTGTTCAAGCAAATTCTTGTATGCTTCTTGTGAACTACCTAGCTCTTCTTTCAAAATTTTGAGCTTCTTTTGTTGACTAGTGCAAACTTTAGCATATTTACGATTTTGTTGCACAATTGTATTATAAGAAGGCAAATCATCATCACTATCGCTCTCACTAGAGGATGAGCATTCATTACCTCGTGCCATAAGACACACACGAGAAGAGCTTGATGATGAGTGCATGCGCCCTCGCCTCTTGTGATGATCTATTTCACTTGAAGAATCATCCCATGACCTTATTGATGTGAGGGCTTTAGTTCTTGCACGCCTTCTTCTTTGCCTTGGGTGTGGGCTTGTTTGGACAAACTTCCACAAAGTGCCCCAACTCGCCGCATCCATAACATCCTCTCTTTCTTTGCTCGTTTCTTTGATTAGTGAAAACGAGGTCTTGAATTTGGATGGGCACACCCTTGACATTGAGCCTTACGATCATCTTCTCCACCTTTTTGATAAGTTTGATTGATTCTTCATCAAGGTCGGAGGTGGAGGAGGAAGATTGATCATCATCACTTGATTCTTGTTCATCATCATCATCATCATCATCATCATCATCATCTTCTTCTTCTTCACTTGAGGAGCTTGAGCTTGAGCTTGACTCAACTTTCTTGCCCTTCATCTTTTTCTTCTCGCTACAAGCGAGAGCTTTGCCTTTGCTAGATGAAGATGCTTCTCCTTGACCCATCTTACATGACATTTCAAATGCCACTAGCTTGCCAATGACAATGCCCGGGGTCATGGTGCTCAAGTTCTCCATGTTGTGAAGAATGGTGATGATGCTTGCATATTTCTTTTGTGGTAGAACGGCGATGATCTTCCTCACGATGTCCGCATCATCTAGCTTTAATAATCCTATTGAATGGAGCTCATTGATAATTAGATTCAATTCGAGAATACATATCATGAACAAGCTCATCATCATTCATAGCAAAGGAATCATAATTTTGCTTAGCTAGACAATGTTTTTGCTCACGGACATTACTTGTGCCATCATGGAGCTCTTGGAGTTTTAACCAAATTTCATGTGCCGTATTTAAGGTGAACACTTGGTTAAACACATCTATGCTAAATGATTCAAACAAGGAATTCTTAGCTCTAGCATTAAAATGCATTTCTTTTTCGTCACTCTTTGTGGGCTTTTCGGGATTCTTAATGGGTTTCATCCCAGTCACGAGTGACTCTCCATACACCTAAATCAACCGCCTCAAGGTGGCAAGCCATTCTAGCCTTATAGTAGAGGAAGTTAGTGCCATCAAATTAAGGAGGCCTAGCGGTATCCATCCCAACCACTCTACAATAGCGTCGGCTCAACGGCGGTTAAGCCAAAGGTCCAAATATAAGCCAACCAGCTCTGATACCAATTGAAGGGGACCGTGATGCCTAAGAGGGGGGGGGGTGAATTAGGCAACTTAAAAATCTAACTCTAAACTATGGCCTCTTTTTCTAACCCTAGCAAAACCTATGCAATAGATAAGCTATCTAGATGTGCAACTATGATTTTGCTAGTGTGTTGCTATCTCTACCGCAAACGTAGTAAAGTGATCAATGTAAATGCAGGAAGCTAAAGAGTAAGGTAGAGATATGCAAACTCCCATCGATGACTCCAGTATTTTTATTGAGGTATTGAGAAGCGCGCAAGCTTCCCCCTAGTCCTCATTGGAGCCCCTCGCAAGGAATCCCTCACAAGGGCCAAGCTCCCGGTCGGGTACCTCCGTGGATAGCCTCGGGCCTTCCCCATAGGCAAGTGGGTCTCCGATGTGCCTCTCGGCAAGCCTCTCCTGAATGCTCCCCAGCTGTCTTCACTATCAAGCTTCCACCCGAAAACGCCGTGGGCCTTGTTCCCTTCGGTACACGGTGGCGGCCACACCACAAACACGGTTGGTGTGATCTCGCAAGACTTCAAGCCCCTCCGATGTACAACACTTGTGCTCACAAGCACGGGGTGACAAGAGGTATGCAAATCTCACTAAACACTAGGCATAAACCTAGAGCAAGCGCATAAGCGGTGGTCTAATCAACCTAAGCACTTCGCAAAGCACTTATGCTAATCACCTAATAAAACACTAAGCACTATGCATGTGGAGATCACTAAAATAGTGTATCAACACCCTTGGTATGTTTCCTCAGTTCCACACACCTCAAATGGCCGGTTGGGGGTTGTATTTATAAGCCCCACTGAGAAAGTAGCTGTTGGGGTCGAACTCCCACGAAACTGCTACTGACCGGACGCTGAATGGTCATGACCTGACGTGTTTGGTTGTCCCGACCATTGAGCCTGGCAATGTACTGATCGGACGCTGGCCAGCGTCCGGTCACCTGCCACCGAACGTGTCCGGTCACTAGATGTAGCCGCTCTGGAACCTTACTGTAATCGATCGAACGCTCATGTCCTGTGTTCCGATCGGTTGCCACCAGCGTCCAGTCCAGTGTCCGGTCGCCTGTCTACTGAGCCACTCGCCCAGCGTCCGGTCATAGCATCTGGTCGCCTTTCCAGTGTCCGGTCCTACATTCGGTCGCCACAGTGAGCTCATTTCTTCACGATCTTGTGTACGGCTTGGTTCCAATCTTCATGCTTGGACTTTGCTTGTTCTCTTGGGTCTTTTCTTGTGCTCCTAAGGTCTTGCTTGAGGTGTTAGATCATTGGATCATCATGTCGCCTTCGTCCAAGTTACGTCTTGCACCCTATTGAACTACAAAACAAACACTTGCAAATTTATTAGTCCAATTTGGTTGTGTTGGTCACCAAACACCAAAATCCAAAGTAAATGGGCTAAGGGTCCATTTTCCTTACAAGCCCAATTCAATTCCATCCACCATGAACATGGTGTCACCCACCTGATAGCAAAAATGGGAGTTATGGACAACCCTGGGCAAAAATAACCGAGAACCGAAAATAACCGGAACCAAAACCGAATTAACAAAACTAAAAATTTTGGTTTCTAGTTTGGTTCCCAGTTCTCAGGAACCGAATAATGTCATGTAATTTGGTTCTAGACCTCGTTTAACCGAACAAAACCAAAGAACCGAATCTGTACATATTGGCCCAATAGCAAAAGAGGCCTAGCCCAAATTCCAACCCTAGGTATATAACACAGCCCCTTAGTTCCCATCCCACCACCCAGGCACCCACCCTGACCTTTCCCTGTCCCCAGTCCCATGTCGCCGCCTCCCCTATCCCTGGTCCTCTCCTGTCGCTGATGTCTGCTCTGGTGATCGAGGCTGAGCCCGGTGCGTGCCCGCTGCCCTGGAGGCCAAGGTATGAAGCCACTGTCGCTCGCTGCCTAGAGGCCAAGGCACAGAGCTACTGCCGCTTGCTGCCTTGAGGCCGAGGCATGGGGCCATGGCCCTTGCGGCCTGGACTGGAGGCCGAGGTGTCCGAGCTGTCGTCGCTCACCCCCTGCGCGCACAAGCCCTCCACCGTCGCGCCTACCTGGAGTCCTCTGCCTCTGCTACTGGCAAGGACTCAGGATGGCGGATCTAGACGAAGGGACGATTAGTCGCCATTTTTTTCATTTTCCCCTTGTCTTCCCTTCTGTTTCGCTGATGTAATGTATGGCTCAGTTAGTTCGGTTCTAACTAAAACCGAACTGAACTAACCGAGACCGAATTTTCTCGGTTCCAAGTTTCCTAGCTAACCGATCGGTTCTAGTTTTATGCTAACCGAATTTTATAAAGAATCGAGGAACCGAACCGATCGGTTTCGGTTAACCGAATGCCCAGGGCGAGTTATGGACACACGAATGCATGCATGGCAAGGTATAGTAATCATTACTCAAACTTCTCTCTCACTTCTGCATGTGCATGGTAGATGTGGTAGATCATCCTGGTTTAATCCAATCCCAAGCGCACTTATCAACCTTATTATCATTAGGATCACAAATGAGGAGATTAAAACTTCAAAACCTCCAAAATCATGTCTTTCATTACATGATTACATAATCAGAGTTATTACAAAACAAGTTTTAGGAAAATAGTGGATGATAAGTTAACTTTTACTAAAGTAGCGGAAGTAAATATTTTCATCATTGAAGTAGAGGTAGAGATATAAGAATGCAACTTCTACAACCGAAATGCAAAGGAATCCTCACGGAGCCCAACAAAAGGTTATTGCTTTGGATATTTTTGGCAAGAATATTGTCGGCGCAAAATTTTATCCCAGTGCCGAGGGCACATGAGCAAGCCAGAAGGGTCCAGCTCAATGGAGTTGGAGATCCGCCTAGCTTCAGCTCAGGGATGGTCGATCCTACGCACTTCTCCCTGAGACTGTGCTAGTCAATTTAACCCTAGCAATTGACAAGGAGAGAAAGCTAATCAGTAATTTAAGGCAGAACATGCCAGGTGTTGCCAGACAGTCCCGAATGTGCTGGCTCTGAGAGCCGATATGGAAGGAGTTGATTCCAGCATACTCATAAGAATGAATCAATTAAAGCTCATGGAATCATGGAAGGTAAATCGGTTATCACTCAGGATAGATCTCGTTATTTAGACAAACATTAGGCAATGGCAAAAGGATGTCAACAACGATTAATTTATGCTAAGACAATGACTGCAAGTAACCGAATCCCATTTTATATAAAAGAAACAGCTCATCATCATTTAACCATTTCAATAAAGATAAATTTAATGAACATATTAGATCTCATCTATCGCTATGACTAGTGGGGCATGAGACAGAATCATGCAGGCCGTAGAAACAACAATAGATTTGATGACCCTAGCTTATTACTAATATCAGTGGGGCATGAGGTAGAATCATGCAGGCCGTAATACAATAATAAGATCATGGGGCTAACACATCTTTTAACCTATCTTTACTTCAACGGTCTTGTGACGTGAACTATTTGTGAAAGCACTCGATATCGGCTAAAACAACCGATTCAGGCATAGCGCACAGTTAAGGCTATGCCTTTTCAGGAACAAATCTACTGAGTAACGATCCCCACTCAATGGTGCTAATAGTGGGGTGTGAGGAAAAATCACATAGGCCGTGATAATGGGCCATGAAGCGGTTTTCATTAGCCAACAGATCTACTCAAGATCAAACATGCCTTAACCATACACTATGCGTGATCAAGATTGACATAAAATAGCCGATAAAACATAACTCATTGTTTAAGATGCAGATTAGATCAAATTCGGATTAACAAACGATGGGTTAAAAGGATATAAGGTTGATCTAGATCAATCCCAATCAGGGCGAAGTGATATTGCTATAATTAAATAAATAATGGAAGTAATAAGCAATATCGGTAACTTAATGAATCTATCCAAAGGAACACCACCCTTAGATAGAGCTGATAACTTAACCTTAATCTAGTTTCTAGCAGTGGAGGTCGACCGGATTGATGCAGCCTTACTTGAACTAGACAAGAGTTGATAACTAGCTTATACCAGAGTCGCAGTGGAGGTCGACCGGATCGATGCAGTCGTATGAATAGAAGTATAAGCCATGATGGTACTTATAGACAAGCAGTGGAGGTCGACCGGATCGATGCAGCAGTACTTGCTGAAGAACTTGCCGAGATCTACTCTACTCCTACTCCCAAGGGGTGGCCGGAGCTAAAAAAAGTAAGTAACTTGTATTTGATTGATTGTGTGTCCTTTACAATAGCCAGGGGTCCAATATTTATACCCAGAGCCTAAACATGAATCCTACTCGAGTACGACTCATTACAACCTTAGGCATAGAAGAAAATATTCCTAATTTAAGATAACTTGGACCCTAATCTTTCCCTTTTTGTAGAGTCTGATATGTAGTTTCCTAGCGCCGACCGTAGTTTATTATCGCTATCTGCGGACGTCATCCAAAGAGATCCGACTCCAGAGTCATACCTGAATTAGCTGATATTGATCCTTATGCAATCGATTCCTTGATCGGCACGATTTTGGAAGTTTCGAGTTCCCACGCTTTTCTCTTCAAATTTTGGTGTAAACACATGCCCCCCAATTTTGGGATAAAAGTGATTTTATTCCAAAATTCATATTTATCTGTTTACCGCACCGCAACCATTTTGCCCCAAGATATACGCGTGACTCCTGACTTCCCGGGCCGAGTCTTATATAATGTCCCAATAGTATCTTTTCCGACTCACTCGGCCTGTTTGCCTTCCCCTTCTTTCTCGAGCAAATCTCAATAGCCGACGCCGCCATCGCCAAAGCTTCAACCCTAGCAAATATTCCTGCCCCGTCAAGCTTTTATTCAAGCGATTTTCCTCAGATTCACATCTAGTTTTGGCAGTAATGGTGACTAGCGACCATGTTCCCAAGGTATGTTTTCAAGTCTCCATTCTCAAAATGTTGGTGGCTACCCTGCATTTCCTTTTACCTCAAATTTATTTTATCCAATTTCTAGGAAATGAGGAAGCGAAATCTTGATTCCATCAGCTGTCACTCCCAATATTTATTTTCTTGGGCCTATGGGTGATCCTGATCCATCTGATTTCATCCGTCAAGAAACCAACCAAATCCCCTTCAAACGGTCTGTAGTGGATTTGTCCTCCTGGACTATCAAAACCCCCTTTAGAAAGTGGCCTAAAATGCCCAAGGGGTGAAGAAATTGGTTTCGTAGGGTATCCGAGAAAAAGGGCGAAGATTGGGAGGTGTATGATTTGAATCAATGTTTAACACTTTCATTGTCCGGGATAGAGAGGAATGATTCACTCTTGATTTCCGCATCCTATTTCTGGTCTAATGCCCTGAATGCTTTTGTCTTTGATCATGGCCCGATGACTATTACCCTGGCCGATGTTTACATATTGACCGGCCTTAGGATAACTGGGTCAGTGTATCCTTATGAATACTTGAGTGCTGGTTCCAAGAAATTATCCAAAATATCAGACTACATAGGATGGGCAAGTTATATTATGAACCATATCGGAGATGAATCGACTGTTAGTGAAAGAGAATATGTGGCCTTCTGAATATGTGGTTGAAGAGATTCGTCTTCTATGGGTCATCTTGTGGTCTGACTTACAATCACAAACTCATGGCAGAGCATCTAGCAGTAGGCAAGGACATCCCTCTTGGAAAATATCTGCTAGGAGCGGCTTATCATCTGATGTAGCAAGTAGCCGCACATTTATTGAAGAATGAACCGGTGCGTACCATCAGTGGCCCTTGGTGGTTGATACAAATGTGGCTCAACCTGTATATACATAAGATTGTAAGGCCTGATTTCAGAAGCCCGAGTTTCCCTTCCTCCAATTTTGATGAGGAATATAGAGGTGAAGAGGGAAGAACTCGGTAGTGCATGAGCTATGGTGAGGCTGCATCGGCCATAATAATTGATCTCGACATTGGCCATCTCTTCAAGAAGTTTTACAGAGGGTTTGATGTAGGCATCCTGACTTGGTTACCATACGATGATGATGAGAATGATGAGCTGGCCTTCCCATTCAAGTTTCGATTCGAGTCAGGCTGTTCGAACGAGGCGGCGGCTATAATTTTTAATTCCTTCATCAAGCCCTGCGTTCTCCCCGTTGAATTTTGTCATGGTCGTGGCAAAGTGGCTATAGGCTCCTCCCTTCTAGGCAACCTCCTAACTTATGAGTTCTACAATCCATCTTTCGTAGCCCATCTGTTTGGCTTTGGCCAGCTCCCCCCTCGATTATTCTTCAGAAACATATTGAAGCCTAAGAGAAGACATCAGTGAGGTGATGGAAGCCTCTAGGGTTTTTCAATTAGGGATCGGACCTTCCTTCCCTTTGCATGCACGACTAGATCAGAGTCAATTCCTCTTCCACTCTCTTTGACTCTTGGTGGCAAGAATGACACTCTCATCTTTTCTATGGGTTGGTCCATCCTTTGTGTATATCCCTGGATGAAGAATTTGCTTCTGACAGTGAGGTAACTTGCCATTTCTTTTCAAGAAAGCTGCTCGATGAATTCCTCTGCCAACTGTTCTAATTGACCTTTTTAGGATGTTGAATTTGATCCTCCGAGCTTGGATAGGAAGGGGCACCCTATAGATTACCAGCCACCATGCCCAGTTTTCAAGAATGGAATCGGCTGCCCCTTCACTAAAGAAGTTGATGAAAATTCATGCTGCCTCTACTATCGTGACATATCGATCTTCAAAGCTCAAGGTAGCTCAAGGGACAACCTAGAAAACCACTACTAGGAAGAGACTCCATAGAACGAGACCATCAGCTGCTCAGGTAAGTAATTTATCTCCTTAAAAATGTTGTTCAACTGCTGACCCCGTTCTTTCACAGCTATCAGCATTGCAGTCTCAATCTGCTCTAGGTGCGGGACTGCTATCCTAGGCGTTTGACTCAGCACCAACTGAACCCCCATCAGCTGATCCTCAAGAGGAGCAGATTTCAGTTGAAATAACTGATGCTTCCATAATAGAAGAAAATGCGAGTTTTATCCTCGATGCTTGTTAGAGCATTTTCTTTAACTTTTGATCTATTTCAGCTTCCATTCCTCATCTAGCTTTTTATCATGCCAGATACTTCCTGAGGAAACACCCACGCAAGAGCAGGAGCCTGATAGTCCACTTAATGATCCTGCCAGCGTCGAATGTGATCCTGTTGATTCCCTAGCTCAGCTTGCAACTGATGGTAAGGCAGTTTAACGCCCCTTTATTCTTCTACAATAATTATGAACTAAAATTTGACATTGCAGATACCAATGTTGAAAGCTCAGAGCTGATTCAACTAGATGCTATTGGTGCATCATCAGCTGTCCCTTCTTTTGAGATAGAGGCTACTACAGAGAAGGTACTGTATCCTTTTTGCCATCCATCCAGTTATGAACTGATTTAATCCTCTTACTCAAGATTTCTTTATATACAGGCACTCAATCTTCCAGCCCTGAGTTACTCTTTCGATCTTGAGGAGTATTTTGATGAAGATGAAATTAGTTCGTCAGCCACTCCTTCCAAGGAAACCTTGCCTAGAAGAGACCAGAAACCAGCTAAGAGATGTTCTGCTAATGTTTGAAAGAATATAGCCGATCTGGTCTAAGACGCTGATCCAATGCATAGAGTTTTCTTGACCATCAAGGGTAATCCATCCCTAGCCCTCTCCAGAGTCTTGTCTCCCTTTTCCATTTTTGAAGATCAGGTCCTGAAGGTGAAATAGGCTCAGAGGAATCTGTTTGATCATGTAACTCTTTTGGCCAAGGGGAACTCAAACAGGCAAGAGGCTAAAGAATTGTCATAGTCGATTGATCACTTGAAGAACTCCTCCCTCAGTGTTGACCCAGAATTGTCTCAACTGGAAGCTAGGCGTGCAGAACTTGAGAAGGAGCTAGGAGACGTGAAAGCTGCCATTGATCATCATAAGTCCATCCTAGCTCAAATACCTGATGCCATTCAACAAAAGAAACGGGAACTGCTAACCAAAGTTAGAGAAGGTAGAGCCATCCTGAAGTAGCCTCGAGAGCATTCTTGGATCAGCCGAAGAAGACAAACAACAGATCGCAGAAGCTGATGCTATTCGGCAAGAAGTGTTGAAAGCGATCTAGGATGTTCTAGACATGTAATTCATATATCAACATATGTCTTGTATAGAATCAATGACAACTACACTTTCTGTTGTCTCACTGTGTTTTCCTTTGTTTCGGCTAAAGAGCAGATTTTGAAAATAGCCGATTCCAGACTCCCGATCTTAATCTCATTTAGCTTTGAAAACACGGCCTTTATTAAGAGAGCCCTTCGATCTTCTATCCTTAGTCATCCGGTGCCGTATTCTCTTCGGTATTAGCGAGGTGATGCTTTGCCTCCTATTAATTGCGGTTGCCTTTGGCACGTCCCAAGGCGTCCACCCATTCATTTCGTGGCTTCAAATACCGGCCGAGGGCTCTGGCCTTGAACACATCTGCACTTGCAACCAGTTCTTGTTCCTTTGCTTTTTTCTACCCTCATAGAACTCTATAGCGGCCTTTCTCTCTTCCTGTAGATCCGATCAACTTCATGGCCGACGAGGAAAACCTGCGGCAAGCGCGTGGCAGGAGGAGATCCCGGAGGTGAACATGCCGATGAACCAGCGCCTCCGACGCATGAGGTAAGATTGACATCCTCTATTCATGATGATGATCTGTTCTAACTCGCCTATAGGTTCATTGTGAATGACAGTCTTCGTCCCCTCCCTAGGGTCAGCAAGCCCTCTGACACTGCATCTTCCACACCGGCTTCGTCGTCGGATTCTTCCAACTCATATAATGATGATGATGCCCGATGCTTCTTTCGAGAATGGAGGGCGACCAAGGATCGCTATTCTGAGGTGATTCAGAAAAACGACTAGCTTGAGATCCATCTAGGGATCTTCCAAGCGGCCCTTAATGTGGCTGAGGAGGAGGCCAGTGCTGTTCGAGTGCGGCTGGCTGAGTCTGATGCCGCAGTGGCAGGTAAGATGAGTTCCATGAATGCTTCTATTCTGGTTTACACTATTTTTATCTTGATAGTTCTTCTATTTTTTGCGATCGCCTAGCCCTGACGGTGCAGTCGGAGTCTCTCCAACTGGCAGCGAACGCGGCCACGGATGCCGTCAATGCTTAGGGCTCCCTCATCAATACCCACCTCCAAGACATCTTGGCCCGTGTTCAGGAGATCACCCTCCACAAGCATTCGTCATGGCGCAGTCGATGGCGCTGACCACGGCGTAAGTCCATACTAGGTATGAGCTCCATGCCATGGAGACCTGGTTTTCCAATGGGTGACGGTCCTAAGGAACATGAGGACTTGATGGAAGAATTTGTTGTAGCGGCGGAGGCTATCGTGGACATCACATCCGCTCAGGATGTGGTGAACAAAGTCTTCGAATTAGATTGTACTTAGGGCGAACAGATGAATGAAATCTTTTACTCTTCTATGAACGTGTCTTAGTGCAACGCCCCGGTGCATGACTGTCTTTGTTTTTATTTCTTGCTCTGGAGGCGATGCATATCATATCGGCTTTCATGTCTTTGAAGACTTTTCATTTTTTGAACTAGAGGCGATTCCTTTTTGGTACCGGCTATTAGAGTCGAGGACTAAACGAATCGGCTATCAAGTGTTGATCAAATACTAGGATAACATCCCTTTAAATATTTTTCGTCGATCACCATTGATATGTTATAACAGAACTCTTCAAACCAAAGGTTAAACGATCGATCGATCAAGAGCAAGCATCTCATCAAGTGCGACAAAACTTCGTTTAAGAAATCCATCAATTCTGACCCACCCTTAGGATTCCATTCAGCATTCATACTGTTGCCCTAAACCCATATTCAGAACTAATGCTTATTTTCCCTTATTCCAACGGTCGACATGCGAAGCCATGACTACTAACTAAAACAAACTCTCAGAATCGATTGTTTGCATCGGTTGTTTGCTTTCATTGCTGATCTTAATGAAGCCTCCTTCTCATAACTTGCCTAGAAAAGCATTCAAAATCTCCTAGTTCCCAAAAGACTGGATCGGCTGTTGCGATACTTATAGACTCATCAGCATGAACCAGTTCGACATCATCTCCATGCCATTGAATCAAACATTGATGCATGGTTGATGGTACACAATAGTTCGCATGAATCCAATCACGACCAAGGAGCAAATTGTATGACCCTTTTCCATCGATGACGAAGAAGGTGGTGAGCTGAAGTCTTACTTCCGATTGTTAGTTCGACGTTTATTGCCCCCGGGGTTTTAGACTGCATTACCTCCAAAGTTCTTAAGCATCATGTCAGTCTCAATTAGATCTCCTGGTCCCTTGCCAAGTTTATGAAAAGTGGTATAAGGCATGAGATTAATAGAAGCACCTCCATCCACCAACATTTTATTCATCAGGCTTCCCATCAACCAAACCTTTTACATATAAAGCCTTTAGGTGCCGATGCTTGATTGGTTTATTCAAATATTGCTTGCTGTATGACTGTCAACTTGGCAACTATTTCCTCATACTCTGATTCATCGAAATCTGAATAAACTTCTTAATCTACCGGAGCTCTAAATTCTGATGGCAACAGAAAAGCCATTTGAATATTAGCCGATGGTTGCTTTCTATCGGTTGTTTGCTTAGTACGCCATACTTGAGGTTTACTGGATGCCTGAGCCTGTTCCAACTCTTTATTCCTTAGGCGTTGCACCCTTCTCTTCTGGCTTCTTGTCAAACCTCCTGGACACCATTGGCCTTCCTGTCAAACATATTCTCTTTTGTTGCCTTCTTCTTCATAATCAACTCAATCTTGATCAACAACTCTTTTTCCCAGCCGATTATGAACACTTCTATTTTTTAAGCGCCGATCCACGTTATTATGGTGATATGCATCTTGAGCATGGATAGACCGGCAGTTGGCTTGAGATTGCCTAAACTCCCAATACTGATCGCTGCACTCTGGACAGTTACTCCTGGTAGGCAACTTCAAACCTTCGTTCCAGCAATGTCTAAAGAAAGGACAATTCCAATGTAATTCGGCTTGCTTTCTTTCATACCTCTCTTTCTCCTAGTTGACTGCTGGTATTCTTGCTTTTCTAACCAACACTGATAACCCTTTTCCTTCTGCTGCTGCTATTTATTCAACATAATTCGAGATGTAACCCGCTGGCTTTGTCACCCCTTCTTTTGATGTTTTTCCCTGCTCATATCGGCTCTTTTGATTGTCGCGACGTCTTTTAATTTCTCTATATTCGTCGGTTGATATTTACATCTTGGGATCGACTGTTCTAGCTTCTCTTGATTTGGTTGATGTTAGGACCTTAGTCTTTCCTTTGAGCAGCCTAGCATCGACCATGTTTTGATCTCCTAGAAAGGATTATCATCAATTTTCATTTTCGAGGCGTATCAAATTTGAGCCTTCCTTGTTGAATAGCCCTCTGTATATGCTGCCGAAAAATTCTACATTCATTAGTGGAATGAGAAGTAGCGTTATGGAATTTGCAGAACTTCTTATTCTTCAACTGGTCAGGGGGCAACATAACATGATTATCGGACAACTTGATCTGCCCCTTCTCAAGCAAGAAATCAAAGAACTTGTCTGATTTGGTGACATTCAAAGTCATAGCTCTCCTCGACTCCTATTCCCCAAGGATTTGGCACCATTACTAGTCTTTTTGCCCCAATTCCATTCAGCCGCAGCAACCTCTTCTTCATCTTCAAAGCCATCATCGACTAAGTATGGATTATAAGCTTCGACCACTGTGGTACTCTTTTGAAATCAGGCATCTCTGCGTATACTCTGGAATTGGCTATTAAGCGCTGCCACTTGTTGAGCCAATTGACCCTAAGTTGTCAAATTCTTGTCCCAGTCAGTTTTTCTTTCCACATTGGCAGCATTCCCTGAATGGCTAAAGCAGCTAGCTGATCATCAGCCAAGTTTAATGAGAAGCACAAGTTCCTAGTTTCTCGGAACCTCTGAAGAAACTCAGTGCCCAATTCATTAGTCTTCTGCCTTATAGTTGTCAGATCGGTAATATTCTTTTCTCCAGTCCTAGTGTAAAAATATGTATGAAATTTCTTTTTTAGGTCAGCCCAATTGGCAATGGAGTTGACCGGCTAATGATGAAAACCAAGTGAAGGCTAGTCCTGACAGGGACATAGAGAAGAAATGAACTCGATGGGCCTCCTCAATTGATGCCTCGCCTAATTGTGTAAGATACTGACTGAACATGTTCTATTATGCCCGTACTGTCTTGGCCAGTGAACTTAGCAAACTCTGAAAGCCTGTAATTTGCAGGAAGAGTGACCAAATCATACCATTCTGGATATGTGCGTTTGTATGAAAAGGTCAGCTCTTTTGGCTTCAGATCGAACTAATTCTTCATCATCTCGGTCACCTTTAGCAACAACTTGTCAACATGTGAATTTGGATTTATCTACACCTGCTGACCCATCTGTGGATTGAAATCCCGTGTGCCTTGATACCCTGGATTCGGAATTATGTGAAGGGTATTATAATCTAGTGCCATAATGATACCCTTGTGGAATCTCTATTTGCTGGGTCCTTTGTTGGTTTGCTGCTTGAAGTCTCTGATTGTAAATATGAGGATCTATATCTCTATGGATCCTTTGAATTGATGGTGCTATTTTTGAGCCAACGACGGTATGTGGCCCGATGTGTCAAAATTAATCACCTGGTTTTGACCTTGCCCCGCCGACTGTTGCACATGCTGTACTGACGGTCCTATGATTATACTGTATCTGATTCATAGTAGTACCTTGAACTTGTTCAGATGAACCTTGAACTGCCTGGACATCATCATTACCAGCTGGTGCTGCTTCTTGATTACTGGTACCAACTTGATTAGTCCCTTGGGTCGACAGATGTGGAATGTTGTAATAAGCTGGCCCAACTTGACCAACTAGGAAATCCATGAATCGCATCTTTCATGGCGTTGTGGAATGTGTCCAAGAAAGCTTCATTATGGTTTGATATGTCATCATGGACATATTTATTTACAATTTCTGTAAAGAAACGCCTGTCTTCAGCTTCAACTGTATCTGTCTGCCCATGTAATAGAACTCTTGGCAGTGGATATTTCTAAACAATTGTGTTGTCACGTGTTTTGGATGTAGGACAACAAACACTTGTTCTGAAACTCTTCTATAGCTTTGCTGATGACATCTTTATCTCCTATCAGGTAGATCTTCATAATATACCATAAGGATGTCATTGTTGTTGTAAACCGCCATGACGATTGTGGTATCCCACCGGGTGTGCCAAGAACGTGTGTCGGCATAAAATTTCGTCCCGTGCCGAGGGCACACGAGCAAGCCAGAAGGGTCCGCTCGATGGAGCTGGAAATCCGCCTAGCTTCAACGCAGGGATGGTCGATCCTACTGCACTCCTCCTGAGACATGCCAGTCAATTTGACCCTACAATTGATAAGGAGAGAAAGCTAATCAGTAATTTAAGGTAGAACATGCCGGTGTTGCCAGACAGTCCCGAATGTGCGGCTCTGAGAGCCGATATGGAAGGAAATCGACTAAATAGTCGATTCCTAGCATACTCATAAGAATAAATCAATTAAAGCTCATGGAATCATAGAAGGTAAATCGGTTATCACTCAGGATAGATCCCATTATTTAGACAAACATTAGTCAATGACAAAAGAATGTCAACAACGATTAATTTATGTTAAGCCAATGACTGTAAGTAACCGAATCCCTTTTTATATAAAAGAAACAACTCATCATCATTTAACCATTTCAATAAAGATAAATTTAATGAACATATTAGATCTCATCTATCGCTATGACCAGTGGGGCATGAGGTAGAATCATGCAGGCCGTAGAAACAACAATAGATTTGACGACCCTAGCTTATTACTAATATCAGTGGGGCATGAGGCAGAATCATGCAGGCCAGTAATACAATAATAAGATCATAGGGGCTAACACATCTTTCAACCTATCTTTACTTCAACAGTCTCGTGACGTGAACTGTTCATGAAAGCACTCGATATCGGCTAAAACAGTCGATTCAGGCATAGCGCACAGTTAAGGTCATGCCTTTTCAGGAGTAAATCTACTAAGTAACGATCCCCACTCAACGGTGCTAACAGTGGGGTGTGAGGCAGAATCACACAGGACGTGATAACGGGCCATGAAGCGGTTTTCATTAGCCAACAGATCTACTCAAGACCAAACATGGCTTAACCGCACACTATGCGTGATCAAGATTGACATAAAACGGCCGATAAAACATAACTCATCGTTTAAGATGCAGATTAGATCAAATTCGGATTAACAAACGATGAGTTAAAAAGGATATAAGACCGATCTAGATCAATCCTAATCGGACAAAGTGATATTGCTGTAATTAAATAAATAATGAAAGCAATAAGCAATATCGGTAACTTAATGAATCTATCCGAAGGAACGCCACCCTTAGATAGAGCCAATAACTTGGCCTTAATCTAGTTCGAGCAGTGGAGGTCGACCGGATCGATGCAACCTTACTTGAACTAGACGAGAGTCGATAACTAGCTTATACCAGAGTCGCAGTGGAGGTCGACCAGATCGATGCAGCCGTACGAACAGAAGTATAAGCCATGACGGTACTTACAGACAAGCAGTGGAGGTTGATCGGATCGATGCAGCCGTACTTGCTGAAGAACTCACCGAGATCTACTCTACTCCTACTCCTAAGGGGTGACCGGAGCTGAAAAAAAGTAACTTATATTTGATTGATTGTGTGTCCTTTACAATAGCCGGGGTCCAATATTTATATCCAGAGCCTAAACATGAATCCTACTCGAGTACGATTCATTACAACCTTAGGCATACAAGAAAACATTCCTAATTTAAGATAACTTGGACCCTAATCTTTCCCTTTTTGTAGAGTCCAATATGTAGTTTCCTGGCGCCGACCGTAGTTCATTATCGCTATCTGCTGACGTCATCCAAAGAGATCCGACTCCAGAGTCGTACCTGAATCAGCTGATATTGATCCTTATGCAATCGATTCCTTGATCGGCATGATTTTGGAAGTTTCGAGTTTCCCGCGCTTTTCTCTCCAAATTTTGGTGTAAACAAATATGGATGGAAAAGCATTTTGGCGGGGTTGGAGTGTTTCAAATGAGGATATATTTGGAGAGTTGGGGATGGTCCTCAAATCAAAATATGGGAAGATTGATGAATCCCATCACGTCATAATCTCAAAATCATGATGCCAAGAGGGAATAACCTGGTAACCACTGTGGGTGAACTCATCAATCCCGTGACAACAAAAATAGTGAAAATTTGCTCATTAGGAGCCCATCCAAGATTGTTGTAGACCCAAAGAATTAGTTGTTCCCAACCGCGGGTGAGTGAAATCCAACAAAAGATTAGTAACTAAAAGAAAAAAACTTTATTGAATCATTTAAGTTATAGAAAAATTCTTAAACCCAATAATTCAAAATGACAAGTTCTTCTTTACCCAGACAAAGCACTTAGAATAGCCAAACAGATTACATTTGTTGAGAAATGCAAAATGAATTTGGAGATGATCCTCATTATCTATTTTGGTCCAATTGTATTATTTCCTTGTGTATTCCTATAGGAAGTTTTGTAATGTGTCTTCGGTTTCTTTTTATCATTTCGTCAAAGACAAAAAGTTCTTCTAATTCTACGAAGGGCTTTGTTCTGGCCAGTTAATGTGCACCGGATTCTACAAATCCCGCTCACGTACTGTTGGCACAGAAGATCTAGTAGCCGTGGCACTTCAATCGAGCGCGTGTTTAGTTTCAGGAAGTTGGAATTTAGGGGCTACTGTAGCACTTTCATGTTTTATTTGGCAATTAGTGTTCAATCATGGACTAATTAGGCTCAAAACGTTCGTCTCGCAATTTTCCACCAAACTAGTGCAATTAGTTTTTTTCGTCTACATTTAATACTCCATGCACAGGCCGCAAACATTCGATGTGATAGGTACTGGAGCACTTTTTAGGGAATTTGGGGTGGAACTAAACAAGGCGCGAAATAGTTTTTTTTTCAGTTAGGTCAGCCTATCACCAACAATGGATGCATAAATGGTGAAAATCTAATATAGGAACAAGCTAGTGGACTGGGTGATGTGGAAGGGTGTTGGCAAATTTATGGCAATTACAAGTTCCTAGCAATATCAAAATCTTTGGACGGACAGTACTGCATGGTGCTTTACCATGCAAGGGAATTCTAGCAAATCGAAAAATACAAAATTCAAGTATAGTTGTCCAGCATGTCATGTGGGCTGTGAACACATAAAACACTTGTTCACCTACAACCGAGCCAAGGAGATTTGGCAGCCACTTAATTGGTGTACGGAACAAGATGGAAAGGGTTCTGGAACAAATAGACCAGGTTCAGTACTGATGGCTGAAATGATCAACATATCTAGACCTCTCGAGAAGCTGAATCGAGTTGGACTTGCTGAATTAATACTAAGGGGAGAGGTTGGTATATCTGGTGGGAACGCAGGAAATTTGTCCATGGCGAGGCCATCCAGCAACAGGCACAATCAGCCATACCAGTTGCTACTCTGACAACAAACTATCAAAGGGCAATGAAGAGGACCGTCAGAGACCAAAGGAGGGATGGAAGAAACCGCCGAAAGGGAAGCTATTGACTAATAATGTTGATGGTCTGATGGAAGTTGCAGAGAGGAAAACGGCAATGGAGGAACAGGTGTAATTATTAGAGTCGACTGGATCATTCGTAGCTGGATCATATACTTATCTTGAGCATGTGGTTGACGCTCCAACGACGGAGGTGATGGCACTCAAGGAGGGGTTGCTGTTTTTTTTGGCTGTTAGCGCAACATGTACAGGATGCAACGGATTCATCATACAATCGGACTGTTTGGAAGTCATGGAAACTATGAGACTTGCGGGTATCTCGTCTGCAGCTGGTGCACCGATTTATGAGGACTGTAACATTCTGTGGCAGAACTTCGACGCAATCTTCATTGAGCATTGTGATCAGGAATAATAAGGTGACACATGAACTAGCTAGAGTAGCTTTATCTTTATCTTTGAAAGATAATTGTATTTGGGTCAATGAGCACCCTAGTTTTATTCATAAAACGTTGGTAAATGATGTGCGTGCTGATTCTGTGGCGAACTAGATGGGAATCTTTTCTTCAACCAACGTCGCTGGCAACTCAGCATTCGGCGGCAACTCAACGCTGGCACGCAATGGATTACTTTCCTCGGCGAACGGCCGCACGTGCTGGAGTCCGACGCCTTGCCATGCGCCTCCAACAGACGCAACACACGACAACAATATTGGAGTCAAGCAATCCAAGAAAGCTAAGTCAAGTCGCTTCTAATTAAATATTGTTATTATACTTCCAGATATATCCATATGTCTGCATGATTTCGGTTGGGAGAAACCTAATCACATCTTGTTGTTGCTCGTGATTTTTTATCGGATACGCAAGATCATTTCCGTGGATCATGACAACCGTCAATCAGGAAAGGCGGCCGGCGATAACGCGATGTGGAGCAGTGTTTCCACCAAAGGTGCTGGTCAGCCATACAAGCTAATTGGAGTAGTTGAAGAGATATACAAGCACATATGCATCTGGATCTACATCACCATGCAGGCAACCTCACGTATCTCAGGCATGCAAGGAAGATCTTGGACTGCGCCCTCGCCTCAGTCGGACAAGCTCAAGGACTTCGCCTCCCCACGCGGATTGACTCCATCATGCTCCGATTACATCCGTTCGCCTACGAATTTGTGTACCCGTACGAGCTGTCAAACGAACCGTCCGAGCCGTCAAGCGAGCCGACCGGACTACTCGTTCCGATCGCCTACCGCGTCGCAATGATCGCCGCGACGAACGGCATTATAATGACCGTGACTGCCGTCATGACGACAGGCCAGAAAGCTCGAGGGCCGAGCAATTTCGTCGACGCCGACCAGACAACGTCATACGTCGCCAATCAGACTTTATGACTAAAGATAAGTACCCTTCCTATATCTGCATTTAAAGTTTTCGCCATGATGTCTCCATTTTGTTTCTCCATGATTATTCTCCAAACGTCGTTGCTCGAGGGCCTATATCTACATTCTAGGACAACGTTGCTCGTGCTTCCCGCTCCGATCGCCACCCACGTCGTGATGATGATCACCGCGAAGAACGACGTTATAAAGATCACGACAGGCGCTACGACAATCGCGAACGCCGTCATAATGATCGGTCAGAGGGATCGAGGGCTGCACAGCCACGTCGCCGCCGACCGGAAAACTTCATCAACAACGTAGAGCAGCCACACGCTAAGCGCAATTTCAATGCTGCCTGCGAAAAGCTCCTTGACGGTCCTTGAGACGTTCTACAAAAGATCTTTAAGATGATGCATACTATTACCATTCAAATCGGACTGCGCCCTCACCTCGGTTGGACACGCTCATGGGCTTCGCCTCCCCACGCAGATTGATTCCGTCAAGCTCCGATTACGCTCGTTTGCCTACCACTCCGCGTAGCTGTCCGAGCTATCAAGCGAGCCGTCCGAGCTGTCAAGCGAACCGTCCGAACTGTCAAGCGAGCCGCTAAGCGAGCTGACCGGGCTACTTGTTCCGATCGCCTGCCACATCCCAATGATCGCCGCGAAGAATGGCGTTATAACGACCGCGACCACCGTCATGACGACAGGCCAGAAAGCTCAAGGGCTGGGCAATTTCATCGCCGCCGACCAGTCACGTTCTCATTTGCGTTATCCAGAAGCAGCCCTGTCCTCGACTTAGCACCTAAACATGCACGAGCAGCAGCGCTCTGCGTCATGGGCGGTCGGCAGCGGCTCCTCGATGACGCCTATGCTCCTAAGCATGCACAAGAGCTAAGTTCTTTACGGTTCAATGGGCCTCAAAGCATACTGAATGGCTAGGCTAGTTTTTGTCGGGTTATCTCTCTAGTTTTCTCCAACAGTAAAGTGCTAAGCACTCTCTATTTTCTCCACGGCATAGTGCTAAGCACTCTCCATTTTCTCCACGGTTTAAGTGCTAAGCACTCTCCAAATTTCGCCACGGTTAAGTGCTAAGCACTCTCCAAATTTTGCCACGGCCAAGTCTTAAGCACTCTCTAAATTTCACTACGGTTAAGTGCTAAACACTCTTCAAATTTCGCCATGGTTTAAGTGCTAAGCACTCTCCAAATTTCACCATGGTCAAGTGCTAAGCACTCTCCAGATTTCACCACGGTCAAGTGCTAAGCACTCTCCAATTTCTTCACGGTATAGTGCTAAGCACTCTCTATTTTCTCTATGGTATAGTGCTAAGCACTCTTCATTTTCTCCATGGTATAGTGCTAAGCACTCTCTATTTTCTCCACGGTTTAAGTGCTAAGCACTCTCCAATTTTCTCCAACGGTAAAGTGCTAAGAACTCTCCATTTTTTCTCCATTTTTAAGTGCTCAACATTCTCCAAATTTTACTCCAATGTCCAGTGCTAAGCACGGGGATTTCGTCCTTTTTACTTGTTTCCTTGATCCTGCTACAAGATATTGCTCTATCTTACAGCAGGTTCGGGGACTAAGTGTGTACACTTCACTTAGTGGTGAGTGTACTGTTTTTTCCTCTTACTGGTCTTCAGCTAAGCTAGGGACTGGCTGTGTGCTCGGCTAAGCTGGGACTCAGTTATTCTGACTAAGTGATCATTGTAATTTTTTTATCCTGACACCAGATGCATTCTTCACCTACTGTCAGGCTCGGGGATTACAAGGTATACATTGCACCTTGCGGCGCATGTATCAATACTAACATCCTCTTTGACTAAGTCATAGATGATGATCATCTGACTTCGCCAACAAAGCCTAAGTGTGTATACTTCACCTAAGGTCAATGTCTCCGGCAAGCTCTGTCGCTGCTTTCTCCGCCGATCAATTGGTTGGGCCGCTAGGTTCATGGACTTCAGTCGTCGACCAGTTGGTTGACTGTTCGGCGTTTACTTCTACTCGGCGCTCACTTCGTCGCCGACCAGTTGGTTGGGTTGCTCGGTGCTCGATTCTTCGCCAACCAACTGGTCGGATTGTCCGTCATTTCATCGTCAGCCACGCCAGGGGCTCGCCAGGCTAAGCTGGGGACTCCCCGGCGTTCGGATTCTTTGTGCAAGCATCGCCAGCTAAGCTGGGGACTCCTCAACGTTCGGCGGTGTTTGGATTCCTCGTGCAAGAGTCGCCAGCTAAGCTGGGGACTCTCATGGTGGTCGGATCTCGTTACGTCTCATCGGTGTGCTATCATGTTGCTCCATGCTATTCGGATCAGGGTGCTGATCTTGGGCAGCACGTCTGGGGTCTTGATACACATATGACAGATGACGTCGGCAAGCTTTCAAACTTGTTTTCTTTGACCTTGATACAAGATTCATTCTTCATTTTCCAGCAGGCTTGGAGACTAAGTGGCTACACTTCACCTGACGGTGAATGTAGTGGTTATTTCTTGATTTACCCTCCTTATTGACTAAGTCACGGATGATAATTATCCGACCTCGCAAACGGAGTCTAAGTGGCTATACTTCATCTGAGGTGAATAATTTTTAAAATTAATCTTGAGCCCCTTGCATGCTTTTGGCAAGCCTTACTTGGCTAAGTCCGAGGTCTCCTAACCAGTTAAACTGGTCGGCTTCGACTTTCACTACTCGGATCACTAGTTAAACTGATCGGCTTCATGTCAAACTGTTCGGACTTGTTCAAGACAGCGTTGCTCAAAGGATACAAGGCTCTCGCGGACTAGCTGTGGGGGATATACCCCCGGTACCCACAAGACAAGATATGGGCTGCACCATGAAAGGTGGCCCGGCCCATAAGATCAAGGCGTGCACCGTAAGACTACAAGAAGATGTGATTTATTGTATAATACCAAATATGATATTTTCTTTATAACCCTACCCCTCCAGAGTATATAAGGAGCGGCAGGGGTCCCCTAGATTAGACATCGAATATGATATATATACAATCAATATAAAATAATAGAGCACATGATGTAGGGTTTTACGTCATGCTGACGGCCTGAACCTGTATAAATCTTGTGTCTTGTGTCTCTGTTACCATCCGGTTCCTATTACGCGCACCTCCACCGATCATCTATTACCGTGGATATAACCCTCGGTAGACTGCCGACTAGATTTCGTCGACAATAAGCCCCCTGGTTTTATTCATAAAACGTTGGTAAATGATGTAACCATGTTTCATGGCTTCCTAAAAAAAGTTGCATGAACACCACCGCCAGTAAGATGGAGATGGCCAACGTGAATCTCAGCTAATCTGCATGTTGAAGCAAGCTCCATAAATGACCATGAACAAACACTGATTAAATTGTATCACAATGATAGACCATGCGTGTGGGTCATGGATATTTTTACATGTTATTACATGTATGAAATGTTTTTTTTTATAAATCTCTTGTTACTTCACTTATTAAAGATTTTTTTTTTGAGACACATACGTGCTGCACATGCTTGTCCACTAGTTGTATGCATGTAAAACTTTCATGCAAGAAAAATACTAAGGATCGGAAACAGGTAGGGGAACAGGTATACGATACGATCATGGATCACGTGCGGGCCGCCTATTTTGTTTTTTAGCCTTTTTTTTGAAAATTTTTCACAAATATGATCCTGGAGGTATAATTTCAAAATTTGGACCCTTAACTCGGCGCCATCGTTGGTGGCGCCGAGCTTACACGTCTCGGCGCCATAGATTTAGGCGCCAAGGTCTTGGGATCGACGCAGACGTAGCGGTGACTTGGCGGCAGCTTGGCGCCGTAGATCCTGCCGCCGAGCTCGGCATCGTAGTTATTAGCGCCAAACCTCTTCCTCTCTCTCCTTCCCCGAACCAGCGCTGCCACACCGCCGCCGCCGCCCGCAGCCGTGGAGGCGCCGGCCATCGCGGCCGCTCCCACGCCGGCCAACCGTGCTTGCGCCCGCGCGCCACGATCTCGTCGTCGATCCTGTCCTCCACGTCTGCGTCGCATAGTTGCATTGACTTGGACAGGTAAAATTTTTGAACATGCAATGTAGGTACTTAGTTGGCTTGAATTGTAGTGCTACTTAGATTATTTGGTAGTTTCTAGTAAATGACATGATGTAGGTAGTTGATTTAGTTAGTGAGATAGATATAGTTAGATAAATATAGTTAGATAGCTAGTGACATAGGTACATAGATATAGTTATTTGATAGCTAGTTGATTTAGTTAGTGAGATAAATATAGTTAGATAGCTAGTGACATAGTTATTTAGGGTGTAGTTGGTTAGTATCTATTAGAGAGGTACTATATAACAGCTATTTGGGACTAAACGAACTGTATTTTAATTTTTGTTTGAACTACTAGATAGACAATCTAGTGAGCATATATCATGGAGGCACCGTGGAAAGAGATCGCTATAGATATGTTGAGTTTGTTGAGATACAAAGCGTGCCTATGTTATTCAATGAGAACCAATCGTTTAGTGAGTTGGTTGCAAGGGCTCGGGAGGAACTACATTGTCATGGAGCTGATGATGATGGCATCGCAGTGAAGGGTGTACTTCACCTTAGAAAGATGATCTCAATTGGGTGTGCAGGCCAGTGGGAGACAGAGAAGGAGGAGAAGCGGCTGGTCAGATCTAGGGTTTCGGAAGCTCAGGATCAAGGCACCGCCGCCCAGACCGCTCGACGGCGGCGAGCTCACTCGCTGGGGAGCGCGCACGCCAGCGAGGGGCCGACAATGGCTCCATCTTCGAGCTTGCTTTCGCTCAGTTACTCGCTGCTGCTGCGCTGATGAGAGAAAGGAGCGAGGCAAAGAGAGAGAAAGGGCAGAAGAGAATGGGCTAGGGTTTCACTAGGGTTGCCGCGGCATCGGCTTTTATATCCTCGACCCACACGCATGGCCATCGGATGCAATCTGAAGGTCACGATTCACTGGACCGAGTTTCGGCCCAGGCGGGCAAGCGCGACGGGCGACTTTGCTGGCCTAGGGCCAAGTTGTGGCCTGGGCGCGGGGAAGGTGTCGCGAGCGTGCGCGCAAGAGCTGCTGCTGCTGTAGGCCGAGCCGCATCCTGTAGCTGCTGGGCCGCTTACTGCTGCTGCAGGCCAGGGCTAGAATGAATAGCAAGAAACGATTTGAAGTTTATTTAATTTTCAGAAGCAGATTTGAATGAATTTTGATGAATTTTAAAGGTTTAAAATTTCTGGTAAAATTACACCAACATGTTACTTTTTCCAGAAAGTAGATACGAATAAGAAAATGCTTCTGAAAAGTAGATAATTATTATTTATTCATGTTTCCGCTGCAATATTAAAGTTAATAATCTTCTAATGAAATTCGAACCAACGGGAGAATTTAATTTGAAGAGTAGTCAAATTTTAATCAGTAAATTATAATATTGTTATTTTTCTGACCAACGTTGATAATAGCAATATTATAATGTTTAATCATAAGTTTTCCATGCATTAATTCTATTTCTGCCCAACGGTGATGTACAATTAGTGTATAAGAATATTGTATGTTTAATTTTGACCAACGTTAAATTAAAGCATGCAATTATAATGATATATTTTCTCACTATCTCTGACGATGTTTTTCAGGACTCAACCCAATGGCATTCATCTCGCACATACCACCTCTAGAAGGGGGCAATTACAAGGTATGGTGAGAGAAGTATGAGATCGCACTTGCGCTATCCGAGAATGACTTAGCGCTCACCTCCCCATGTCCTACTGTGCCAGTGGACCCGGTGAGGGAAGAAAACGAGTCTGATGCTGATTTCACTGCTCGGCAGCGAGATCATGCAGAAGTGCGCATGAAGTATGATCTTGAGCGCAAGAAATGGGACATATCAAACCATAAGTGCTTGATGGTGGCTAAGTCCACAATCTCAGATGCTATAAGGGGGTCTATCCCAGACTGTGATACCGCCACTGAGTACCTTAAGAAGGTGGAGAGTCAGTTCACTAGCTCTTCAAAGGCTTATGCTAGTACATTGATCAAGAAATTGTTCAATGAAAAATATACTGGTGGCGGTATCAGAGAGCATATTTTGAAGATGAGCAACACGGCTTCGAAGCTGAAGCCAATGAATTTGGGGCTCAAGGATGAGTTCCTAATTCATTTGGTTTTTGTTTCCTTGCTAAAGGAATATAAAACTTTTGTTGTTAACTACAACATGCAATCCGACAAGTGGAACATAGAAAATCTCATCGTAATGTGTGTTCAAGAAGAGGAAAGGCTGAAGTCCTTATAGGCTGACTCTGCTAACCTTGTCAAGGACAAGAAAAAGAACTTCAATAAGAATGCCAAACCTCAAGGAAAAGCCCCTCAGACTGAGCATCATCAGAAGAACAACAATGCTCAAGTTAAAAAGGATCAGTGCAAATGGTGCAAGAAGCATGGACACTACTAGAGGAATTGTCCAGACTTCGTAAAGAGCCTGCTAAAGAGAGGTGAGGATTTTATTACATTCATAGATGAATCCTTGTATTTAAGTTATACAAAATCTACTTGGTAGATTGATTTAGGTGCAACTGTTTATGTTGCAAATTTAGTACAGGGATTCCGTAGGAGGAGGACCCTGCAAAGAGGAGAAAGAAGAATTAAAGTAGCAAATAGAGTTGAAGCTCAAGTTGAAGCCATTGGAGATCTTTCTCTAGAATTAGTTGATGGTTTTCTACTTAAGCTTTCAGATGTTCTATTTGTACCCTCTTTGCGAAGAAACTTAATAAGTGTGTCACGTTTAGATGACGATGGATATGATTGCCATTTTGGTAATGACAAATGTCAGATTGTTTATAATAATAAATGTATTGGTCTTGCCTTCCGACAAGACAAGCTTTATTTATTATCACTTTCTGAGAATATGAATGATATAAGTATTGAGAATGAGAATGCTTCCTCGTCTATGAATACAACAAATAAGCGGAAGAGAGTGCATGATGTATCTTTAAAATTATGGCACTGTCGTTTAGGCCATATTTCGAGGGGGAGAATAGAGCGATTGATTAAGAAATTAATTCTTCTGTCCTTTAGAATTTTTAGATTTAGAACAATGCATAGATTGCATAAAAGGAAAGTATGTTAAGAAAATAAAGAAAGATGACAAACGAAGCGCAGGAATTTTAGAAATAGTTCACATAGACATCTGTGTACCTTTTCCTGTGAAGAGTGTGGATGGTTATGATTCATTTATAACATTCACAGATGACTATTCTTGTTTTGGCTATATTTATTTAATTAAAGAAAGATCAGAAGCATTGGATAAATTTAAAATATTCAAGGCTGAAGTAGAGAATCAGCGCAACTTAAAGATTAAGGTAGTAAGGTCCGACCGTGGGGGAGAGTACTACGGTCGACACACCCCATATGGCCAAGTTCTTGGACCCTTTGCAAGGTACTTACAGGAAAATGGCATAGTAGCCCAGTATTCTACACCGGGCGAGCCTCAGCAGAATAGAGTAGCTGAAAGACGCAACCGTACCTTAATGGATATGGTGAGAAGCATGATAAGTTACTCTACCTTACCGATAAGTTTATGGATGGAGGCGTTAAAAACTGCCATTCACATTCTTAATCGAGTGCCAAGGAAGTCGATGCCTAAGACACCGTATGAGTTGTGGACAGAAAAGGAACCCTCACTAAACTATTTACATGTGTGGGGTTGTCCAGCTGAGACAAAAGTATTTAACCCAAATATAGAGAAGTTGAACTCCAAGACAGTCAGTTGCCATTTCATTGGCTATCCAGAAAAGTTAAATGGTTATCGTTTCTATTGTCTTGACAGACAAACGAAGTTTGTAGAAATAAGACATGTTGTCTTCTTGGAGGATGATATGATCAGGGGGAGCATGGTAGCGCGAGAAATAAGTTTTGAAGAGAAGCGGGTATATGTGCCTACTCTTATGGTTCAGGAACCATTTTTCACGCTACCTGTTGTTGTTGTACCAATAGTGCAAGACACTGTAGTAACAACACATGTTGTTAGTTCTCTTGTGGCAACAATGAATGAGTATGAGGAACCTATCATTCAGGATCCCCAAGAACCCGTTGTCACACATGAGGAAGAGCAACAACAGCCTCATATAGAACAAGCGTCATCTAACAAGGCCCCTAGAAGGTCTCAACGAGTCAGGAGATCAGCCATTCCTGATGATTATGAAGTTTATGAATGTGAGGAATTTCAAATAGAGGGTGATCCCACCTCATTTGAAGAAGCCATGAGAAGCGCTCACTCATCCAAGTGGCTTGAAGCCATGGAAGATGAAATGAAATCAATGAAAACCAACGGAGTTTGGAAATTAGAAACAATTCCTAAAGGAGCCAAGATAGTAGGCTGTAAATGGGTCTACAAAACTAAACATGACTCCAAAGGGAATATAGAAAGGTTTAAAGCGTGACTTGTGGTGAAAGGTTTCACGCAAAGAGAAGGCATAGATTACAATGAGATATTTTCTCCAGTCTCATGTAAGGATTCTTTTAGAATCATAATGGCGCTTGTAGCACATTACGACTTAGAATTACATCAGATGGATGTAAAGACGACGTTCCTAAACGGGGATTTGGAGGAAAATATTTACATGGCACAACCGAAAGGATTTTGTTGTGGAAGGAAAAGAACGCATGGGATGCCGTCTGAAGAAATCCATTTATGGATTAAAGCAAGCTTCAATACAGTGGTATTTGAAGTTTGATAGTACAATAAGAAAGTTTGGGTTTCAAGAAAATGTAGAGGATAATTGCATTTATGCAAAGTTTAATAATAGGAAATACATTTTCCTAGTCTTGTATGTGGATGACATATTGCTCGCTAGCAGTGATGTTAATCTACTACTAGAAATAAATAAGTTCTTGTCCTCAAAGTTTGATATGAAGGATCTCGGTGAAGCTTCGTTCGTCCTAGGAATAGAGATTCACCGAGATAGAGAAAAGAGGGTTTTAGGATTATCACAAAAGGCATACTTAGAAAAGGTTCTAAAGAAATACAGTATGCAAAATTGTAAGTCATCACCTGCTCCCATAGTCAAGGGCGACAGATATGGAGAATTTCAATGTCCCAGGAACCAATATGAAATCGATCAAATGAAAGCGGTTCCATATAGTTCAGCTGTCGGAAGTTTACAGTATGCTCAAGTGTGTACTCGCCCTGACTTAGCATTTGTTACCGGGTTGCTTGGCAGATATCAGAGTGAATAGAACAATGGAAATTAGTATAGAAAGTTTTACGTTACCTGCAAGGTACAAAGGGTCTCATGCTAACATACAGAAGATCTGATTCCCTGCACATAAAGGGGTATACAGATTCTGATTATACGGGAGATGAAAGAAAGTCCACGTCAGGGGTACATATTCACTCTCGCAGGGGGAGCTATATCGTGGAAAAGCTCAAAGCAAACCGTCACTACATCGTCCACAATGTATGCCGAGTTTGTAGCATGTTATGAGGCCACAGGGCAGGTGAATTGGCTAAAGAAATTCATGCTCGGGTTGAAAGTGGTAGACGACATACATAAACCACTTAAGTTATACTGCGATAATAATCCAGCAGTATGTTATGCTCACAACAATAAGTCAAGTGGTGCTGCCAAACACATTGACATAAAGTATTATGTTGTGAAAGATAAAGTCCAGGATCATATAATTAGTCTTGAGCATATAAGAACAGAAAAGATGCTCGCGGATCCGCTTACAAAAGGCTTACCACCCAGTGTGTTCAGAGAGCACGTAGCCGGTATGGGTTTAAGGGAAAGCCTATGATTTCTGGACAATAAGGGCCTAGTTAAGAATCTATTTCAAAACAGAGATGTGTATTAGTAGCTGTTTAATCTAATGGTAACTAGATCGTGACGATAAGGCACGCTCTATGCACCGATCTGTGATGGAATGGGAACAAGAGAAAGTAAGTAAGTTAAGTTTAAGTTATAAGTGAGATTAATGAGGAGAATATTAGTTGATCTCCATCCAATTGACCCAACGACCAATTGAGCCCTTGGATCTACGCCCTGATCGGAGGCGCCCAACCCTAATACGGTTAGGTGGGTCCCCATCGCACAGCGCCATAAATAGAAGGTGGGAGCCGAGGCGCTCGAAGTCACGAGGTTCGCCTGAGCCGCCGAGCACCCCACCTACAGTCCTAAACCCTAACCGATCACAGAGGGGGCGCTGCCAGCGACGGGAATCGCCGCCACCGCCTCTGCATCACATCAGAGGACTGCTACGACGCCGGGCTGCCCTGCGACCTCTACACCGACCCCGGACGACACCGCTACTGCACCGCCACCGGGTTATCGCCAAGCACTGCGATGGCGAGCCCATCTTCCTCCAAGGTGGCCGATGGTTTGCACCTCTTCACCCCTCTCTCTCTCACTCTATCTCTTATCATGTACTAGTAGATATTTTAGGACTCAGCGGTTTATTCAAAGTGCAAGTAGACATGTTAGATTTATACCTAGATATCATGTTTTAGGTATAGCACCTGGGTCCTGGCTATAAACCCCCCTCCTCCTACCCGGGACACCGCTACACGCCACGCCTGCAACCCGGGACAGCGAACCAGACCTCGGGCGGCGGGAATGGAGACATGGAGTGGACCAGGAGTGGAAGGAGCTAGCGACGACGGCCGGCGCTGGACACCCTCAGGATCATCGCCGATGGCACAACCAGACTGCTCCACACCGTGGTCACCGCCTACCGGAAGCTAGCTGCGTGCGTCCGCGTGGCGCATAGCCTCGTGAGGGGCAGTGCGATCAACGCCGACGACGTCCTGGACGCAACTTCAGTCATGGCGTTCCTCGAGGACGCCCGCCGAGAGGTCATTCGCTTCCGCGAGCTTCACAAGACGGCCAGGCACGTCCTGGGACCTCGGCACGTCTTGGGGCCTCGAGGACGAGGACGTGCCGCGGTGGAAGCGCTGGGTTGACCACAGCGTCGAGAACTCCCGGCAACTGGTTTGTGCTGGAGAGCCTGGGCTCCGCCACCGCGCGTGTCCGGGCTAGCAGGGATGCCGTCCTCATGTCCCAGTCGTTTCCTGGCCTCTCGGCCAGAAGGACCGAGTGGATGTTGGCGGCACGGAACCTCTTGCGCGCAGCCATTGCATGTGTGGGAGTCGGCCTTGGCAATGCCTGGGGTGCGCTGGATGCGCCACGCTCTTACGGTGGAGGAGGAGGACGCCTGGATGGTTCTGTTCATTTTGCATAGGTGTCCCTAGGCGCTCGGCTGTCCTCGACTTAGCACCTAAACATGCACGAGCAGCAGCGCTCTGCGTCATGGGGCGGTCGGCAAGCGGCTCCTCAGTGACGCCTATGCTCCTAAGCATGCACAAGAGCTAAGTTCTTTACGGTTCAATGGGCCTCAAAGCATACTGAATGGCTAGGCTAGTTTTTGTCGGGTTATCTCTCTCAGTTTTCTCCAACAGTAAAGTGCTAAGCACTCTCTATTTTCTCCACGGCATAGTGCTAGCACTCTCCATTTTCTCCACGGTTTAAGTGCTAAGCACTCTCCAAATTTCGCCACGGTTAAGTGCTAAGCACTCTCCAAATTTTGCCACGGCCAAGTCTTAAGCACTCTCTAAATTTCACTACGGTTTAAGTGCTAAACACTCTTCAAATTCGCCATGGTTTAAGTGCTAAGCACTCTCTCAAATTTCACCATGGTCAAGTGCTAAGCACTCTCCAGATTTCACCACGGTCAAGTGCTAAGCACTCTCCAATTTCTTCACGGTATAGTGCTAAGCACTCTCTATTTTCTCTATGGTATAGTGCTAAGCACTCTTCATTTTCTCCATGGTATAGTGCTAAGCACTCTCTATTTTCTCCACGGTTTAAGTGCTAAGCACTCTCCAATTTTCTCCAGCGGTAAAGTGCTAAGAACTCTCCATTTTTTCTCCATTTTTAAGTGCTCAGCATTCTCCAAATTTTACTCCAATGTCCAGTGCTAAGCACGGGGGATTTCGTCCTTTTTACTTGTTCCTTGATCCTGCTACAAGATATTGCTCTATCTTACAGCAGGTTCGGGGACTAAGTGTGTACACTTCACCTAGTGGTGAGTGTACTGTTTTTCTTCTTACTGGTCTTCAGCTAAGCTAGGGACTGGCTGTGTGCTCGGCTAAGCTGGGACTCAGTTATTCTGACTAAGTGATCATTGTAATTTTTTTATCCTGACACCAGATGTATTCTTCACCTACTGTCAGGCTCGGGGATTACAAGGTATACATTGCACCTTGCGGCGCATGTATCAATACTAACATCCTCTTTGACTAAGTCATAGATGATGATCATCTGACTTCGCCAACAAAGCCTAAGTGTGTATACTTCACCTAAGGTCAATGTCTCCGGCAAGCTCTGTCGCTGCTTTCTCCGCCAATCAACTGGTTGGGCCGCTAGGTTCATGGACTTCATCGTCGACCAGTTGGTTGGACTGTTCGGCGTTTACTTCTACTCGGCGCTCACTTCATCGCCGACCAGTTGGTTGGGTTGCTCGGTGCTCGATTGTTCGCCAACCAACTGGTCGGATTGTCCGTCGTTTCATCGTCAGCCACGCCAGGGGCTCGCCAGCTAAGCTGGGGACTCCCCGGCGTTCGGATTCTTCGTGCAAGCATCGCCAGCTAAGCTGGGGACTCCTCAACGTTCGGCGGTGTTTGGATTCCTCGTGCAAGAGTCGCCAGCTAAGCTGGGGACTCTCATGGTGGTCGGATCTCGTTACGTCTCATCGGTGTGCTATCATGTTGCTCCATGCTATTTCGGATCAGGGTGCTGATCTTGGGCAGCACGTCCGGGGTCTTGATACACATATGATAGATGACGTCGGCAAGCTTTCAAACTTGTTTTCTTTGACCTTGATACAAGATTCATTGTTCATTTTTCAGCAGGCTTGGAGACTAAGTAGCTACACTTCACCTGACGGTGAATGTAGTGGTTATTTCTTGATTTACCCTCCTTATTGACTAAGTCACGGATGATAATTATCCGACCTCGCAAACGGAGTCTAAGTGGCTACACTTCATCTGAGGTGAATAATTTTTAAAATTAATCTTGAGCCCCTTGCATGCTTTTGGCAAGCCTTACTTGGCTAAGTCCGAGGTTTCCTAACCAGTTAAACTGGTCGGCTTCGACTTTCACTACTCGGATCACTAGTTAAACTGATCGGCTTCATGTCAAACTGTTTGGACTTGTTCAAGACAGCGTTGCTCAAAGGATACAAGGCTCTCGCGGACTAGCTGTGGGGGATATACCCCCGGTACCCACAAGACAAGATATGGGCTGCACCATGAAAGGTGGCCCAGCCCATAAGATCAAGGCGTGCACCGTAAGACTACAAGAAGATGTGATTTATTGTATAATACCAAATATGATATTTTCTTTATAACCCTACCCTTCAGAGTATATAAAGAGCGGCAGGGGTCCCCTAGATTAGACATCGAATATGATATATATACAATCAATATAAAATAATAGAGCACATGATGTAGGGTTTTACGTCATGCTGACGGCCTGAACCTGTATAAATCTTGTGTCTTGTGTCTCTGTTACCATCCGGTTCCTATTACGCGCACCTCCACCGATCATCTATTACCGTGGATATAACCCTCAGTAGACTACCGACTAGATTTCGTCGACAATAAGCCCCCTGGTTTTATTCATAAAACGTTGGTAAATGATGTAACCATGTTTCATGGCTTCCTAAAAAAAAGTTGCATGAACACCACCGCCAGTAAGATGGAGATGGCCAACGTGAATCTCAGCTAATCTGCATGTTGAAGCAAGCTCCATAAATGACCATGAACAAACACTGATTAAATTGTATCACAATGATAGACCATGCGTGTGGGTCATGGATATTTTTACATGTTATTACATGTATGAAATGTTTTTTTTTATAAATCTCTTGTTACTTCACTTATTAAAGATTTTTTTTTTTTGAGACACATACGTGCTGCACATGCTTGTCCACTAGTTGTATGTATGTAAAACTTTCATGCAAGAAAAATACTAAGGATCGGAAACAGGTAGGGGAACAGGTATACGATACGATCATGGATCACGTGCGGGCCGCCTATCTTGTCCTCGATCGGACTCGGATTGGCTGCCTGGATACACGGGACGAGTCCTCCTTCCCCCCCCCCCCCCCCCCCCCCACACACACCCCCCCCCCCCCCCCCCCCCCACCACCCCCCCCCCCACCCCCCCCCCCCCCCCACACACACACACACACACATATATATATATATATATATATATATATATATATATATATATATATATATATATATATATATATATATAAAAGTATATTCAGTAGCCAGCTACAAAATAAGTTATTCTGTAGCCACCTCTATTTACGATAATTTTATATACTAATTTACGATAATGTCAATACATATTTACGATAGTTGGGTTACTATAACATATATGGATATTTATCATAACATTATAGTAAATCACTTAGTAAGGAGTTACTATAATATCGTAAATTAATATAGTACATATCGTAACTCAAAGTGGCTACAGAATAAGTTAGTTTGTAGCCAGCTACGGAGTAGTAGTTATATATATATATAATTCGTTTGTTTCTATATCGACATCGTCTGAGCCGAGCACCGGTGACCGAATTTTTTTTTGTTTTTTAGCCTTTTTTTTTGAAAATTTTTCACAAATATGATCCTGGAGGTATAATTTCAAAATCTGGACCCTTAGCTCGGCGCCATCGTTGGTGGCGCCGAGCTTACACGTCTCGGCGTCATAGATTTAGGCGCCAAGGTCTTGGGATCGACGCAGACGTAGCGGTGACTTGGCGGCAGCTTGGCGTCGTAGATCCTGGCGCCGAGCTCGGCATCGTAGTTATTAGCGCCAAACCTCTTTCTCTCTCTCCTTCCCCGAACCAGCGCTGCCACACCGCTGCCGCCGCCCACAGCCGTGGAGGCGCCGGCCATCGCGGCCGCTCCCACGCCGGCCAACCGTGCTCGCGCCCGCGCACCACGATCTCGTCGTCGATCCCGTCCTCCACGTCTGCGTCGCATAGTTGCATTGACTTGGATAGGTAAAATTTTTGAACATGCAATGTAGGTACTTAGTTGGCTTGAATTGTAGCGCTACTTAGATTATTTGGTAGTTTCTAGTAAATGACATGATGTAGGTAGTTGATTTAGTTAGTGAGATAGATATAGTTAGATAAATATAGTTAGATAGCTAGTGACATAGGTACATAGATATAGTTATTTGATAGCTAGTTGATTTAGTTAGTGAGATAAATATAGTTAGATAGCTAGTGACATAGTTATTTAGGGTGTAGTTGGTTAGTATCTATTAGAGAGGTACTATAAAACAGCTACTTGGGACTAAACGAACTGTATTTTAATTTTTGTTTCAACTACTATATAGACAATCTAGTGAGCATATATCATGGAGGCACCGTGGAAAGAGATCGCTATAGATATATTGAGTTTGTTGAGATGCAAAGCGTGCCTATGTTATTCAATGAGAACCAATCGTTTAGTGAGTTGGTTGCAAGGGCTCGGGAGGAACTACATTGTCATGGAGCTGATGATGATGGCATCGCAGTGAAGGGTGTACTTCACCTAGGTTCCCCTCCCAACATCCTTAGAAAGATGATCTCAATTAGGTGTGTAGGCCAGTGGGAGACAGAGAAGGAGGAGAAGCGGCTGGTCAGATCTAGGGTTTCGGAAGCTCGGGATCAAGGCACCGTCGCCCAGACCGCTCGACGGCGGCGAGCTCACTCGCTGGGGAGCGCGCACGCCAGCGAGGGGCTGACAACGGCTCCATCTTCGAGCTTGCTTTCGCTCAGTTACTCGCTGCTGCTGCGCTGATGAGAGAAAGGAGCGAGGCAAAGAGAGAGAAAGGGCAGAAGAGAATGGGCTAGGGTTTCACTAGGGTTGCCGCGGCGTCGGCTTTTATATCCTCGACCCACACGCATGGCCATCGGATGCAATCTGAAGGTCACGATTCACTGGACCGAGTTTTGGCCCAGGCGGGCAAGCGCGGCGGGCGACTTTGCCGGCCTAGGGCCAAGTTGCGGCCTGGGCGCGGGGAAGGTGTCGCGAGCGCGCGCGCAAGAGCTGCTGCTGTAGGCCGGGCCGCATCCTGTAGCTGCTGGGCCGCTTACTGCTGCTGCAGGCCAGGCTAGAATGAATAGCAAGAAATGATTTGAAGTTTATTTAATTTTCAGAAGCAGATTTGAATGAATTTTGATGAATTTCAAAGGTTTAAAATTTCTGGTAAAATTACACCAACGTGTTACTTTTTCCAGAAAGTAGATACGAATAAGAAAATGCTTCTGAAAATTAGATAATTATTATTTATTCATGTTTCCGCTGTAATATTAAAGTTAATAATCTTCTAATGAAATTCGAACCAACGGGAGAATTTAATTTGAAGAGTAGTCAAATTTTAATCAGTAAATTATAATATTGTTATTTTTCTGACCAATGTTGATAATAGCAATATTATAATGTTTAATCATAAGTTTTCTATGCATTAATTCTATTTCTGCCCAACGGTGATGTACAATTAGTGTATAAGAATATTGTATGTTTAATTTTGATCAACGTTAAATTAAAGCATACAATTATAATGGATATATTTTCTCACTATCTCTGACGATGTTTTTCAGGACTCAACCCAATGGCATTCATCTCGCACATACCACCTCTAGAAGGGGGCAATTACAAGGTATGGCGAGAGAAGTATGAGATCACACTTGCGCTATCCTGAGAATGACTTAGCGCTCACCTCCCCATGTCCTACTGAGCCAGTGGACCCGGTGAGGGAAGAAAACGAGTCTGATGCTGATTTCACTGCTCGACAGCGAGATCATGCAGAAGTGCGCATGAAGTATGATCTTGAGCGTAAGAAATGGGACATATCAAACCATAAGTGCTCGATGGTGGCTAAGTCCACAATCTCAGATGCTATAAGAGGGGTCTATCCCAGACTGTGATACCGCCACTGAGTACCTTAAGAAGGTGGAGAGTCAGTTCACTAGCTCTTCAAAGGCTTATGCTAGTACATTGATCAAGAAATTGTTCAATGAAAAATATACTGGTGGCGGTATTAGAGAGCATATTTTGAAGATGAGCAACACGGCTTCGAAGCTGAAGCCAATGAATTTGGGGCTCAAGGACGAGTTCCTAATTCATTTGGTTTTTGTTTCCTTGCCAAAGGAATATAAAACTTTTGTTGTTAACTACAACATGCAATCCGACAAGTGGACATAGAAAATCTCATCGTAATGTGTGTTCAAGAAGAGGAAAGGCTGAAGTCCTTATAGGCTGACTCTGCTAACCTTGTCAAGAACAAGAAAAAGAACTTCAATAAGAATGCCAAACCTCAAGGAAAAAGCCCCTCAGACTGAGCACCATCAGAAAAACAACAATGCTCAAGTTAAAAAGGATCAGTGCAAATGATGCAAGAAGCATGGACACTACTAGAGAAATTGTCCAGACTTCCTAAAGAGCCTGCTAAAGAGAGATGAGGATTTTATTACATTCATAGATGAATCCTTGTATTTAAGTTATACAAAATCTACTTGGTGGATTGATTTAGGTGCAACTGTTTATGTTGCAAATTTAGTACAGGGATTCCGTAGGAGGAGGACCCTGCAAAGAGGAGAAAGAAGAATTAAAGTAGCAAATAGAGTTGAAGCTCAAGTTGAAGCCATTGGAGATCTTTCTCTAGAATTAGTTGATGGTTTTCTACTTAAGCTTTCAGATGTTCTATTTGTATCCTCTTTGCGAAGAAACTTAATAAGTGTGTCACGTTTAGATGACGATGGATATGATTGCCATTTTGGTAATGACAAATATCAGATTGTTTATAATAATAAATGCATTGGTCTTGCCTTCCGACAAGACAAGCTTTATTTATTATCACTTTCTGAGAATGTGAATGATATAAGTATTGAGAATGAGAATGCTTCCTCGTCTATGAATACAACAAATAAGCGGAAGAGAGTGCATGATGTATCTTTAAAATTATGGCACTGTCGTTTAGGCCATATTTCGAGGGGGAGAATAGAGCGATTGATTAAGAAATTAATTCTTCTGTCTTTAGAATTTTTAGATTTAGAACAATGCATAGATTGCATAAAAGGAAAGTATGTTAAGAAAATAAAGAAAGATGACAAACAAAGCGCAGGAATTTTAGAAATAGTTCACATAGACATCTGTGTACCTTTTCCTGTGAAGAGTGTGGATGGTTATGATTCATTTATAACATTCACAGATGACTATTCTCGTTTTGGCTATATTTATTTAATTAAAGAAAGATCAGAAGCATTGAATAAATTTAAAATATTCAAGGCTGAAGTAGAGAATCAGCGCAACTTAAAGATTAAGGTAGTAAGGTCCGACCGTGGAGGAGAGTACTACGGTCGACACACCCCATATGGCCAAGTTCTTGGACCCTTTGTAAGGTACTTATAGGAAAATGGCATAGTAGCCCAGTATTCTACACCGGGCGAGCCTCAGCAGAATAGAGTAGCTGAAAGACGCAACCATACCTTAATGGATATGGTGAGAAGCATGATAAGTTACTCTACCTTACCGATAAGTTTATGGATGGAGGCGTTAAAAACTGCCATTCACATTCTTAATCGAGTGCCAAGGAAGTCGATGCCTAAGACACCGTATGAGTTGTGGACAGAAAAGGAACCCTCACTAAACTATTTACATGTGTGGGGTTGTCCAGCTGAGACAAAAGTATTTAACCCAAATATAGAGAAGTTGAACTCCAAGACAGTCAGTTGCCATTTCATTGGCTATCCAGAAAAGTTAAATGGTTATCGCTTCTATTGTCTTGACAGACAAACGAAGTTTGTAGAAACAAGACATGTTGTCTTCTTGGAGGATGATATGATCAGGGGGAGCATGGTAGCGCGAGAAATAAATTTTGAAGAGAAGCGGGTATATGTGCCTACTCTTATGGTTCAGGAACCATTTTTCACGCTACCTGTTGTTGTTGTACCAATAGTGCAAAACACTGTAGTAACAACACATGTTGTTAGTTCTCCTGTGGCAACAATGAATGAGCATGAGAAACCTATCATTCAGGATCCCCAAGAACCCGTTGTCACACATGAGGAAGAGCAACAACAACCTCATATAGAACAAGCGTCATCTAACAAGGCCCCTAGAAGGTCTCAAAGAGTCAGGAGATCAGCCATTCCTGATGATTATGAAGTTTATGAATGTGAGGAATTTCAAATAGAGGGTGATCCCACCTCATTTGAAGAAGCCATGAGAAGCGCTCACTCATCCAAGTGGGTTGAAGACATGGAAGATGAAATGAAATCAATGAAAACCAACGGAGTTTGGAAATTAGAAACAATTCCTAAAGGAGCCAAGATAGTATGCTGTAAATGGGTCTACAAAACTAAACATGACTCCAAAAGGAATATAGAAAGGTTTAAAGCGCGACTTGTGGTGAAAGGTTTCACATAAAGAGAAGGCATAGATTACAATGAGATATTTTCTCCAGTCTCATGTAAGGATTCTTTTAGAATCATAATGGCGCTTGTAGCACATTACGACTTAGAATTACATCAGATGGATGTAAAGACGACGTTCCTAAACGGGGATTTAGAGGAAAATATTTACATGGCACAACCGAAAGATTTTGTTGTGGAAGGAAAAGAACGCATGGGATGTCGTCTGAAGAAATCCATTTATGGATTAAAGCAAGCTTCAATACAGTGGTATTTGAAGTTTGATAGTACAATAAGAAAGTTTGGGTTTCAAGAAAATGTAGAGGATAATTGCATTTATGCAAAGTTTAATAATAGGAAATACATTTTCCTAGTCTTGTATGTGGATGACATATTGCTCGCTAGCAGTGATGTTAATCTACTACTAGAAATAAATAAGTTCTTGTCCTCAAAGTTTGATATGAAGGATCTCGGTGAAGCTTCGTTCGTCCTAGGAATAGAGATTCACCGAGATAGAGAAAAGAGGGTTTTAGGATTATCACAAAAGGCATACTTAGAAAAGGTTCTAAAGAAATACAGTATGCAAAATTGTAAGTCATCACCTGCTCCCATAGTCAAGGGCGACAGATATGGAGAATTTCAATGTCCCAGGAACCAATATGAAATCGATCAAATGAAAGCGGTTCCATATAGTTCAGCTGTCGGAAGTTTACAGTATGCTCAAGTGTGTACTCGCCCTGACTTAGCATTTGTTACCGGGTTGCTTGGCAGATATCAGAGTGAATAGAACAATGGAAATTAGTATAGAAAGTTTTACGTTACCTGTAAGGTACAAAGGGTCTCATGCTAACATACAGAAGATCTGATTCCCTGCATATAAAGGGGTATACAGATTCTGATTATACGGGAGATGAAAGAAAGTCCACGTCGGGGTACATATTCACTCTCGCAGGGGGAGCTATATCGTGGAAAAGCTCAAAGCAAACCGTCACTACATCGTCCACAATGTATGCCGAGTTTGTAGCATGTTATGAGGCCACAGGGCAGGTGAATTGGCTAAAGAAATTCATGCTCGGGTTGAAAGTGGTAGACGACATACATAAACCACTTAAGTTATACTGCGATAATAATCCAGCAATATGTTATGCTCACAACAATAAGTCAAGTGGTGCTGCCAAACACATTGACATAAAGTATTATGTTGTGAAAGATAAAGCCCGGGATCATATAATTAGTCTTGAGCATATAAGAACAGAAAAGATGCTCGCGGATCCGCTTACAAAAGGCTTACCACCCAGTGTGTTCAGAGAGCACGTAGCCGGTATGGGTTTAAGGGAAAGCCTATGATTTCTGGACAATAAGGGTCTAGTTAAGAATCTATTTCAAAACAGAGATGTGTATTATAGCTGTTTAATCTAATGGTAACTAATCGTGACGATAAGGCACGCTCTATGCACCGATCTGTGATGGAATGGGAACAAGAGAAAGTAAGTAAGTTAAGTTTAAGTTATAAGTGAGATTAATGAGGAGAATGTTAGTTGATCTCCACCAATTGACCCAACGACCAATTGAGCCCTTGGATCTACGCCCTGATCGGAGGCGCCCAACCCTAATACGGTTAGTGGGTCCCCATCGCACAGCGCCATAAATAGAAGGTGGGAGCCGAGGCGCTCGAGTCACGAGGTTCGCCTGAGCCGCCGAGCACCCCACCTACAGTCCTAAACCCTAACCGATCACAGAGGGGGCGCTGCCAGCGACGGGAATTGCCGCCACCGCCTCTGCATCACATCATAGGACTGCTACGACGCCGGGCTGCCCTGCGACCTCTACACCGACCCCGGACGACACCGCTACTGCACCGCCACCGGGTTATCGCCAAGCACTGCGATGGCGAGCCCATCTTCCTCCAAGGTGGCCGATGGTTTGCACCTCTTCACCCCTCTCTCTCTCACTCTATCTCTTATCATGTACTAGTAGATATTTTAGGACTCACGGTTTATTCAAAGTGCAAGTAGACATGTTAGATTTATACCTAGATATCATGTTTTAGGTATAGCACCTGGGTCCTGGCTATAAACCCCCCTCCTCCTACCCGGGACACCGCTACACGCCACGCCTGCAACCCGGGACAGCGAACCAGACCTCGGGCGGCGGGAATGGAGACATGGAGTGGACCAGGGGTGGAAGGAGCTGGCGACGACGGCCGGCGCTGGACACCCTCAGGATCATCGCCGATGGCACAACCAGACTGCTCCACACCGTGGTCACCGCCTACCGGAAGCTAGCTGCGTGCGTCCGCGTGGCGCATAGCCTCGTGAGGGGCAGTGCGATCAACGCCGACGACGTCCTGGACGCAACTTCAGTCATGGCGTTCCTCGAGGACGCCCGCCGAGAGGTCATTCGCTTCCGCGAGCTTCACAAGACGGCCAGGCACGTCCTGGGACCTCGGCACGTCTTGGGGCCTCGAGGACGAGGACGTGCCGCGGTGGAAGCGCTGGGTTGACCACAGCGTCGAGAACTCCCGGCAACTGGTTTGTGCTGGAGAGCCTGGGCTCCGCCACCGCGCGTGTCCGGGCTAGCAGGGATGCCGTCCTCATGTCCCAGTCGTTTCCTGGCCTCTCGGCCAGAAGGACCGAGTGGATGTTGGCGGCACGGAACCTCTTGCGCGCAGCCATTGCATGTGTGGGAGTCGGCCTTGGCAATGCCTGGGGTGCGCTGGATGCGCCACGCTCTTACGGTGGAGGAGGAGGACGCCTGGATGGTTCTGTTCATTTTGCATAGGTGTCCCTAGGCGCTCGGCGTCTCAAAGAGGCGAGCGCGCCTGCATCCAGGCCTGCGCCGCGTTCGCCTTGTCCCCGCCCACCGTGACCGCCGATCTCTATATGAGTCACACTCCTCCGCACTCGTGCTCGTCCCCAATGTCGCGCTCCGCACCACCATCCTCAACCGGTGCGACTGCCTCCGCTGCCTCACCCGGCCCCGCTGTCTCTGGAAATCGCCCACGACATCGTGCGCCGCCTCATGCCGCCGCATCGTCAGGAGCAGCACGGAGGCTCGCTTGTGACGGAGCTCGCTTGTGCAGCGCCAGCAACAGCAAGTCGCCTCGTCGGTTCGAGTGAGGAAACTCAGCTTCGACAAATTCGTGCAGGACAGCAGGAGCCGAGCTCCAGTCAGAGGGGGGACGCTCTGGAGGAGATCATGCCCGTGCTCGGAATGGAGGGCGCCACTCCCACGGAGCAGGCGGCGGCGATGGCCTTGTTGCGGCAGGCCACGCAAGAGAACATGGAGGTAATAAGGAGGCAGCTCTGCACGCTACGCCCCCTCGCGTTGCATTGCATCCCTTGCTGTTGTCAGCCGACTACCGACGCCGACGTGCAGGTTAACGCGGCGGCGGCATTGGTCAACCTGTCGCTGGAGCCCGATAACAAGGCGCGGATCGTGCGGTCCGGGGCGGTGTCGCGCCGCTCGTGGACATGCTCCGCGGGGCCAGACGGAGGCGCGGTACCATGCCGCAGGCACCATGTAGATTGTAGCCTCGCCGTGGAGGACGAGAACCGTGCCACCTTCGGCGTGCTCGGCGCGATCCCACCGCTGCTGGAGCTGGGATTGTCAGCTCTAAACCGGTGTTCTTGGCAGCCGGTGAGCCTGCAATCGTCAAATGCAAATCACAGAAGCACTCAAACACAACGTGAACACTTGGGACACTGGGTTTTGGTGCTGCGAACTGCAAGCAGCGTTTTCTGTTCTTTCTCTTCTCTATTTATTCAGAGTTACAGACTATCAGGACCACGTAGTGGTCAGGCGCGCACCGTGCGGCGAGCACGTCCATCCCCGTGCCCACGATGCTGCTCAAACACCGGTCATCCTCAGGACGTGCGAGCTACTCCCGCTGCTACTTCTACGCGAGATGGCAACCACAGATCAGTGCTCATCCGCATGCAAAACTGAATAAGAAACATGCAGTCCTAACTAACTGAGCCAGCCAATGCGCTAGGATTACTACTAACATTTCTCCTCCTAATTCTTGCGCATGGCCTGAATGTTGATGATGCCGATCTTGGACCGCAGCTCGCAGAAACGAACACGCCCCAAAGCCTTCGTCAGGATGTCTGCTAGTTCCTCAACAGTCCCAATGGACTCAAGCATCACCCGGTTCTCCTCAATGCATTCTCTGATGTAATGATATCTTACGTCGATGTGTTTACTGCGGTCATGGAAAACTGGGTTCCTGCTCAGTTGAAGTGCAGACTCACTGTCAATTTTCAGACTGAAGGCCCTGCTCTTCTCACCTCTGAACTCGGCAAGCAGACGGGCCAACCAAACACCCTGGCAGGCTGCAGTGGTGGCAGCTATATACTCGGCTTCACAGGAAGATAAAGCCACCACCTTCTGCTTCTGAGACTGCCATGTGATGATGCTGGAGCCGAGGAAGAAGATGACTCCTGTGGTGCTCTTCCTTGTATCAATGTCACCGGCTAAGTCATTGTCACTATAGCCAATGAGATGAGCTCCCTTCTTCCTCTGATAATGGCAGCCAAAGTGCAAAGTTCCAGCAACATATCTCAGCACCCTTTTGACAGCCACCATGTGCTCTGTAGTTGGGTTCTCCATGAACTGACTAATGTACCCCACAGAGTAAGCCAAATCTGGCCTTGAATTCACCAAATACCTGAGAGAGCCCACAATGCTCCTGTATTTTGTGGCATCAATAGAAGGAGCAGAGCTGGACTTACTGAGTTTCAGTCGAGGTTCCATGGGGGTATGGCTTGGATTGCACCCTTCCAGCCCAGCAGTCTGGAGTATCTTCGCAGCATAGGCACTCTGACAGACTGAAATTCCTTCTTCAGACTGAATCACTTCCAGTCCGAGATAATACCGGAGAAGGCCAAGGTCGCTCATCCTGAAAGTCGCCTTCATCTCCTCCTTGAAGATGCTGATGTCGCCTGGATTGCCACCGGTGATCACCAGATCATCAACGTAAACGCCCACGATGAGACGCCGTGCGCCCGCACCGCGGAGGTAGACAGCATGCTCTGATGTGCTTCGCGTGAACCCAAGTTTGATCAGGGACTCATCGAGCTTGGAGTACCAGGCGCGCGGGGCTTGACGAAGTCCATAGAGAGCCTTGATCAGGTGCAGCACCTTCTTCTCTTGATTCTTCACCACGAACCCCGGCGGCTGCTCGACGTAGATATCCTCCAGAAGCTCACCGTTCAGGAAGGCGGACTTGACATCCATATGATGGACTGCCCACCCTTCACTTGCAGCGAGCGCGAGCAGCAGCCTTACTGACTCCAGGCGAGCCACAGGTGCGAACACTTCATCAAAGTCAATGCCTTGGTGCTGCACGTATCCCTTGGCGACGAGCCGGGCCTTGAACTTGGTGACGAGCCTGGCTTCATCCCGCTTCGTCTTGAAGACCCACTTGAGGCCGATCGGGCGCACGCCTGGTGGAGGATCCACGAGCTCCCAAGTGTCGTTCACCTCAATGGAAGTGAACTCGTCGAGCATGGCATGGCGCCAGTTCTCATGTTGCAGCGCCTCCTGGAACGTCGTCGGCTCAGCTTCACTTGCAAGCAGCAGCTGCTCCTCCAGTTCACGTGCAGCGTGACCCGGCGGCGTGGCCGGACCGAGCACGTTGTCGACGTTGCGGTATCGCAGTGGGGCGTCGTCGTCGTGGTCCGCGTCCAGCAGCTGCGACGCGCCGGTGCTTGGTGGGGACACGAACTCCACTGGGTCCGGCTCAGGCTGAGGAGGCGTGCCCGGCGTCACGCTCCCAACGCTGAACACTGGCGAGGCGTGAACTAGCGAGGCAGGTGATGAGGAGCTCCCAGCACCATGTGCTGGTGAAGCCTGGGCTGGAGACGCTGGTGGTGTCGGAGATGTGGTAGCAGCTCCACTTGACGTAGTCGAACTCGTCGATGCCGTCGTGGTGGCTGACCCGGGCAATGGCAGGTGTTCGACCGTGAAGTCACTCACCTCGCTGCGTTGCCCCTGGGTCCAGGACCACTGCGCCGCCTCCTCGAACACCAAGTCCCGGCTCACGTGCACGCGCTGAGACACAGGGTCATAGACCCTGTACGCCTTGGAGCTGGGTTCGTAGCCAACGAAGATTGTACGCCTGCTTCGATCATCAAGTTTCTTCAGGTTAGGCGTTGTCACCTTCATATGCGCGACGCAGCCGAATGTCCGCAGGTGCTGGATGCCGGGAACGCTACCCGTCCAGAGCTCGTAGGGGGTCTTGCCACCCACGCTCTTGGACGAGGAACGGTTGAGCAAGTAGACGGCCGTGGTGACCGCTTCCCCCAGAACTTGCCGGGGAGCCCTTTCGCCTTGAGCATGCTGCGCGCGGTTCCAACGACGGATTGGTTCCGCCGCTCCACGACGCCATTTTGTTGTGGCGTGTACGGCGCCGTGAGTTGACGAAGAACACCCAGCTTGGCGCAGTACTCGATGAAGTCGGTGGCGGTGAACTCACCGCCGCGGTCAGTGCGCAGGGCCAGCAGTTTCTTGCCGCTCTTGCGCTCAGCTGTTGCTTGAACGCGCTTGATTGCGGCAGCCGCGGCATCCTTGGTTGGCAGCAGGCAGATCCACACATACCGTGAGTAATCGTCAACAAGCAACAGGAAGTACCGGTTCCCGCTTGGGGTAGGCGGCGTGATTGGGCCGCAGATGTCGTCGTGAAGAAGCTGCAGTGGCTCCGTCGACCGTCCCAGAGCTTGCTGAGGGAACGGCGCACGGCGCTGCTTGCCGACGAGGCAGGCGTCGCACACCTGCTCCACCTGTGACATCAGGGGCATGCCACGGACGAGCCCGTCCTTGGCCATCTTCCGCAGCGCCGCGAAATGCAGATGGCCGAACCTGGCGTGCCATACCCAGGCTTCTTCCTCTCCGCGCACCGCCAGGCACACCGGTTGTGCTATGTTGACGTTGAGAACATACAAGCGTCCTGGGCTGCGGTGGATCTTGGCCAGCAGTCGGCGCTCCTCGTCGCGCACTCGCATAACCCCGCTCTCAACCAACACCTGGTAGCCGGACTCGTCCAGCTGACCGACGGAGATAATATTCGCGGTGAGGCGGGGAAGGTAGTAGACATTGTCGATGGCGCGATGTTCCCCCGTCTTGCAGGAGAAAAGGATGGTGCCGACTCCCTCGATGCGCGCTACGGAGCCGTCGCCGAACCTCACGGAACCAGTGACGTCGGAGTCGATGTTGGAGAACGCGGACCTTGCCCCGGACATGTGGTTTGATGCGCCCGTGTCCAGGACCCATCTCCTGGGATCCCGGTCGCCGGCTTCATCGAAGACGGCGAACACCTTGCCCTCTGTGAGATGGAGCTGGCTGTCGGCACGGATCGGTGGTGGAGTCGCCGGTCTTGGCTCCGACGGCGACAGCTGCTCGATTTGGGGAAAAATCCCCTCCCCTGCTCACAGTCCACCGCAAGGAGCAGAGTGGACTCGTCATCCTAGGCCATGTAGGCCTGCTCCAGCTTCTTCTTGCTCCTGCAATCTTTGGCCCAGTGGCCTTTCTTGCCACAGGCCTTGCAGGCATCATCGCCGACGCCTTGGGCCGAGTTCGTCCTGGCCCGCTGCTCGTAGCCGCCGCCACCGCTGCGTCCACGGCCCCTGCCGCGACCGCGTCCTCGTCCACGACCGCTGGAGCTCGAGCCGCCCCGGCCAGCCTCGCCGTCTTTCTTCTTGTACCGCTCCAGCCATTGCTCCTCCGTGAGCAGGAGCTTGCCGGAGATGTCTTTCGCCAGTGACGGCTCGTCGTCGGTTGCCGCCTTGAGCCGCCCGGTGACCTCCTCAACAGAGAGCGTGTCGATGTCGAGGAGGGTCTCAATTGAGACGACGAGCTGCTTGTACCGCGGACGCGTGACGCGGAGATACTTCGCCACTACCTTCGGTTCCGGCTCCGGGTCCCCGAGGATCGCCAGGCGCTGCACAATGTTGGACAGTCGCAAGGCGAAGTCCTCGACGGACTCCCCGTCGCGGAACGCAATTTGCTCGTATTCCGCGCGCAGGCTCTGCGCAGTCGACTTCCGCACCCGGTCGTCGCCGATGCGCATCGCCCGGATCGCCTCCCACGCCTCCTTGGCCGACGGCTTGGTCGCCAGGGTGGGCACCATCTCCTGGGGAACGCCGGAGCAGATCGCCTCCAGTGCGCTTCGGTCGTCGTGGAAGTCGACATCTTCGTCCTCGATTGCTTCCCAGAGATGACGGGCCTGCATCTTCAGCTTCATCAACAGCGACCAGGAGTCGTAGTTCGTCTTCGTGAGCTGCGGCCAGTTGCCTGAGCCGCTCGTCTCCCGGAACACGCGCTCGACGACGACCTCCCGTGGGCGCCGCGTTCGCGAGCGGCCACCGCGGCGAGTCCGCGAACGACGCGGTGGTGATCGACTTGGAGACGGCGAGCGCGTTGGAGTCTTGCTGCCGGAACCGCTGCCCTTCTCCTTCGTGGCCGACGGCGGCGTGCGGCCTCGGCCCTTCGGCGACACCATCGCGACGCGCTAGGTCCTCCTCTTACGGCTCTGATGCCAATTGTCAGCTCTAAACCGGTGTTCTTGGCAGCCGGTGAGCCTGCAATCGTCAAATGCAAATCACAGAAGCACTCAAACACAACGTGAACACTTGGGACACTGGGTTTTGGTGCTGCGAACTGCAAGCAGCGTTTTCTGTTCTTTCTCTTCTCTATTTATTCAGAGTTACAGACTATCAGGACCACGTAGTGGTCAGGCGCGCACCGTGCGGCGAGCACGTCCATCCCCGTGCCCACGATGCCGCTCAAACACCGGTCATCCTCAGGACGTGCGAGCTACTCCCACTGCTACTTCTACGCGAGATGGCAACCACACAGATCAGTGCTCATCCGCATGCAAAACTGAATAAGAAACATGCAGTCCTAACTAACTGAGCCAGCCAATGCGTAACTGAGCCAGCCAATGCGCTAGGATTACTACTAACAGGGATGAGCCGGGGTAGCATGAGGTTCCGCGGGCTCGCGCTTGCCTCGGGGTTCGAGGCCGCGCTGCAGGTGGTGGCCGAGGGCGACGGGCCGACGGCGGTGTGGGATCGTGCGTTCTTGCGTCTTTCCAGGTGTCAGGGTCACGGCGCGGAGGTGGGAGCTGACACTGATAGCCCTGGTGGGCCGTGGGCGGGTGTGGCAGGGCAATCTTCACTGGTCGCCGCGCTGCAGTGCCTCTAGACTCTAGTCGCCGTCGTGTGCAATACCGAGGGCAGGGTCAGGGTGATCACGCTCGAGGACGCGTCCATCGATATCTGGCCCGCGCCTTGGCCTATGGTCCATGGCGCCGCTGAACTGCTCGGAGAGGCAGGGGCTCTGCGCTCCCACGGGGCGGTGTCGGCGGCGTCGCTGTCGCTGGCCTCGTCCAGGACCACAAGGAGCTCGGCAGCCCGCAGGTGGCCGCGGGCGCGCTCCACGCCGTCGTGCACGCGGGTGGCGTGCTCGGCGACGTTCCGTCCCGACCTTCTCCAGCGCACACCACACGCCGGGGTCCACGGCGAGGTCGTCTACGGAGTCCAGCGGCTCGCTCGGGCATGTCACGCCGCCCCGGTGCGTCAGGTGGCGGCCTCGCCCATATGCTGGCGACGGCGAGGCTGTGCTCCATCGAGGCGCCCTCGAGCGCGCGCTGTGCCGCCTTCGCGCCGGGCCCCCGGTGATGGCAGTGCTTGCACAGCTCGTGGACGATGTGGCAGTGCTTGGACAGCTCGTGGACGCTGTGGCAGTGCACTTCTTCCATTTCCATCCCCATCTCTTGCTCTCGCCTGTCGGTGCTCGTTTCTGGAAGAAGGTCCGTCCCGGATGCGGCTGTTTCGGCGGCGGCATGGGCGCTGATGTTGCGAGGGTCGACGCATAGAACGCCGACGCCGCCCAAGGGGAAGAAGTGCAGCACCGCCACGGCGACGCCGAACGCAAAGTGGCGCAAGCCAACGTCCTGAGATGGGGATGGAACGAACAAGGCTGTTGAAGGGATGGTGATCGATGGTTGTTTAATTGCGTTTTCTGCTTTTGGTTGGGGTTATAGTTGTAATCCCTTTGAGTTTGAATGCCCTATTGTGTCACTGTCATGTGTCATCTCGAGTTTCTGTTCATGGTGAAATTATCTGACTAAACTGAATGACGCAGCCTGAAAGCACCAACTGCTGACAGGCAGAAGCCACGAACAGATCAACAGGGAAAATGTAAAAAATCGATGTTGTGAAATGCAGATATAAATCCCAGACTTCTACAGCTCAGGAAGAGGAATAGTTTTCATCTTTTCTAAAAAAAAAATGTTGTACACACACTAATCTGATCTCGTCAGGGTGACCACAAGAAATATCACACAGCTAACAGCCAAAGCATCAGACAGAAGTCTTCTCTCTGCAAGCTATGCTCACTCACTTATTCAGCTACAGAGACTATAACAAATGGCATCGATTTTGAACACACTGAAAGAAGAATAAACAGTTTCAGATGTATGGTGCAATGACCTATATTTGTTTACTGCTTTCTTGATTGCCTGCTTCAATCTGTTGAGGAACTTGCTGCTGCTTGTGGACACTGAATCCTCACAGCCATATCTGCAGTCATGGTCGACAGCCACCTTAGGCTTCCTTCCCACGCATTCCACACCTCTTCTCAATCCCAGGATCTTGGAGAGTGATGATGGCAGTGACCGGGAACCCCTGGTGCTGTCAGACCTAGGGATGGGAACCGCATCTTCTTTTCCTCTCTCTCTCTCTTTAATGCCAAAGCTGTTCCTGCCTCTTTCTGCTCCCTGGTCAGAAACAATCTCGTCCTCGACCTCGACGATCTCATCAGAACATTCAGTTATCCCATTCCTGCAGCTCTCTTCGTCAGTTCTGCTCTGCATTTGCTGCTCCTCTGAAGCATTCTTCTCGTCATTATCGTGTTCATCTGAAGAATGGTATACAGCATGATCTTCTTGTTGGCTATCCATGAGCATATGGAGCCACTTGTCCACATTTCCTTTGCCAACATGGTTCAGTATTGACTGATTTGTACCAAACCTGGAAGTTCCATACATGCCCATTGCTCTATAGGGTGGACTTGGAACTTTGGAAGTGATGAGGTCCTCGGTACTGAAGCTGTCTCACTGGCATGACCGTTCCCATTCCACCTGGCATATATAGGCCTAGCCGTCGCGGTTCTGTTCTTGGTCCCGACCACGATCCATAGCAGCGGCGGCGCCACCTGCTGCAGCGTGTGCGCGAGCCTCGCCACCGACGCGTCCTGCGCCATGCCATCGTCGGGCCACGTGACGGTGACGATCAGGAGGAGGCCGTGGTCAGGGGGCTGCAGGCGGCGGCGGCGGCACCGTTTGGTGAGCATCGCCGAGCAAGACACCCCCTAAACTTGATGCACCTCGACGACACCTAAAGCACTCCTCAACTCCACGAACTTGACTCGCCCCAGCGATTTGGTGAAGAGATCGGCGAGCTGTTCTGCAGTCCCAACATGATCAACTTCCACCTTACCTTCTTCTATGCATTCACGAAGAAAATGATACCTTGTATCAATATGCTTGCTACGATCGTGATGCACTGGATTCTTGCTGAGCGCGATCGTGGACATATTATCCATGAGAAGCTTCCCTGTCATCTCCTTAGTCCCCAACATGTCTGCAATCAGTCGGTTTAGCCAAATGCCCTGACAAGCCGCCGCCGCCTGCTGCCACGTACTCAGCTTCACACGAAGACAAAGCAACAATTCTTTGTTTCTGTGATGTCCAGGTCACCAAACTGCTCCCCAGAAAGTAGCCAATACCCGTCGTGCTCTTTCTGTCTTCTAGATCTCCTGCATAGTCGCTATCGCTATAGCCAACTAGGATCGGTTTTAGTTCAGCACCTCTCTCATATTTGCAGCCATATCCCATAGTACCCTTCAGGTACCTCAGGATGTGTTTCACAGCAGCCCAATGTTCTTTCCCGGGTGCCTCCATGTATCTGCTTACAACACCAACAGCAAAAGCTAAGTCTAGCCTGGTGTTGACAATGTACCTGAGTCTCCCTATGATGCTTCTATACTCTGTTGGATTTATTGGATCTCCACTCTTCAGCTTGCTAAGTTTCAGTCGACATTCCATTGGTGTTTCACATGAGTTACAGTTCCTCATCCCTGCACCTTCTAGAATCTTTGCAGCATAGGAACTCTGACACAATGTAATCCCATTGCCATCTTGCTTGACCTCTATGCCAAGGTAATAGCTCAAGAATCCCAAATCACTCATGCTAAACTTCTTTTTCATCTTAGACTTAAACATCTTGATGTCTTGCACATCTGGTCCAGAGATGATCAAATCAGTCGACATATACTCCCACAAGTAAGAATGAACTTTTGCTGCTTCTCCTGTAAACAGCATGATCAAGCTTGCTTCTCACAAAACCCAGAGCCAACAACTCCTTATCGAGTTTTGCATTCCACGCCCTCGGTGCTTGCTTCAACCCGTAAAGAGCCTTTCTCAATCTGAGGACCTTGTCTCCTTTGCCGACCACAAAACCTGGAGGCTGTTGCACGTATACGGTCTCAGACAGATCACCATTCAAAAATGCAGATTTGACGTCCATATGGTGAACTTCCCAACCACCTTGTGCTGCAAGTGCTAACAGAACTCGTACAGTTTCAATCCTAGCAACCGGAGCATACACCTCATCGAAATCGACTCCAAACTGTTGAGCATATCCTTTAGCCACCAGACGAGCTTTATGCTTGATCACATTCCCTTCCGGGTCCTTTTTGACCTTGAAAACCCACTTCAGGCCGATGGCCTTGTGTTTTGGTGGCAACACACTGACTTCCCAGGTGCGATTTGCTTCTATGGCTTGCATCTCGGCCTGCATGGCCTGCCTCCAACACTGCTCGGTTAATGCCTCTTGGACTGATCTTGGTTCCTCAGCCGCAACAAGACAAAGACCGCTATACTCAAAATCCTGCACTTCTTCAGTAGTATCAAGCAAATTTGGGATTGTACGGTAACGCAGTGGGGCACCTTCTGAATCTGCAGACTGCCCTGGTGGGCGGTGTTGCCCATTGGGTCATCGGCACTCCTGGGATTGAGTTGGAGTTGGGAGTGTGTGGAGGTGAGTTTGATCCACCCCCTAGACTTGTGGAATTGACGCTGACACAGCAGGCGATCCGGGATCACCGGCATCAGGTTCAGGTTCAGAAAATTCAGGCTCCGCGAGCCCTGTTGTCGGACCGGCTACTGTGTCGTCCCACTGAACCTGAAAGATGTCAGGCGCTTCTGTTGCTGTTGCACCTCCGATCACCCTGCTGTCCTTCCCTTCCCAATTCCACAGCTTCTTCTCGTCAAACACTACATCCCGAGTCACCAATAATTTGTCCTTCACCGGATCATAGATGCGATAGCCCTTCGTTCCTGGTTCGTACCCAAGGAACACACCTGAAACTGCTCTGTCAGTTAGCTTGCTCACCCCGGGTCCAACTGTCTTCGCATATGCAACGCATCCAAAAGTCTTCAGATGCTTGACCCCGGGTTTTCGACCAACCATGCTTCATATGGAGTCTTGCCATTCAAACTCTTAGTGGGAGAGCGATTCAAAATATAAACAGCCGTTCTGACGGCTTCACCCCAGAACTTGGACGGCACGCCCATGCTTTTCAGCAAGCACCTCGCCATCTCTACCACCGTCTGATTTCTTCTCTCCACAACACCGTTCTGTTGAGGAGTATACGGTGTGGTGGTGTTGTGCTTAATCCCATGATCACTGCAAAACACCACAAACGCTCCTGAGTTGAACTCGCCTCCCCTGTCAGTTCTGAATGCCTTCAGACGGCGCCCTGACTCAAGCTCTGCCGCCGCTCTGAATCTCTTGAAGCATTCCAACGCCTCTGACTTCGCAGCCAATACCTCAAGCCACATGTAACGACTAAAATCATCTACAATAAGCAAAAAGTAAGACTTGCCTCCGGGTGTGGGTGGCGTTATTTGCCCACACAAGTCCATGTGTACAAGCTCAAGTACTGATGATGCTCGCCATGCCGAAGCTCGAGGAAAAGGAGTGCGGTGCTGCTTGCCAAGTGCGCAGCCATCGCACACCTGTTCTATCTTCTTGATCAGTGGTAGCCCCTCCACCATCTCCTTGGCACTAAGATCATATAGCGCCCTGAAATTTAAATGGCCAAAGCGAGCATGCCACCGCCAGGCTTCCTCCTCCATCTTGGTCAGTAAACAGATCGGTGCTGTCAGGTTGACCTTCATGACATACAGGCGGTTCCTTCTTTCTGCTCGGATCAGAACACCTCGAGCATTGCCTTGCTGTTCTCTCTCGAACACTTCCAGAACACCCTTGTCAATCTCAACTCGACATCCTGCTTCTTCCAACTGTCCGAGGCTCACAATGTTACACCTCAGTGATGGAATGAAATACACCTCGGTGAGCACACGATGCTCCTTGTTCTTGCCGGCCATTGTCACTGCACCGACACCGCAGATTTCTACGGTGGAGCCATCGCCAAATTTCACCGCGCCGCGCACCGATTCATCTAAGTCTACCAACGAGGATCGGCAACCTGTCATATGATTTGTTGCGCCTGTGTCCAACACCCAAGCGCCCTCATCGTACTTGGCCGGGAACACACGTTCCTGGTTTCAGGAACAGGCCTTGGCCGCCTGTCCTTGGAGTGTGCACGACGTCGCACACCTGGGCCACCAGGAGCGCCGGGTTCTTGTCTGTGTCACCACTGACATGGTGAGCGGCATCATCATGGTCTTCCTTCCCGGATTTCTTGTTCAGGCACTCCCTTGCCCAGTGGCCAAACACACCACACTTCTTGCATCTTCCCTTCCGACGCGGTGTCCCCGTCGAAGGATGACAACCTGAGTCACGCCTCTCGCGATCATGCTTCCCGCCGCCGCCGCCGCGCACTCCTTGTTTGTCCTTCTTTGCATAATTTCCACCGCCCTTACCTCCAGATGAGGACGAGTCGGTGTGAATCATGCGACTCCTGTTCTTCGCCATCCACTCCTCCTCCGTGAGGAGAAGAGAGGGCTTCGCCTTATCGGTGACTTGATCTGGCGTAGGCTCGAATCGGTCTTCAGCCGCCCTGAGCCGACCGACGAGTTCTTCGACAGACAAAGTCTTCAAGTCGCAGAACATCTCGATCGTGACCGCTACTTGATTGTAGCGCGGGGGAACAACTCTCAGGAACTTCTTCACCACTCTTGTATCATCCACGCTTTCATCACCAAGGCCCTTCAGATCGGTAGCCAGCTTGCCGATCCGAACTGCGAAGTCATCAATTGATTCTCCCGTCTTGAACGAGATTGATTCAAATTCCGCAAGTAACTTCTGCGCATTCACCTCTTTCACGCGTTCTGCCCCCAGACGCATCGATTTAATAGCTTCCCATGCCTCCTTCGCCGATTTCTTGTTCAGCAACATAGAGTGCATCTCGCCGGGCACGCCACGAATCATGGCGCCGAGCGCAAGTCGATCACGTCGCCGCTCGACCTTGTCACTCTCGATCGCGTCCCACAGATACATCGCTTCGAGGTTACATTGGACATGAGCGGACCACTCTTGATAGTTGGTGCGAGATAACATCGGCCAAACTAGGTTTCCCGACGCCTGATTCCACGCACGTTCCATGGTTTCCTTCTCCTTCTCTCCGGTCGAGCCCATGTCGACGGTTCTTCGGATTCACGTCTCCTCCTGCTCGCGATCGACGAACTCGATCACTCGGCTATCTCTCCGACGACTCCCTGTCACCAGACACCTCCTCCTTCGTCTACCTTCGGCTCTGATACCACGTTGTTAGAACTCGAACGATGAACGAGATCGGATCGTGAGCGACGCCAGCGACGTGGTGACTACGGCGAGTGCGCGAACAGATGCAAAACTCAGAGGAAACTATGAAGATTGGACGCTGCCAGCAACCGCAGCTTATTTGGCTCTTTGTTCCTTATATTTATAGGTATACTCGAGGTTTACAGACTCCAAACCCCCCACGCCACATTGCGCAAAGATCGCAACGCCGTTTCGCTGCGGCGTGCGCTACGCGCGCTCTGAACAATGTGGCGTGAACCTGACGGACTCCACGGTCGAGTCATGGTCGTGCACGCCTACGACCATGCTCTCCCCTACCTGACCTGCCTAGACTCCTTTAGGACTACGATTACATGAATGCCGTGCATCAATTTAACTAACACCCCGCGGCACGGACTTCCGCCTCGACTGCGAGGACCCTCCACGCCCGTCGTACCTGCTGTTGTGCCACCGCGCCGCCCCCACCGCCCCGGTCAGCTACGTCACCCAACACCAGCAGGCATCCGCCTACATCCTCGCCGCCAACCGCTCCGGCCTCCTCCTCGTCCAGGTTGTCGACCCCGGCAGAAACGACCCCGCTGCCTCGGACCTATTCTTCTGCGACAACCACGACGGCACAAAATTCCGGCTGCCTGCGGTCCCGTCGTTCACGCTACGCATCGAAGTACACCCCGACCGCAGCATCGGTCTCATCGGAAACAAGGAGGTTGACGGAAGCTACCTCCTCGCGCAGCTCCATCCTTCCTCCTCGCCCCTCCGCGGCGACAGGCTCCTCTGCTACTCCACCACCACGCTCAAGTGGTTCGTCAAGCCGCTCAATCGGCACGTCTCTATCATCGACCGCGCCCTCAACCTCTGCTCTGAGGCCGCGGTGCTCGCCCACGACGGAAGCCTATGGTGGCTCGCGCTCGGCTACGGTGTCTTCTATTGCGACCCCTTCCTCCCCTGCCAGATCCTGCGCTGCGCTTCGTCCCGCTGCCCGACGACTGCGAGATGCGGGAGGAGGTCTTCCACCGCGTCTCCGTCGCCCAGCGCCGCCTCGTGGCCCGCAGCGAGGGCCAGCTCCGCTACGTGGAGGTCCGGGGGCTCTCCTACGAGGTGGAGGCCGACAGCGACGCTGCGCCCCCGCCAGCGAACCCCAGCATCTGGATGTGGACGCTAGTCAACCCGGTGGCTGCGGAGCCCTGGAGGTTCGAGTATGAGGCGCCCTTCGCCGAGGTGTGGGACCACTGTTCCTACGTCGCCGCTGGCCTGCCGCATGGGGTGGTGCCGCACGTCGCCCTCGTCGACCCCAACGACCACGGCGTCGTGTTCTTCTTCCAGGGTACCAACCTCTTCGGCTTGGACGTACGCGCCAGGCGGGTTCTCTCCTGCGAGGAATCCTTCTTGCCCGAAGACCATCGGCGACGCGAAATTCTGCTCCGAACCTCCCGCCCCATCCAGGCCCGGCCCTGGGGCAGGGCGAGCGGGGCGGCTGCTCGAGGCCTTCCACGGCTCCACGTTACATGTAGAGGTGCATAGGCGTGAGAGAGGAAGACATGTTAGGTGGTATGGGATGATATGATTATGCCAAAGTTTTTTTTTTTTGGTGAAATGGGCTTCCGAGATATTGAGCTATTCAATCTTGCTTTGCTTGCGAAGCAGGCTTGGCGGAACCTTCGGGAACCGACATCTTTGAGTGCCCGGATTTTAAAGGCGGTTTATTTTCCACGAGGTGGTTTTTTGGAGGCCAATCTTGGCTCTGCTCCCTCTAGAATCTACTGGTCAATTTTGGATGGCAGGGAAGTGCGGCTTGATAAGGAGAATCGGCACAGGTTTGGCTATGTCAGTTTGGAATATGGACTGGCTACCGACTGATAGTATGTGGCGGCCAGTACCCAGCGCTCGCCCACACCCCCCACAGCTTGTGAGCGAGCTAATTGACAGCACATCGACAGCTTAGGATCGAATAAAGCTTCAGGAATTATTCACATTAATTGATATTGATGTGATTCTTGATATCCCTCTGTGTCATCAGAGCCAACCGGATTTTCGGGCCTAGCATCATGACAAGACGGGAGTTTTCAAAGTGAGATCCGCATATAGAATGCTTATTATGCAGCTTGCTTTTGTCGGAGAATGCAGCAAGATCTAATAGGAGAGAGGAAGAGAAGTAGTGGTCGTCCTTGTGGCAGGTCATGGTGCCTTCAAAGGTACGAATTTTTATTTGGCGGCTCGCAGAGCACTCATTGCCATCGGCAAATGTTCTTCACCGCAGATTATGGCTGAGCATGTCCAATGTGCTTTATGTGGAGCCCCTAATTCTTGGAAACATTCCTTGTTTGAATGTAATATGGTTAGATGTGTATGGGTGTTGGAGAGCGAGGAAATCGTCGAACACCTCAGCAAGATGGAGGAGGAAAACTCAAGAGGTTGGTTGGCGAACTTGTTTCAAACAATGTCCCATGCCGATCTTTATTCGGGTGTTGGTAACTATGTGGGCAATTTGGTATGCAAGAAGAAAGGTGAAGGCCTCGAAAACGAAGGCCCGCGCATCGAGAAGGTCCTAGAGATGAAGACCTGCGCATCGAACGAAGTCGATGAACCATGTTACAGATGCAGCAGAAGGAGCCAAAGCCCAAAGATGAAGATGTCTGAAAGATTAAAGCGCTTGGAGCTAGAATCGAAGCCTCGAAAATTAGAACATGTATAGGTTAGAGTCGCGCGCATGCTCTTTTCTCCGTGCCCTTTTTCCCATAGGGATTTTAGGATGGAGTTTTTAGTGAGCCGCACACGTGCAAGTTGCGAAGGGCGATCCTTGCAACCAAGGTTTGAGTTGTGTTGTGTCTCTTCTTGTATAAGCATCTACTAAGTCATGTAGTACCGGCCATAACCTAGTAGCTAAGGGGCTACCGTTGGGGGAGCCCATGTTCATATGGGTCAACTCCCCCTTAACAGGTCCAATAGGGGTTGATGTAGTGTCTTATGAATTCCATCCTCACCAAGGGGGCGGTTGTAAAATGTCGTTGCCTATATATAATGCCAAGAGCAAGAGGGCAAGGAACTCTCCCATCTCACCCATTTGCAAATCCTAATCACAAACTCTCCTCTCTCTGCCCGCTTAATAGGTTCAGAACGCAAGTTTCCAACAAATACTATCAGTTTTAACTATGTTAGTTTTAGTTAATAATTGTTCAATTCCTCATGTAATCAAGAAATTTGTCTCAAGAGAAATTAAATGGTTGACAACTTTATGCATTGAGAAGCAACTTTATTCAATCTAATATGCATAATAAATTAGTTTATAAAAATGCTTTTGTATATATTTCATGTATTTATTGGTAACATTATTATATAAATATGAGTATTATTGATATGATACTTATATTAAGGTCCTCGATTTCATAGTGTCGCTCTAGGTCTTACAAAACTTATGACCGGGACTGACCCCATCATCGATGCGTGGGAGCAGTGGCCACGGCGCCAAGAAGGTCAGCGGACATACATTGTAACTTTGCACAGCTATTGGCTTGCATCGCATGTTGTTTGGTACTATGAGATTGAATGCTCATGCTACAATAACGTTGTAACATTACTTCTTCTTTCTCTGTTCTCTTATTGTCGGGTTAATCTACAGTAACGTTGTAACATTACTGCTTCTTACTCTGTTCTCTTGTTGTCGGGTTAATCGCACTACACTACTGTCTCTACGTGATTCTCCAGTTAGTTACATTAATCAAACTGTTATTCTTGCTCTGTTCTCTTGTTGTCGGGTTAATTGCACTACACTACTGTCTCTACGTAATTCTCTGGTTAGTTACATTAATCAAACTGTTATGTGCAATAGGTGAGTGTTGGCAGCGAAGCAAGTGCAAATCACAGATTAGCCGAACCTATTCCCACACCCTACACCACGTCAGGAGGCGGAATCCTCATCGAGCTCTGACGAGGAAACAATTTCTGACAAGGCTCGCAGGAACATCAGTTATAAGATGGAGATAGCTAACAAGGGGGCAGTCAAAAAACTTGAACGAGAGCACGAGTTCATTATTGACTGGATTAAGACTTTACAACAAGTGGAGGAGAAGTTGGAGGAGGAGGATTCAGTTGAAGAGCATGACGGATGACCACAACGGCGAGACCTCCCAGCTCTATTAGTATCTGTCCATCCGTAGATATGAGTGATCTCGTTCATTGATCAATAGTACATCATGCCCGAATCTGATCATTGAGAGTTTGGGACACAACATCTCTGTTTCTTACATGGTCTATTACTTTGGAGATTCTCAGATATTAATTGCTACTCATCTCCATACTTGTTTGCTACTTGTTCTTACATGATCTATTACTTTGGAGATTCTCAGATATTAACTGCTACTCATCTGCATACTTGTTGGCTACTTGTTAGCTTGGATGTATGGTCAAGCGCAGACGCAGCTCTCTTGCATTTGTTTCAAGAAAAAAAGGATCTGTCTAGCTCTCATTCGGTTGATTTGGCCTATCCTATCATTCGATTGATGGATGAGGCCAAATCAACTGAATTCTACAAGGTGCCATAATGAAATGATCAAACACAAAAAAACATATGAATTTAAGACCCTCTTATCTATATTCAACGATGACTCATACAAAGCAACCAAATAAACAAATACAAATTAACAATTAAATCTGACACTTAAAAAATATGGTCAAATTAATATAAAAACTTCTAATACAAAAAACTAGGACCTGCGGGGGTATGACCACCCGGGTATTGCATTAAGAAGAAGAAGACATTCTCACGCAGGTCCAGAAAACTCCCGAACCCCTGCCCCACCCATACACAGCGGCACCGTAGCCCTGTGAGAACGGAGCCGTTCCTTAGACCTGTGCTTTGGCGCCCTGTGAGAACGGGGCCGTTCCTTAGACCTGTGCTTTGGCATGGGACAGACGAGGGGGCCGTTCCTTATACCTGTGCTTTGGCGTGGGACAGACGAGGGGATTTTTTTAACCCCAGCCTGAAATTCGCTCCCATGGGGAGTCGAACCCAGGACCTGAGGAGTGCCGCTGAGACGCTCTAACCAGTTGGACTAGAGGCCCTTTGGCCTAATACAAAAAACTAACTAAACCATAAGGGATCTTGCACCAAATTTACATCACCCAGACACCAAAATTATACTGCATAGTTTAGTGTAAATATGCGAATATGAAATTGTAAATACAATTCAATAAAAATGTGAATCCAAAGACTAGTTAGCCATCAATCAATTTGACCACTGCATGCAAATGATCAAACAAAAATGCAAAAAAAATTCAGAAAAACATATAGGAACATGAAGCAACAGCTGTACCTTCAAGTCAGCAACAGTTACTCCCTGTCAGTGATAACACCAGAGGACTCCACTACAAAAGTGAGCAAACAGGATTCCTGAAGAATAGCAAACATTTCAAACATTACCTGTTAGCTAAGACACAAACTCAAAAAAACCATGAAAAGAAGCAGGACCTAATGCCAAAGACGGAACCAGGCTCTGACCAAAGAGGAGGGTCTTCAAAATCCTTCAAGGTGATGTCACTAAGATTCCAGTGGCCGTGCATGCTGTCATACTTCAATATGTACATCTACAGAAGATAGGGAGTACATGAACCATGAAGGCAAATAGAAAGAAATGCCAAATTATTCAAAAACAAACTACAAATGTTTTCAATTGAAGCTAGATAGCAAATATAAAATAGTGAGATACTTCAGAAATTTGACAAACACAATACAAGGTGCCCCATACCCAGCTTACATAAACAGGTCAAAAAAATTACACTAAATAGTTCAGTGTAAATACAAAAATAGAAAAATGTAAGTATAGTTAGAAGACAATGTAAATCCAAGCATATGTCAACGATTTTTTCTACTAAAAAGGAAAATATGAAATTATAAGAACTATTAAAAGACATTATAAATCCAAACAGATGTCAATGATTTTCTCTAGTAACTACATAACCTGATCATAAGTCGAAGAGCAGAAACCTCTCCAAACTAAATAAGATAAAGGAATACAATAAGAAAGACATTTGGACAAGGAAACTTACAACTATTTGAAACTGCATATAATTTGGACAACAACTGACCAAGTCAATAGAAGCTGCCAAATTAAAAACTTACATCAACCTACCAATGAAATTAAACTGCATAGTTTAGTGTAAAAACAGAAAAAGGAAATTCTAAGTACAGTAACAAAAAAACTAAAATCGAAGTACATGTCACTCATTCTGCATACTAACTAAATGAAAAGATTAAAAAAATCCAGAGCACAAAACTCTAAAAAATATGAGATATATATAGGAAATAAAATAGACATATACCAAACTCTTCAAAAACCAAAATTACCAAATTTTATCTACGGATGCAAAAAAAAAACAAAGCAACTAAACTTTAGAATAAGGAAAATTTTGGCCTCAGCTTTTGAATTTTGTGCTACAATTCATATAAGTTTAACAGAATTGCTACATGTCAACCGAATGATAGTTAGATAGATTCAATTTTAATCATAAGATTGCAAAGCAGTACAAACCAAAAGATCATGCCTGCCATGGAGCCCTTCTGCCCATCCATTCTCTGCCATCAACCTAGTATGAAACTGGAGTTGCTGGAGAATGGATAGGTTCAGAAGGATTTGATGACAATCATGAAAAACAGCTGCAACAATGAACGAATGTGGGGCAACATACATCTCATATTTTGCATCATTGGCCACAAACAAGAGAAAGAGGAGCACAGAAATAAGGAAAAAGAACACATGTACACAATGTCAAGAATAACAGCAAAGAATACTCACTAACAACGGAGAAAGACCATCATAAATATAGAAAATCACAATGTCAAGAATAACAGCAAAGAATACTCACCAACAATGGAGAAAGACCATCACGAATATAGAAAATCACATGCCACTAATATGACCTATTAACTACATGAATAGAGCGAAGAAATCATCCAGAGCACAAAGCTGTAAGGCAATACTCACCAAGAACACAGAAAGGCCATCAGCGAGTGCCTTGTCTTGACCTCTGCCTCAACATTCACAAAATAGAGGGCCACACAAGGGAAAAAAGAAAGTGACAAAAATTACAATCTAACCAAAAGCAGGCAAATATATAACATGTAATCAATAACTGAAAGAAATACTTACCCACAAAACAAAATCGACAATGACAACAATTCTGGATCAAACACCGCCTCCGTCTCAGCATACCAGAAATAATAGAAACAAAAAGATTAATTCAAAGCACATATCATATTAAACTAGACATGTAGAAACTAACATGAGAATCAACTAGGAAGCAGAAAAAAAACTATACAAGAATTCTGACTTACAAAAGGAATAGAAGCTTACACAAGAAACTTACACATATTGACACCAACTGAATAGAAGCTACCTTATACCCAGCTTACATCAACCTGTCATAGAAATTACACTAAAAAGTTTAGTGTAAATACAAAAAAATAATTGCAAAAACAATTACTAAACAATGTAAACGAAGGAAATGTCACTAATTGAGCCTGCTAAGTACATGAACATGTTAAAAAACACATGTACAGCACAATTCTCTGAAAACTTTCACACATATATGGATGAAATCAGAAAGACATGGCAAATACTTCAAAAACACAAATTTCCAAATTTTTTCTATGGAAGCCAAATAGCAAAGATAAATAAGACAAATACTTCACAAATTCACAAATTTCCAAAAATTTTCTATCGAAGCCAAAGAGCAAAGATAAATATGACAAATACTTCACAAAAGCAAAACAAATTTCTTCAAAAAAATAAAAAAGGAAACTTACACAAATTGAGAACAGCTGAATATAATCTATCTTATACCCAGCTTACATCAACCTGTCATAGAAATTACACTAAACAGTTTACTGTAAATACAAAAAAAAGAAATTGTAAAAATAGTTACTAAACAATGTAAACCAAGCATATGTCACTCATTGTGCCTACTAAGTACATGAACAAGTTAAAAAAAACAACTAGAGCACAAATCAATGAATTTTTTTTGAGATATATTAAGCAAAACAGAAGGACATATGCCAAAATCCTAAAGAAACAAAAAATACTAAATAATTTATATGGAAGGCAGCTAACCTGGTCAGTAATGACACCAGAGGACTCCACAACATACTAGCTCCAACCTCAATCAACAGGATCTCCATAGGGTCCCTGCAGAATAGCCAGAGTTGAAACATTATCTAAAAGCTTGAAAACAATATGAGCACAACCATGAAAAAATAAGGACTTGATGCCAGAGATGGTGACCTGATACACATGAGGAGCAAATTCTCAATCAACAGATGGTGACCTGGCTAAAAGGTGACCTATACCCAGCTTACATCAACCTGTCAAAAAAATTACACTAAGTAGTTTAGTGTAAATACAGAAATATGAAATTGTAAGTATAGATAGAAGACAATGTAGATCCAAGAACATATACTCAGACAGCAATCAACTTACTCTTTCATCCACACAATGACCATGGCCATCCATCAGTAGTATGGGCATGGCCTACATAAGCTGGGTCAGACTCACACAAACTATATAACATAAAAACAAACAATTTATACAAAAAAAATTACCTAGTAAGCTGATCAACCTAATGAAGGAGTAGATTAGAACCTTAAATTTGAACTAGCTCTGTCTCAGTCATTGACAGCATGGGCAAACAAATATATATAGAAATAAAAAAAGAGAAAAAAACATATAGAACTAATAATGATTACAAACACCAATATAATAAAGTGGCATACAAAAAACTAGTTCCAGATATATAACTTGTTCCAATTATTACAAACATAACTACACAAATAAAACAAAAGATCCAGAAACATAACTTGAAGCATTTCTTCAAAATATGAAGAAGCAATCCTACTCAAGAAAGGCTAAAAAGGAAAAATATTATTGCATTTAACACTCTGGTATAAGTCTTCTTCTACTGGACAAACGCTGATACTCAGAACACGATAGAACGACATCCTTTCACCTACAACCTCAAATGATCTACCAGCCATTAGATTTGCATCCTCTTCTCCAGTCACCTTGACATACACAGTGCCATTCTTCGAATCATAAGCAAACTTATAGATAGAAATAAACTGACCACCACGATTCTCCTTCACCATATGAGCAACTAATTTAAACATATTATTACTGGTCAAACCTTTAGCTGTAATAAGCTGAGATTGCTCTCCAACAACTAAATCCAGATTATCCACAACAAACAAAGACACTACTTCATCTTGTAAAGTAAATGGTACTGCAGCTTCAGGAGCAATTGAATTTATTCGAGAAACAACATAGGAAAAATAAAAATCAACACCATAAAGTCAAAAATTGATTAACAAAACAATCAAACAGTGACAAAAAACAAACTCTTCAAAATTAAGAGATAGAAATAAGAAATAAAAATTGTAAAAAGACTCAAAGAAACATACCTTGATCCTTATGGGAATATCCATGAAAGCTTAGGAAGAGCCAGTCCTTTGAACAGTACTTTTAACTTGAAAAGCTTGAACAACACTATCACCAACTCCTCTAATCCACTTGCGAAGTTTAAAAGGAAGATGATCCAAATGAGCTAGAACATAAACAACACCATCATGAATTTGCTATCATTCACCATCGTCCGCATCGTTATCGGCTTGTGCTCAATATATTCGAAAGCACGAGCGACAGTAGACACACGATCAGCAATAGGACTATTCAACTTAACTGCCAACAGACGAGACTGCTCATCAGGAGTCAAGCCAAGAACCTCAAGGACATAATCAGAAACTACCCTGTTTTCATAGATACTTGTTGCCATCTAAAATAAATAAATAATAATGAGCGATATACAAAATTCCAAGAATTACTATCAATTATAACATGCCAAATAAATAAGAAAGAACATTAGAACATACCTTCCACAACCACTAGATGATATCCAATAACAGATTCAGACTTGAGGCAATAGAACTGCATCAAAGATTTAAAAATGTTAGATCTGAAGAAATACAAGTGAGATCTAAAAAACACTAGAGATCTAAACACTACCTAATAGGCTGCTTCAACCAATATCAAACATTAATACAATGAGACACACAAAAAAAGAAGAAACGATAAATCAAAGAATAGAGGAAATAAACATGAACAAAATACATATCAAGAATAACACATGAATAGGAATCAGGATCAGATAACAAAAACAACCAAAAAACACACTGTCGACATAAAAAAGATACAAGATCATATTGAAGAGAATGGAAAACTTACATGCACGATCCAAAACAAGGTCGGAGAACCAAACAAAAGAAGACGACTAGAGAGCACAAGAACACAAACTCTCAGAGAAAACCCAGCGCTTTATAAATAAAGGAAGGGGACTTGAAAAGGCAGATACAAATGGTTGTTCAGATACAAAGGAAAGAAGAGAAAAAGTCACATGATGGAGTAAATGGAGGAGTGAAAAACGTAGGGAGGGTGAGACCGGTCAAAAAATCACGCGGTGGAGTAAATGGCAACCACCAACCAATTACTCACAAAATAAATGGACCTAACATGCCATATACTAATCAATAAGCCCAAAACAAAGCCCAATTAATTCTAGGAACCCGAAAACAGTTACTGACAAAGAATGGACCTAACAGGTCTTATAGAACTAAAAAAGCCCAAAAGAAAAAACCCTACACATGACTTCACACCTTGCGCATCAGCTCACAAAAAAGCCCAACTGAGGGAACATGCATAACAAAGGGCCAAAAGAAAGAGATATAACAGAGACAACAACAACAAGGGGCATAACATAAAAAGACAGACTTGCCCACCAAGAAGGTCAAAAAACATATAGTTAAAAAATAAGAAGGGCAAAAATGAAAGAATAAAACTTACCTGTACGTGAACACCATCCAGTCGAGACGAGAAACATATACACCCAAAATTCAGATCTGAGCACAGGATTGAAGCAAAGGAAGAACAATGGAACCTCCAGATCGATCTAGACAGCTTCAACTGCATAAAGATGGAGATAAAACAGAGGTAACCACCGCATCCAATCAAAACTTCTAGACCTAATGATTCTACAGGTACATTACAAACAAATTCAAAACAACTTCTCTTCCAATTCTACATAAACACTCATATTTTGTAGGATAAGAATTATAACATGTAGATTGCAATAACTTACTGCCTACTCCAATTAACAGGTACAATTTGCCTACCTTGCAACAAATCCATTTGGAGCATCAACTTCAAGACATCCAATTAACGAATGGGAGGGCCACTTCAGGCTGATGTACAACTTGCAGGTACGAAATAGAAAGAAAAAGTTACAAAAGCTAACAACAGGTTCTATAACATATCAGATATTGATTTACAGAGAGAAGATGAAACATCAAAAGCAAGCACAATTACAGAAGATGAAAGATCAAGAATGGCTGAAAGCAATACATACCTTTCTTAATTACATAGCAGAAGCAAGGTAAAACCAAAAAACTTCTCCTAGGCAAAAAAAACATACACATATATATTACTACCAGAAAAAACATAGTAAAAACAAAAATAAATCTATTTCAATTTACATAGGAAAGCTTAACAGGACTTCTAATGGAGCAAATCAGGAACTCCCAAGAAGAAATATTCTCAGTAAGCAAATTTACATTTCCAAATTCTTTAACTTACATCTAGTTTACAAGTGTAAATTTAATGCATGGTTAATATAAATAATTTTGTTTCATGTTCCAGTTTTCTCAAGAAATACAGGGATCATATACAAGTATGCTGCTGGGTCCAGATATCTTTCCGGTAAAAAATGTCAATTATATAGATGCAAAATTCAATAACTCTACTAAAATAAAAGTAACTCCTGTTTATTTATGAATGCAAATTAATGCAGGAAAATATGCATCTCCACAAACCAATACCAGATTTTTATACAGGAAATGACTATGAAATATCTAATGCACCAGAAGGACAAGAGGTACACATAAAACACATAATAGACTGAGTACAAAAAAAACAAATAACTTGCCTGATTGATATATAAATCCATTTTGCAGATGCCCCTAGAGAATATGAACAACAATCCTGAAGGCAACAATGATTTCAATTACTCACTTTCAGAGTATCAGGTAAGACTATTTAGACCTCAACTCACAGTAAATATCAATTTACTATAGCGACATTGAGTAAAAAACAAACAATGAATTCTTATAATTACATATTCAGGATAATGAGATCAGGAACTGGGATCAAGACTACTTAGCTGAGGATGAAGAAGCACGATGGCAAAATGGACTCTTCAAGACATGCAACTTCAACTAGATCCAAGAACCTACAGAGGTTGTGTAAGAAGATATGTCAAATACAACATCAGACCTGGCAAAGACAATTACAGAGTCAACAAATAATGAACATGTACTAACTAATGAGGTAGACAGTATAGAAGTCCAATGGCAGCCAGGAACTAACTGAAGAAGAGATAGAAGAATTTATCAGAAGAGAACAGATAGCAGCTTCTGAAGGGAACAATGCAAAAATTGATAGCAAGTATACCCCATAGTTAGGAATGCAATTTGAGGACAAAGATCAAGCTTAGTACTTCTATGCATTCCTCGCTGGGTTCCAAACCTGTAGTAGCACATGTCGCCAGAACTTCAAGCAAGAAAAGGAACAATGAGATAACCAAAGTCACAATAAAGTGTCATAGATATGAGAAACCAAAAAAAACTATAGAGCAGTAGGAGGGAGAAGTGGATAAACATATTGGAAAAAAGAAAGGTCCAAAAAGGAAGACAAATGTAGCAATCAAAATAGACTTGCCAATGTGTTATGGTTGTTAGAGAAGAAAATGACATATGGAGAGTCATTAGACTAGATTTGGATCACAACCACTGATCTCTGCCTTGGACAGAGTAACCAACAGTTCAGTGGACATAAATATATGATAGAAATGGAGAAGGCACTTATAAGGACTTTGAATGACAACAACAATCCTACAAGGAAGATGATTTCTATATTGTCATACCTTAGAGGAGGACCTACAACATTACCAGTGAAGAAGAAGGATGTAAGCAACTTCAGAACAAAGATAAATAGAGAAGTTAGAGGAACAGATATGACCAAAGTATTAGACAACTTTAGAATGAAGAAGAGTAAAGATCCTACCTTCTTTTACAAATTTGAGTTAGATGATGAGAACAAAGTCAAGAATATATTTTGGAGAGATGGATCCTCCCTGAAATACTATGCAGACTTTGGAGACTGTGTCAGCTTTGACACAACATATATGACAAACAAATATCGGCTGCCATTCGCACCTTTTGTGGGAATCACTGGACATGCGTAGGCATGTATCTTTGGATGTGCTTTCCTACAAGATGAGACAACAGCAACATTCAAATGGGTGCTTGAGACATTCCTAGAGTCAATGGGTGGCAAACACCCTCAAACTATAATAACTAGACCAAGACAAAGCTATGAAAACAACAATTGAAGAAGTGATGAAAAACACAAGGCACATAAATTGCCTTTTCCACATCAAGACCAAATGCTACTCAAAGAACATCAAAGTTTTTGCAGCTAAAGATGGACTATATGAGGAATTCGAAGACATAGTGAACAACTATGTCACAGAAGAAGAGTTTGAGTTCTTGTGGGGGGAGATGATCAAGGAAAGAGGCCTAGAGAACAACAAGTACTTGACAAAAATGTGGAAAGCAAGGAAAAGATTCATACCAGTTTACTACAAAAATGATTTCTTCCCTTTCATCCTGTTTACACTGAAATTTGGGAAGAAGAACGTGGAAACTCGAAGCTTTCAAGATTGTGTCATCAAGAAATTGATTGCGTAAGGATCGATATCAGCTAGTTCGGATGTGGTACTGGGATCGGCTCTCTTCGGATGACGTTAGCAGATAACGCTAATGAGCTACGGTTGGCGTCGGGAAAAACATGTCGGACTCTAAAAAAGGGAAAGATTAGGGTCCAAGTTATCTTAAGTTAGGAATGTTTTCTTTTATTCCAAAGATCGTAATGAGTCATGTTTGAATATGATTCATGTTTAGGTTCCGGATATAAATATTGGACCCCAGCTATTGTAAAAGGCATCCAATCAATCAATACCAATTACTTTTTTTCGGCTTCACACCAACTCCTTAGGAGTAGGAGTAGTGTAGATCTCGGTGAGTTCTTCAACAAGCAGGGCTACATCGGTCCAGCCAACCTCCAGCTTGTCTGTAAGTACCGTCATGGTTTATACTTCTATTCGTAAGGCTGCATCGGTCTGGCTAAACTCTTGCGAGCTCTAGTATAAGCTAGTTATCGATCCTTATCTAGTTCAAGTATAGTTGCATCGGTTAAGTTCGACCTCCATTGCCCGAATTAGATTAAGGTCAAGTTCCCGGCTCTACCTGAGGGTGGCATCCTTTGGATGGATTAATTAAGTTATTGATCTTGCTGATGTTCTCATTGTCATTAGTTTTTAGCAATATCAACCTGCCCGATCGAGATCGATCTAGATCGGCCTCATATCCTTTTAATCCATCGTTTATTTTATTACATTGCGACGATTCTTACTTTAAATGACGGATTATGTTTCATCGGTCATTCTACTTCGATCTTGGTCGTGCATAGTACGTGGTCAAGGCATATCTGATCTTGAGAAGGTTTACTAGCTAGTTGAATCTGGTCTATAGCTCGCTATTATGGATGTATCAATCTGGTCGACCCCCACTGTTAGTACTTTAGATCAAAGGATGCGAGATGGTAGATTTGCTTTCGACCAGGCATGACCCTAGCTATTTGCTATGCCTACATCGGCTAAATAGCCGATTGTCGGCGCTTTAACACCTACAGTGTGTTTCTAAGATTCTGTTAAATGTGAATAGATCTGTTTATTTTAAAGGTTTGATTTGTTGTTTTTATCATGGCTGCCATCAATCCTGGTCAAACCCCACTGTTAAAGATAGCAGGTTAGGTCTAATGAGTTCATAGATCTGTCCGTGTTAAATAGTCGATTGTTCACGTGCTTGTAGTACCTTTTTCACCTAAATCGGCTATTTCAACCGATTCGCTTGTGCTTTCATACATATAGCATGTCTTTCAGAAAACCTATCAATGTATAGACGGCTTTATGGATTCTTCGGTTTTAGTTTATTATTATCATCATAGCTGCCATTGATCTAGTCGAACCTCACTGTTGATGATTACAGATTAGATTCAGAGCGTTTGTAGATCCATTTGTACTAGACAGTCGATTTGTTCGCATTTTATATTCTTTCTCATTAGATTCGTTGGCTCAATGCTTTACACTGTTAATATCCACCTAGCCGATGATTTTGCTTATATCTACGTGCATTGTACTTGTCATCATAAAGTCAATCGCAACCCATGAGCCTTATAGTCTTTAACAACCGATTTCTTTGTGTATCGGCTATTTAGTCGATTTTCCTGTCTAGCTGCTCCCAAAGCGGCACACTTAGAACTGTCTAGGCAAAACCAGCATGTTCCACCTTAAATTACTGATAAACTTTCTTTCCTTATCAATTGCAGGTCAAATTGACTGGCACTGCCTTCGGGAAATTCACAGGATTGGCTGGTCCTGCGTTGAAGCCAAGCAGATCTCCGGACTCATCCTAAGCAGATCCTTCCGGCTTGCTGTGTGCCAGGCGCATGGACACATTTTTTTTGCGCCGACACACATTTTGGCACGCTCGGTGGGACACCACAATCATCATGGCAACTCACAACAATAGTGGCATCCTTATGGTGCCTTATAAAGACCTACCTGATGAGGATAAAGATGTCATCAGCAAAGCTATAGAAGAATTTTAGAACAAGTGTTTATTGTTCTACACCAAGACACGCGATAATAAAGTTGTTCAGAAATATCCACTACCAAGAGTTTTGTTGCATGGGTAGTCAGATACAGACGAAGCTGAAGATAGACGTTTCTTCGTAGATGCTGTAAACAAATCTATTCATGATGCCATGTTGAACCACAATACAACTTTCTTGAACACATTCCACAATACCATGAAGGATGTGTTTCATGGATATCCAATTGAACAGATTGGGCCAGCTTATTACAACATTCCACATCCATCGACTTAGGGGACTAATCACACCGGCACTAGCCGTCAAGAAGCAGCACTAACTGGTAATGATGATGTCCAGGTAGTTCAGAGCTCATTTGAGCAAGTTCAAGGTACCACTACCAATCAAATGCAGTATAATCCTGGATCGTCAGTGCAACATATGCAACAGCCGACGGGGTAAGTTCAAAATCAAATTGTTAATTTTGGCACAGCAGGCCAAATACCATCGCTAGCTCAAAAAATAGCGCCATCAATTCAAAGAATTCATAGAGATACAAATCCCAGCATCTACAACCAGAGACTTCAAGCAGCAACCCAACAGATGGAGATTCAACAAGGGTATCATTATGGCACAGATTACAATACCCTTTATATGATTCCAAATCCGGGGTTTTAAGGTACCCGAAATTTTAATCCGTAGATGGGTCAACAATTATAGAGAAATCCATATTCAAATGCTGATGAATTGTTGCTCAGAATGATCGAGATGATGAAGAATTAGTTCGGTTTGAGGCCAAAAGGGCAAACCTATTTATACAGACGTCCATATCCTGAGTGGTATGATTTGGTCGCTCTTCCTATAAATTACAGACTCCCAGAGTTTGCTAAGTTCACTGGCCAAGATAGCACGAGCACTATAGAACATGTCAATCGGTATCTTACACAGTTGGACGAAGCATACATTGAAGAGGTTCATCGAGTTTGTTTCTTCTCCTTGTCCCTATCAGAACCAGCCTTCACTTGGTTTTCATCGCTGCTAGTTAATTCTATTGCTAATTGGGCTGACCTAGAGAAGAAGTTTTATACATATTTTTATATTGGGACAGGAGAAAAGAAAATTATAGATTTGATGACCATAAGGCAAAGAACTAATGAATCGGGTGTCGAGTTTCTTCAGAGGTTTTGAGAGACCAGAAATTTGTGCTTTTCATTGAACCTGACTGACGATCAGCTGGCTACTTTGGGCGTCCAAGGAATGTTGCCAACATGAAGAGAGAAGCTGCTTGGGTAAGAGTTTGACAATTTAGGCCAGTTGGCTCAACGAGTGGCAGCACTCAATAGCTAATTCCAGAGTATGCGCAGAGATACCCGATTCTAGAAGAGTGCCGCAATCGCTGAGGCTTATAATCTATGTCAAGTTAGTGACAATGATGAAGATGATGAAGAAGAAGAGATTGTTGTGGCCGAATGGAATTGGGACAACAAGACAGATATGGTGCCAAATCCTTGGGGAAAAGGAGTTGAAGAGAGCTATGATTTCGACGTCACAAAATCGGACAAGCTCTTCGATTTCTTGCTTGAGAAGGGATAGATCAAGTTGCCTGCCAATCATGTTATGTTGCCTTCTGATCAGTTGAAGAATAAGAAGTTCTGCAAATTTCATAACGCCACTTCTCATTCTACTAATGAGTGCAGAATTTTTCGGCAACAAATACAGAGGGCTATTCAGTAAGGGAGGCTCAAATTCGAATGCAAGATACAATGATTGTACACCCTCTACCATGTGCCAGCTGCCTGGCTCAGCCCTGTTCGCTTATGCTAAAATTTGGCTTACGCTGATGCTTATGCTGAAATGTTGTGAAAGAAAAATATTACTTCATGGCTGAAAAGTAGCTCAAGCGAACAGCTACACCAGTGAGGAGCCTTTAGTTTGGAAGTATGTGTATGCGACCTTTTACCATATGATCAGTTACGTTCATCATCCATCCATCGTTGATATACTCTTGATTTTTTTTTCTCGAGAATGTGCCGCGGCACTTGTTTCACTAAGAAGAAGCAAGCTTGATATATGTTCTTGATACGTACATATTTTGTACGTTGAGAATTGAGAGACGCACTAAAGCGTAAGGAGACAGCAGGAAAACCTATGCATAAACAAGGCGTCATTTGGTAAGATATATGGGATGTGACGTGTGCCGTGATATACCTAGCCCCACAGCCAGCTGCTAGCTTCTGTTGTCTGTTGTCATCATTCTGGCCGGTCAGTGTCTGTATATGACGTTGCCGTGAATATTGTGACTGTACGTACATTGCACGCATTTACCGAAACAGGGTTGGCCAGCCGGCGGTGGATGAGTTTCCATGAAGCTTCGTGCTTTCTGGGATTCCATATTTCTATTCTCACAATTTCTTTCGAAAAGTGTTTTATGTATACGTACACTATGAGAAATCTGTTGTTCACCAGCCCGCCGTTCCGTTTCCCGACGCGGCGAGCCAGCGACGACGCTTTTATTTTGCGTTGTCGATCTCGATTGATCAATCATATGAATACTGGGCCTTGCGGTGAATCCGGGTGGCGATCACGGCGGAAAAAAATTCGGTGAGGACTTATCCCTACCACAACACTGTGCAGATGTATGGCTGACACGTGGCTCATGAAATAACTAAATCACCATGCGTATGTTTAAAATAATATTGTGGCCCACATGCATTTTAGTTGCACAGACCTCACTGGCTCACTACGTGTCCCGGTAGGGATGATCCTCACCGATTTTTTTTTCCATCACGGCATCAGTTGCACAGACTAGCTTCAAAGCGAACATGATGTATATTCGTTGCACGTCACTGATCGACCAGAACGATGACAACATAAATAAAGTAGCTAGCTAGCTAGCTGGCTATGTAAGTTGTAAGTTGGACCGTATATATTCACACGGTACGTCTCATTCTATATATCTTTACCAAATGACGCGTTGTATGTATATAGGTGCCTGCTGTGCTGTATCAGCTCCTTGCACTTTAATGCATCTCAATTCTCAACGTGCAATGCTCAGAAACATCAGACGTATATGTAGGTTTGTAATTTTATCAAGAAAAAAAAATAGTAAGCTTCCTCTTAATGAAACATGCATGTGTCGAGGCATGTTCGCAACGAAATCAAGAAGATATATATGGAGGATGAACGTAACTGATAATATGGGAAAAGGTCGCATACTCCAATATAAAGTAACCAATCACGATGATTATTACATGATCGATCCAGAGATGAAGCTTGGATGATTCAACAAGCTAGCTCTGGTGCGAGGTCGATGGATCCTTATATATGATCTGATCATTTATTTGCTACTCAGGCGGCATATATACATGCGGAGCAAGGTGGTCATTTTACCACCATGCATCGCACAATTGTTCGCTAGCTAGCTTAGGCCATCCGCAGGGTGAAGCTAAAGTGATGCCTGAAACAAAAAGAAAAGAGAGAGCTGAGGCATCACTCGAACCACTGCAGTGCGCTATCGATGCCTGCGCTTGAAAAACTAGAAGCGATATATCTACTTGCACCGGTGCTATATCTTCATTAAAAAATATTTTCTACGCAACATGTTCCAACTATCACTTAGCAAGGACGAGAGAGACGTACACCAACTCTACTATTTTAACATGTATCTAAGTGGGCCTCTAGCGATACTGCAGTGCCTCACACGCTGCGGCATTTAAAGAGTGAAGCTAAAATCTTCTCTATGGGGCTCAATTATTTGTAGGCATCACTTCACACCGTGGAGGGTCTTAGTACACATGTATGCATGTGCAGAGCGTATCGCCCTATCCTTGTTACGCAAAAACGTGGTCAGTCACTTGTATATAAATTCTTTCATCTTAATTGAGCGGCACAGCTTAAAAAAAAACGTACGTGGTCAACTCGCTCGCGTCTTGATCGATCATCACATGATCGACCTAGCTTGCTCCACATCCCCAGTTGGCAGCATTGCCCTATCCTTGTCACGCAAACACCAGTTCTCCACTTCTCACCGGGCCACATGGATAACGCATCGCATAGCGACGAAAATCCCGCGTGACTGACGCACGCACTAAGCCCGGTCCTGATCTGTGGCTATATCACCGCTGCTTGCGCGCCCGCCGGCTGGCCGCACTCACTCACTCGACACGCGGTCCGCCACGGCCATTCCACGCCGGATCCCCCACCCAACAGGCACACCCAAATCACCCCCAAATCAAGCGGCGATGGAGCTGGCGTCGAGCGACCTCGCGGCGATGGGCGCGGCGGAGCTGGTCCGCGTCTCGGCGTCGATCCCGCGCGCGGCTCCCCGCACCTTCGCGCTGCTCACCGCCTGCCTCGTCTTCCCGCTCGCCTTCGCCGTGCTCGCGCACACCCTCTTCACTGACCCCACGGCCTTCCTGCTGCGCATCCAGGGCGTCACCTACTCGGACTCGCAGTGGCTCAGGCTCTTCGCCTACCAGTTCCTCTACCTCATGGTCCTCTGCACCTTCTCCATCCTCTCCACCGCCGCCGCCGTCTTCACCGTCGCCTCGCTCTACGCCAACAAGCCCGCGTCCATCTCCTCCTCGCTCACCGCGCTGCCCCTCATCCTGCCTGAACTCCTCGACACTTTCGCATGGGTCGCCCTCCTCATGGGCGGCTCCCACCTCGTCTTCGGGCTCACCGTCCTTCGGGCTCATCAACGTCTTCATCCCCAAGGACGCGTCCGAGTCCGCACCGCTCCCCCTCTCCTTTCTCCTATGCCTCATCGCCGTCGTCTTCGTCTTCCTCGGGATCCACGTCTACATCTCCGCGCTGTGGCACCTCGCCAGCGTCATCTCCGTGCTCGAGCCGCTCTGCGGCCTCGCGGCCCTGGCCAGGAGCAAGCGGCTGCTCCAGGGCCGCACCGGCACCGCAGCCACGCTCGTCGCCTCCTACTTCACCGTCTGCGGCGTCACCTCGCTGCTGTTCCGTGCCGCCGTCGTTAAGGGGCGTGCGGAGGAGGGGAGCTTCGGCCTGGCCTTGCCCGGGCGGCTGCTTGTGGGCGCCGTGCTGGTGTGCGTTCTTGTGCCGTGCTGCTTGTGGGCTTTCCACAACCAGAAGATTGACCGGACTGCATTGTATGAGCACCTTGGAGGGTACCTTGGGGAGTACGTGCCACTCAAGAGCAATATCCAGATGGAGAACCTTTGAGATTGGATGACAAGGGTAAGCTGCTCACCTCGATCATTGCTCCATGTTTTAATTTCTGTGGATCTTTCTCAAAAATGAGTATGCATGGTTTACAAGGAGCTATCTGGTGGTGGTGTTTCAAGTACCCTGTAGTAGTAGCTTCAAGGAGCTATATGGTTTACAAGGAGCTATCTGGTCTTGTTGTTTCTAGTACCCTGTAGTACGTAGTTTAGTATAAGATGAGTATGCAGAGTATGGAACCAATGTTAATTTCTGTGGATCTTTCTCAAGGAGCTATCTGGTCTTGTTGTTTCTAGTACCCTGTAGTAGTGGTTTATAAGATGAGTGTGCAGAGTATGGAACCAATGTTTGGAATGGAACAGAGAGATGCATGAACAAGATTGCCTTTAATTTGGTCTCACAAACGGTCTTCTTGTTTATCCTTGCTTCCATGCGAGTCATGTTATTGTTGGTGACTGTGATTCATGATTTAGAGATTGAGGGTTAACATGCGTTGATGCACAATTGCTTTCCTCTTTTGCTAATGTGAGACTGTGAGAGGCTAGCCGTTCACATGGGCTGGTGCACCAAGAACAAGAACAGGGCCTTGCATGCATCCTAGGACTATAATATATAAGACTAGGAGTACATGTGTATACGGCCGGGTGGCTGTTGGTGGTGTTGATGAGCATGCATGTAGTAGGCGGCGAGGGCGAAGGTGACGTTGCCGGCGTGGATTCCCTCTTAACGAAATACGGGTGAATGGCCCGATCGTGGAAAAAACGTTGCCGGCGTGGAGGATCGTCCACAGAATTGAATGGCATCCGTGACGCTAGGGAACGGAGGAGCCGCGCGCTCCTGTGTAATTCTTCTTTGTTTTCTTCTTCTCCTCCTCCTCCACCATGGACAGCGGAAGAGATGCTGTCGTCGTCTTGTCCACCTTCCTCAGCCATGGGTCGTCCAAGCCTTGCTACGATGGACTAGGAGAGATCATCATGTTTATTACAACGAACACACGTTTAGTTTATAAATTTACTAGTCCTCTTTTCTCTTCTGTGTCGTCGCAAATATATTGAGATCCTATCCTATATGCATCCACGCAGTAAGAGCTAGCTAGGCGAGAGTCTAAGCAACAAAAGACCAACACTACTACGTAGTCTGTTGAAAGTGGAAGAAACACGTACGTGCTACTAAGCAGGAGTACAACAGAGCACAGAGTGAAAGAGATGGAGCTCGTCACCTCGCTCTCGCTCACATGGACTACTAGGGCTGACGGGCAAGCAAAGGCGATGATGCCGCGTGGGGCGGGCGGGCCCCAACACCTGCGACGACGTGTCGACCGGCCGCGCGCGCGCCAGAGAGTCTGAGCAGCAACACACTTTCCATCGGAGACGGGAAACGAAAATGCATGCACGTCTGCACGACGCAGTGAATAAATGGCACGCAGCTAGCTGTGTGTACGTGCACCCGGCCGTATGTACGTTCGATTCATTTACGGCACCCACCGCTCTGAAAGAATGTTTGATCCATTCAGGTAGCTACATTACACATGCATTACTGCGTATAGCATAGGGTCACTATTCACTAGTGGATCATCTTTGGAGTTTTGTCAAGATCAGCTGGTCGCTTGGTCTTCACAACTGATCAGTGTTATAGTGCGTGCGGACGTATTAGCAGGCACATATATACATGATCACGTCGTACTAGCAGCTACTCTAGAACGGATGCATGCATGGTACAGCCAATATAATTAATTAATGGCTCACCTCACACTCATATACGGAGTACCGGTCCACCTCAGAGAGTACAGCTAGTGCGCCCCCGACGGCGGCCCTCCACCAGTCTGCTCCCTCCACAGCCCCTCTGCTTTGGCTCTCTGCGCCTATCGGGGACGGATTCAGTGACTTAGCTTCTCCAAGTCACAACGTAACATACCTTTCAATGTGAATCCAAGGGCTGACACAGGTGACTACTTTTTCAGGAGCACGCGGGAGCCTCCTCGGCAAAGCGCGCGGACGGACGCGTTTTCCCGCGGCCACGCGGCTCCGCTCTCCCGCCGTTGGGGCTTTATGGCGGCCCTTCCGCGCCGCGCCCTTGTGCTCTCCCGCCGTCACAGCTCTTCCACGCCGTGCCGCTCCGATCTCCTGCCGCCGTAGCTCTCGCGTGCTGTGCCACGCCGCGCCGGACCTCAGGCGCCACCCTAGCCCAGCCATCGCGACACGCCTCGTTGCCCTCCCGCGTCGTGCTGCCCCGAGCCCGAGCAGGTCGACACTTGTGGAGGAGCTCTCCAGTGCCGCGCCGCCCCCGCTGAGGAGAAGGTCGAACTCGTGCTGCTGCTTGGGCGCCATCGTGGAGGAGGGTTCAAAGGTCGGCCTTTTCAGTAAGCTTCTCTTATTTCGATGACTTTCACAAATTAAATTTCAGTCGAACAATGCTTATGAATTTTAGATTCGGGGAACCAATTTTAGGTTAAATTGTTCGATTTAGTGATAGGATTATCATCTGCTATAGTTTTATATGCAGTTAACATTTTCATACACACTGTTATGGTATTGTTTGAGTTACAAAATTAGTTAATGTTTGAATTCCAGAACATAACTTTTGTGCAATTGCGAGTGCCGTGGAAAGGAATGGCAGAATTCATCCAGGAGACACCAAAAGTTGATTTTAGGTTTAGAAATCCAGAGGAGGCTTGGCAATACTGGGTGGCATATGGTGGTCGTATGGGCTTTGATGTAAGGAAAAAGGTATACAAATGTGAGTAGCTATGATCGTAAGATGACTTCATGCAGATATGTTTGTTCCAATGAGGGCCATCGAAGGAAAGGACTAACAGACCATGTGATAAAGTAGTTTTAGAGCTGAAACAAGAACTGATTGCAAAGCTCGGAATGACTCTCACATTAGATCGAGGGGGAAGATAATTATGAAGTCACTGATGTTGTGCTTGAACACAATCACCTCCTTCACTTGCCAGAAACTTGCCACTTGATGGCATCGCAAAGAAAAATTTCAGACTTACAAGCATTTGAAATTGAAACTACTGATGATTCTGGAATTAGACCAAAAGCTGCACATGAGTTGGCTAGTCGTCAAGTTGGTGGACAGCTTAACCTCAGCTACACTTGTCGTGATCGCAAAAAATTATTTGCAAAGCAAACGACAGAGGGAGTTGGCTTTTGGGCAGGCTGGTAGTATGCTGAAGTATTTTCATAACAAAATCTCCGAGAACCCATCATTCCAATATGCTTTGCAGCTTGATTGTGAGGAGCATATAACCAACATATTCTGGGCTGATGCAAAAATGATCCTTGACTATGCACATTTTGGTGATGAGTGACATTTGACACTACATTTGGCACAAACAAAGAGTATAGGCCATTTGGTGTTTTTCTTGGGCTCAACCAATTCAGAGAAACCACTATTTTTGGTGCTGCAATACTCTTTGATGAACAGAAGACTCTTTTACATGGCTCTTTGAGACTTTTGTAGCTGCACATAATGGAAAATAGCCTAGAACTATTTATACAGATCAAGATGCAGCTATGGAAAAGGCTATAAAAATGTGTTCACAGAGTCATACCATGGTTTGTGCACCTTTCACATAATGCAGAATGATGTCAAACATTTGTCTGCAGCAAAGGGCGAAGATGAGGATGAAGATAAGGGTGAAGAGGAAGATGGAGAATCTCATATTCTCTCTGATTTTAGTGCTTGTATGTATGGCTATGAGGACAAGGCAGAATTTCAAGAAGCATTTGACAATATACGATCTAAAGTGCGTAAGCAAACTTGGTTAGACAGTATCTACAAGGTGAGAGAAAAGTGGGCTAAATGTTACATGAGAGATGTCTTTAGTTTGGGGGGTGAGAAGTACACAACTAAGTGAGAGCTTCAATAATTCATTGAAGAACTATTTGAAATCAGATTTTCATATTGTTAGATTTTTTAAGCACTTTGAGAGAACAGTGGAAGAAAAAAGAGATAAGGAATTGGAATATGAATTTGAAGCAAGGAAAAAGATACCAAGAATGCGAATATGCACACCTATGTTGGTGCAAGCAAGCAAAGTGTACACTCCTGTTATATTTGAAGCTTTCCAGAGTGAATATGAAAGATCCATGGCTGCATGCTCTAGGCTGTTGGATGGAGATAACATATATGGTGTTTCTATTGTTAATTTAAGTGGTGATATAAGTTTTGAGGAAGAGCGGATAGTGACAGGTGATCCTTTCAACCAAACAGCTTCATGTAGTTGTGGAATGTTCAATAGGACAGGAATATTGTGCGCACATGGCTTGAAAGTTCTTGATTTAATGAATGTAAAAATATTGCCAAACACATTATGTTTTAAAGAGATGGACTAGAGAAGCACGCAATGGAAGTATACAAGATAGGCAAGGAAGAAAAATTTTAGAAAATCCAAGACATGAAGCTCAACTCAATTACAAGTGTTTGTCTTATAAATTTCCGAACTTGGCATACAAAGCAGCTAGCTCTCCAGAATGTTGTTTGCTATTACACAATGCATTGGATTGCCTTGGTACACAGCTAGAGGAAAAACTAAATGTTTCTTCTAGTGTCATGAATGAAAAATCATGTAATGACCAAGAAAATGTTGAGCCAAATGTGCAACAAAGAGATGACTTGCTTAGTGCTGCACAATTAAAGAAAAAGGACATTCAGTCCAAAAACTCAAGGCGAAAGAGAACTTAGATCGATAAGTTACACAAAGTGAGGCGCAAGTCGACTAAATCTTCTGTGGCAACAAAGAAGACAGCAAAGGTGTGTTGCAGCTACAATTTTAACATTTCTATATGTACTGCAATCTGTAAACTAAGTAGTTGACATCTCTATATGTTGCTTTTTTTAGATCAATCTCTATATGTTGTTGTTATCCTAAACTAATTATATGTGCTTCATTGGCAGCAGCAAAAGAAAAAAGGTGGTATAGAGAAGTAGAACGGGAACATGATGGCAACAACAAAGAAGTTGAGCTCAAGAGTACGCTGTTATCGGGAATTTTACCCAGCTCATAACAGCTCCAACTTTGGCAAATGTGGAGCTTCCAGATCTGTTCTAGCTTCTAAAGCTAGTTAGATAGTATTTTGGACATAATTGACTATAGTATTTTGCGGGATAACTGTAGCATTTTGTGTAGTATGTCACAATGCCAATCAATACAAATGTAAGTAGTTCATGGTTGCTTTTAAGCACTTGATTAGCTATGTTCTTGTTGCTACTGTTAGGAAGCACCAAGCAATAGCATAATTGAATTGCTCCAGTGACTTGTTTGTCAGCCCAAGGCTAATATTTGGATAATCAGTACTCAGTGACTTGCTTGTCAATTGAAGCCTAATATATTTGAATGATTTAGTGTTATGCACGTGCTCTTTTTTTCTTGTGCTATATTTGTTAGTACTAGCGGCAGCTGGGAAGTATATCACTGATTGATTAATTCGTGATTGATTAATTTCTACTATTGTTGTTGTGGAGGTTTGTCTTCACAGTTGAGAAAAAAGGCTAAGTTTTAGCCCTGGGTCACCTGCAACCATTGTCACTCTTAGATTTATGCTGGACGACAGGTACCAGAGGTAAGTTACGTTGTGACTCACTGACTTGGACAAGCTAAGTACATGCTTCAGCTCGATCGGGCCCTTGTCAACGAATTTGTCATCGATGCAGCATCGATCTGATGACATTGACAGGCGTCTCAATCATCAGGGTGTTGAACACAGTGATCACGGTTGCAAAGCAATTGCACTTGCTGATATTGCAGTGGAGCAACCGAGCTAGCTAGCTAGGTTCTGCACTGTAGCGACTACGTTCGGCTGGCCAACAACTACTGTAGCGGATGCGTTCGGATGACCTAAAATTGCACTGTAGCGACTGAAATTCACTGTAGCAGTTGATATTTTGTGAGGGGAAACCCTCTTCCGGCTGAAAAAAAAAACAGATCAAGCCGGATTTGAGGTCAGCCGAATGCAGTTAATCTGTTCACAGAGACAAGGATACTCACGGCGATCACAGAAACATTATTATTTGATCGAAAGAACATACATGCATGATCCACAGGATGAACAGAGACTAATTGACATTGTTGTCGGACGGCAGGCGAGGCACTGCACGGTGCGCGAGCAGTCGCGTTCTCGCCTAGCGGCTCCTCAGAACCGCCCCAGGCGTCGAAGAACTCCAGCGTGTAAGATGGCGCGACGCATCGGCAGCACCCATGGGCGGATGTATATAGTCATTAGTGGGAGTGGCCGCACCCATACAAAAACAAAAAAACAGTGATTATAATTAAATTTTTACTATATTTACACCTTCAAAGTAAAAGTCTATCCACTGGCCGCACCGCGCGCCGGGCCGCGACCACCTCGTCCGTGGTGCTAGTGCGGCGCACGAGCCGGTCGCGGTCGGTCTCCGACCCGACGCCCACGCCTTCCTGGGCCAGGACCCCAGCAGCCTTGCTGGAGACCACGTGGAGGGCTGGAGGCCGTGCGCGCCCGCCGTGAGTGGATCTCAGCCATTTGCGGACTCCTTCCAGTTCTCACTCCGAGTCCGAGGTGGCCACGCGCAGGACTGCAGGAGGATGCCCAGCGCCATCCACGCCAGCTGCGCCCACAGCTCCGAGCTCTCCCTCCCTCTCGTGCAGTAAGCTTGTGGTGGCATGGAACGGGGGTGTGGAGGTCGGACGATGGCGGGAGTACAGCGTGTTCGTTTGGCTGTGGCTTATCGTAAATGATCGTAAATTTTCAGCCGGAATAATATTTTTCTCTCACACAAACCAGCCAGCAGTATTTCTTCACGAACTAGCAACGATACGAACCAGCCAACCGAACAGGCTGACTAGCAGTAGTATAGTAATCGGGTTCCTTGCACGGGAAGCCTCCGGAAGGAATTCACCGTCCCTTTTGTTTGTCTCGCTCCCCTGTTTCAACCACGACCGGTAGGTCGTTTTACAATTTCACCTGTACCGAGACAAGGTAAGTTGGAAAAAGTAAATATCTGTCAGCACCACACGCCGGTCTGTCCGCCGTAAGCATCTTTGAACTAACTGCATGGCTATCGCCCGGACGTCTGGATGGACACGCGCATCCTGATGCCCCGCGCAATCTGATCCTATTTGCTGATTCATCTCGCCCTGCACGTGCACCCTTGCCCCCGCCGTTGCGCTCGCGTGTCCAAACGACTCACCTCGCACGTTCAATCCGCCCTTTCCGCCTCAATTCGACCCGCCCCTATCCGTTTGTTGGTCGTTCGCCCCAACCGCCAGCCCCCAGCGGCGCCGCACACCACGTCCACCGGCCCCCCGACTAGCCATGCCCCATTCCTCGGTGCCCGTGCCATGCCACCTTCACTCCCTACGCCCTTGACTCTTCGAACAATATGAAACACGTGCAACATGAAACACTTGAGTGTGACATACGTCTAAAACAAATGAAACATCTAGAACATACACTTGCAACATATGTGGGAAACATATGCAACACTCAGATAAACACTTGCAACATAAAAGCACATGCTGCAACATAAGACTGAAACGGATGAAATATTTGGTACATACTACTGGAACACATGTGTGAAACATATGCAACATCCAGATCAAAATGGTTGCAACATATGTCTAGAACAAATAAAACATTTTGAACAAACGCTTGCAACATGCCTCTGAAACACTTGCAACATATGCAGCATGTGTAACATCCCTGATCTACTTTTGCAACACCCATACGAAACAATTGCAACGTACCTCTGAAATGTCTGAAACACTTGAAACATATATTTGCAACATATGAGAGGGGAGACCTGAGCAGGTCGATACCGGTCGTTGGGATGGGAGCCGACAACGAGCGACAACGCTCGTGGGTGCCCTTCGCTTGGCCGGGAATGACCTGAGACGCCCCAGCACGTGCGCCCAGCGGCCATCGGCAAGGCGGCTGTGGCGAGGCATCCCGCCGGCGTTGGGGGTTGGGGAAGAGGCCGAGGAGACGCCATGCTGTCAGTAGATGCGAGATAGAGAGCGATAGGTGGAGAAAGCAGAGGCAGCGTGTAGGAGATGGGGGTGTGGCAAGGGATGGCCGCGGGGGGCCGGGCGGCATGATGCGCGGGTCGAATCCGCATGGGCCGGGTGCGCGATGGGAGGAGCAAGTGTTTTGGGCGAGGTGCGCGTTGCAGGCGGGAGCGAGCAGCAGCGTGGGCGGAAGTGGTGAGGCGGAGTGAGGCGTTTGGTGTCCGGACCCGTGGCCAAGCATTATTGCAGAACTAAGCATCATCGACAAGTTCCATTTAACTGTCCATTGGTTACTGGTTAGTGAACAACTTAACAAGGATTCAATTGTTGCTATGCTGTGCACACACGACATATAGGCATTGATCCTAGCTGGCAACTAAATAGCCTCCCGTTCCTGCAATTCTTCATACACAGCAGCCCTGGCAACTGGTAAATAACATTCACCCTAGATCACCTGAAAATTACATGCCATTGTGCATCGCAACAGTAGAAGTAGAACTAAACTCAAAACAGATCAACGGAACACGCAATGGACATGATGGACCATTCATTCATCATTCAAGAATTACCAAATCGCAACAAAACAGGCACGTTCGTTTCATCATTCCAAGAATCCCAAGAATTACTAAACTCAAGCAGCCTATCGGGTGATGAATCGAACAACCAAACCCTGCGAATTCGGGAGACCGGAGACCTCACTTGACGCCGCCGATGAAGCCGAACGCCGCCTCGCGCGCGTCGTCGGTCTCCGTGGCGAGGTCCATCGCCTTCGGCAGCGCTTCGGCGAGCGCCATGGCACCACTGAACTGCTCGCAGAAGCACGGGCTCTGCTCCCACGGCGCGGTGTTGCCGTCGCCGTCGCCGTCGCCGCCACCGTCGCTGGCCTCGTCCAGGAACCCCAGGAGCTCGGCAGCGCGCAGGTGGCCGCGGGCGCGCTCCACGCCGTCGTGCACGCGGGTGGCGAGCGCGGCGGCGTTCCCGAGCTTCTCCAGCGCGCACCACACGCCGGGGTCTTCCCCCGCGAGGTCGTCAACGGAGTCGAGCGGCGCGCTCGGGCACGGCGCGCCGCCGCGGAGCGCCAGGTGGCGGGCCGCGCCCATGCTGGCGACGGCGAGGCCGAGATCCATCGAGGCGCCCTCGAGCGCGCGCTGCCCCTGGTGGCGGCGCCTGTTCTGCACGTCGGCGTACTCAGCCTCGAGCACCCCGAGGAGCTGCTCGTGGACGCTGTGGCAGTGCTTGGCCGCCATCACCACCCGCCGCTGGAACAGGGCCTTCCAAGTGGACTCCACTTCTTCCATTTCCATCTCCTATCTCTTGCTCTCGGTGGTCGGTGCTCGTTTCTGGAAGGTCCCGGCCTCCCGGGAGCGGTTTAAATAGCCGCAACACGCACCACCTCACGCCGGTAATGGCGAGGCCACCGCCTTGTTGGGTTCCTTCCACACCTGAGATCTCTATGGCCCTCAATGACAAGTGGGACCAAAACCGTCGGTCCCTCATTCCCATGGGAAGGCTGTCCAAACCGTGGGTCCCGCATTCCGACGCAAGGACCAAGGAGCAGTTAAAATGCCGGTGGTGTAGTTTCCATTCCACCTGGCATATATAGCCCGCCGCCGCCGCCGCCGCCGCATTCTCTTGTCTGTCCATTGCACACGCACGCGCTCAATGGCAACGGAGGAGCGGCGGTTGATGGATCTGGCACGGACGGTGCCAGCGATCCTCCTGCTCGTCGGCACCTCGGGAAAGGCCGTCGCGAGCATCAAGTGCGCCCGCGAGCTGTTCGCCGGGAAGAAGTGGGGGTTCGATGACTCCGACGACCCCGAGTCTCCGCCCCCGAACGCCAACCGAGGCGGGAACGGCAGCGGCGGCGGCGAACCCGTGGAGACGACCACCGGAGGAGGCGATCACGGCGGCAGCGGCGTACCCTCGAAGACCACCTGCGGCAGCCAGGCCCAGGCGATCCTCCCATGTGGGGTCTCCGTGGACAGCGGCGGCTACTGGGCCGACGTCCTCGCCAGCGCGCTGGCCCCCGGAGAGGGCCACCTGCCCGTCGCCTACCGTGAGATCACGCGCCTCGTCTCGCTACACGCCGAGGCCGGCCACGTCTTCGTCAACTGCGCCGCGCGCCTCGGCCTCCAGCCCGACGACGACGAAGACAACGGCGGCGGTGGCGGCGCGCGCACCGGCCTCCAGCCCCACCGCGCCGCGCCGTGGAAGCGGTGGATGGACCTCCGGGAGGCGGCCGTCTGCCACGCCCACGACGCGCTTCTGGCGCTGAGCTCCGCCGCGGCGGCAGCCACGGCGGCCGAGGACTTCCTCCGGTGGCGGTCCGCCGAGTCCCCGCGCCGGGAAGGGTGGCGGTCGGCGGCGCGGCAGCTCGTGAAAGACGCCAGGCGCAGCCTCGGCGACGCCAAGGACGCGGCGAGGCTGATGCGCGACGCCGTGCTCTGCGAGTTCTTCGTCACCTGGATGATTCTGACACGCGCTTAAACTGAAGGCGCATGGATTGCTAATGGCGTCGCCCCTGCCTCCTTTTGTTTCTTATTACTCCAATACTTTGCTCCAATTTCATTCGATTTTTGTGTGTGTATATATGAATATGTGGTTCATTGCTGGAACAAATGAAAATGGCTAGAACTGCCTATGTCGATAAGATTTGTAATGGTCCGTGTGGAAACTGCCACAACCTGCAATGGAAACTGCCACAATTTCATTCGCTACATCACCTCAGCCTGTTCGTTTGGCTGGGCTTCTTCGTTGCTGGATTGTGAAGAAGTACTGTTAACTGGTTTGGTGTGAGAGAAAAATACTATTCCGACTGGAAATTTATGATCGTTTACGAGGGAATAATCCCAGCCGAACAAGTTGTTAGTTGTTCTAGTCTCCTAGCAATGGTAAAAGTAACAACAGAGTGCCTGAACTGAAGACATGCATGATCCATCATCAAATTATAAACATCAGGCATTCTATAGCTTGTTAGTTTTGCTTGGAAACTGCCACAGTTTACCCCTGCCTCGTATGCCAACTTTGCTCTTGTTGGAGATGTGTTTATACTGTTCTGTACATTAATCGTAGGTGATCCCTCTTTTTTTTCATAAGATGCAACATGTTGTTCACCGACAATATGTTGACTTCTGATAGTTGACATTCTACTAGTATTTGTTAAAAGCAGTCGTGTCAGCCACAAACCCGTCTGTAGTCAACCGTTTCAGTACCAAGGTTCCTCACCTTGAGACATATATAAACCACAAGCATTTCATCTCCACTAAGACAAATTTAATCCGAATTCCTGCTTCGACCTTCTGTTCCTCCTTGCTTCGACCTTCTGTTCCTCCTGCACCATCTCTGTGGACAAACTAGCTTGCTAGCTGCTGGGGATGGAGCCAGCAGGGAGGTCCAAGAAGAGGGCGCATCCATGGATCAACGCCAGCGTGCACTTCCTGCTCTGCTTCGCAGTTGGTGCTCTCGTTGCACTCGCGCCGCTGGCCGCCAGCATCCGTTCCCCGTTTCTCGGCCCGTTCGGCGACGCTAACCGAGCTGTGGCCGCGCCGCCGCCTGCGGCCCCCGACCTCGGCCTCCTCCTGATCGTCACCGTCACGCAGCCCGACGACGGCATGGCGCAGGACGCGTCGGTGGCGAGGCTCGCGCACACGCTGCGGCACGTGGCGCCGCCACTGCTGTGGATCGTGGTCGGGGCCAGGAACAGAACCGCGACGGCGAGGACGGTACAGTTGCTGCGTGGCACCGGACTCATGTTCCGGCACCTCACCTACAATGCCACGAACTTCACCGGCGGCGATGCCGGCGATGAGGCGGACCACCAGAGGAACGTGGCTCTCAGCCACATCGAGCGCCATCGGCTGAACGGCGTCGTCCATTTCGCCGGCGCTTCCGGCGTCTATGACCTCCGCTTCTTTCAAATGCTCAGGCAAACTCGGTATGTCTTATCACGCCTCTCTTGCAGTTTTGCGTTTGCAACCTGCCTCCCTTATTCGTGCTAGTTTCTTATGAAATTTTTCGAAAAGAATGGAGTAGTTCTTATAGCAGTACTGGCTATACAATTTTTTCAGAATGCAGCAAGCAAAATAACACTGGTTGTCTGAATTCTTGATCCAGGGGTATTTCAGCTTGGCCAGTAGCAACTATCTCACCAGCGGACCAGAAGGTGACATTAGAAGGACCAACATGCAACTCATCACAAATCACAGGCTGGTACTCAAAGGATTCAAGCACTAATAGAACACAGGGAGTCTCCAACTCCATGGTTGCAGCAGATACCAATACCACCGCAAACAAGAACTCCAGCTCTGACCGTCCCATAATAAACATCTCTGGAATTGGCTTCAGGAGCTCACTGCTTTGGAATTCAGAAAGATCACTCATCAGGGGAAACTCATCAGCTGGAGCAACACAGGTTTGTCATTTGAACCCAATATAATAGGATTACACTGGTTGCAATTGCAACTCAAAGCCAACATATACCAAAAATAATCAACCTGATGATGGTTTTGGCGATTTCAGGATTTCATCCAGTTAGTACGAGAAATAGTGATCCTAGACGGAAACAAGCTTAAGGGCGTCCCCTCTGATTGCTTGGAGTCCCAGGTAATGTTGTGGCACATGGACATGCCAACATGTACTCTAAACACTGAAGAAGAAAAGGAGATTGAACAGCAGCAGAATCCTAAAGAAGAAAAGGAGATTGAACAGCAGCAGAATCTAATGAAGAGTGACGAAGATCCCACGACATGAGACTTAGTTGTGGAAGAAACATGTTGCGATGTAACCTCCATCATGTACATCAGTTACTTTATAGAAGCAGGCACAGTTGAGAGCATTATTAAACACGGAATAACTACTTCACAGAAGATCCAATATTCTTTGTCCAGAAATTTTCATAACACCAAGATTGCTGTCTATATTCCAATGCTAAATCTGGAGGTACAAAATTTTCCTTCTAGTGGAGAATACATTCTTCATTCTCCAATCAAAAGGCCGACCCACCTCCTTTTGTTTTCCCTGACAACACATCCTTCGCCTCGTTAATCTTTGAAGCAAGGTAATGACTTCCACCCGCATCTGGATGGTTGGCAACCATGACCCTCTTGCGCGCCTCTTTTACCTTCTCTGCATTGGCAGTTTCCCTGGAAACATCAACGAAAACAGAAGGTCGCTTAATGGAGGCAGAGAACATCACTAAATTATAAGCTAAGCATGAAAAATTGTTGAATCACAAGGCAGTGACACTTCTAAAAATTCAAGAGTGACTGACCAGACTAGGACAGATGCAATTTTGAAGATTTCATTCAGTATGTTGGTATGAAGGACAGCTGATTGAACATCTGAAATCTTTCATACATATTTGAAAAATAAAGGCATAGCATTTATTTTTTGGAAAAAGTAAAAAATGGACAAAGAAAATATTGCAGGGAGAGACTGAATTTTCTGGAGAGTATTTGACTCAGAGCCACATTTAATCATTTTAGAAATGGGAACTTATGGAATAACAACAATGTAGTTACTCTAAAGCTATGTATTACCAACACTGCACACTTGTTTGCATTCCAACCGACGACAAGAGGGGCAGTTCTACTATTTGATACTCAGACAGTTACCTGGTATGACACGAATGTCCAATCTTGGATCTGTGTTATCTGGTCTCTAAAATAGTAAAATGTGATAAACAAGGGGAAAAGAGGAGCAGGTCTACTGTTTGATAAAGGGTGTACCCAGTGCAGAGAGCTCCTGCTCTGTGCGGGGTCTGAGGAAGGGTGTCAGTGGCAAGCCTTACCCTCGCCTGTGCAATGCGAGGAGACCGCGACTCGAACCCGGGACCTTCCGGTCACAGGCGGTAAGACTCTACCGCTCGCACCAGGCCCGAGCAGGTCTACTGTTTGATACTCAGACAATTACCTGGTACAACACGAATGTCCAATCTTGGATCTATTTGATCTCTAAAATGTGACTATGGGATTAGGGGTGGCAGCTGAGGTGATATAGGGGTGTTACATATATTCCATCCCAGTGTACCCGTGGGGTCATAAGATTTATGTGATTTGGTCTCTAAAATGTGGGGGCATTGTTTTATCCTCATATGGCATTAGATTAAGAGTTAAGAGAAAGACCTTAACCTTAGATATATTCTCATCCACATACCACTGAGGTGTTACCTATCCTGTCTCACTCTGCAAGTTTGTTCCGTCACTTTACTCCTGCTCCTCTCATTATACAGCACTCCCTACATTCCAAATTATAAGACGTTTTGGCTTGATACATAGTTAAAGCAATGTATCTAGAAAAGCCAAAACGCCTTATAATTTGAAACAGCGGGAGTTAATGCTGCAGTGGCTGATCAAGCCCTCTACTCCATCACATAATCTAAGTGGCTGAATCTAGCATCTCAATTCATAGCCTTCAAATGATAGCTGTTGCATTTGTTTTTATAAAGCCCTGTTATATAGGAGTGAAATTCCCTTTGCCATTTTTGTAAGCTGTCTAGTTGGAAATTGTTGAAGCACACCAAAACAACTGAAACATATTTTTTATGTGTGCAATGGTAACTTGCAGCTAAAGATTCCGTGTACTGTGGTTCACACATTTATAATATATGCTGTCAATTTACACTGAAGTACTTATGTCAAATGACCTATTACGTGCATTTTACCCATGATTTGGGCAACAAGTCAGAGATAGCAGATAGCAAGATGCCAGACAGGTTCCAGGAAAGATCCTTGTGTTTATTTTCCTTATACACATCACTTGCTAGTTCTAAACCCCAAACAATTAGCTGCAGACAGCTTAACATAATTCAAAAGAAACTGTATAATTGAGCATTCATAGGCAAGATATCAATTATGGAAGTTTTATGTAAACAGAGACATAAACAATGATCGACTATGGCACATATATTATGTATACCTGACACCAAGGATTAATGCAGCTTCCCTTCGGTTCATCGTAGGTTGAAAACCACCTTCATAGAATTTGCGCATCCTTGGAACAATAGGCCTTGCCTTATAAGCTTGCCAAGCTTGGATGCCATATCTACCAGCAAGAGCAGTTGCTGCAACTGCAAGTCCTGCCATAAGTGGAGCAGCCTGCAGAAATTAATACAAATAAATACCAATATCTACAACTTTGTCTTATTACATATCCAAGCCTTTTTAGCAATATTGCACAGCCAACGAACTGAAGCACATATCATCCAAAATTCAGTAGAAAGATAAGCAAAAAAAAAAAAAAAAAAAAAAACTTTCTTTAGCCTGTAAGCAATTGAAATTCTGAGAGTTTTACTTGCTTGATCCCATTAGTAGTACAACTGTCCAGCAAACAGCACATTGGGGTTACCAAACACTTGAGTCCAAAATACAAAAAACGTGCAAACTATTATTTCCCTCTTCAGTTCTATTCTTATTGGATCAGGATAACCAAACCTTCATGCAATATGTTGTTATGCTCATGATCGAAATAACGGTCTATGACGCTTAGCATTACACACTATGTACTTATTATATAAAAAATGACGCACCGAAATTTTGCGTATTCGAAAATAATCAAATCTGCAGAGCATCCAAAAATGAGCACAAATGGTGTGAAAATCACACAAACTTATGGACGCAGTTCCAATTTTTTATTAAACAAAGTTGTCCTACCATATGTCAAACACTATTTCAACCCCTTATACTAAAACAGGGAGGAAATTTCGAGTCTAATAGGCCATGAAATCCCAGAGATGCCTCATTCCTTACTCCTCCCAAGGATGGAACATTATTCCACCATAATTTCACGAAATCTTAAAGTATGAAGCCACAAACAACCCTAAGGAGATGATTAGAGTAGAGGTCATGCTGGAGTTCTCCAGCGACACTACTTCCGTACAGCATCACCGTGCTTCTAAGAAACATTTAGAGGTCTCGACTGAAAAACCTGCCGGTGGGAAGGACCCCGTACTCCCCGCCGTTGGTCGCGTAACCCATTGGTTATACGGGGACGAACATGCGGGCAAGGTCGTCGGCAGATGAGGCAAGGAACAAAAAAAAAAGACGAGGGAAAAGAGGGGCGCGAGTAATGTAAGGGAGAGGAAGAGCGTGTAGAGTGCAACGTACCATCTCAATCACCAACTACTCCGGCGAAGTGGGTAGAATTGCGACGAACTAGGGTTCCGGGGATCTCTAGAGCCTAGAGGCGCCGGAGCTAGGGTTCCGGTGATCGCCGCGAGGAAGAAATCGGCGTGACGGCGAGGGAGTAGGAAGTATGAATGCCTCGAAGGACCTGGAAGATGGAGACCGGAGAGATTGAGAGAACCCTAGTTGGGCTGGGCCTCCTGCCAAAGCGGCTAGTCCTCTCCCACAAAGAACAAATGGCATGGGCCCATTAGCCAGCTGCCCGACTGCCCCAAATCGCTAGACGAAAAACCGCTTTCCTTAGAAGAAGACGAATTCGCTGTCTTCCCCATCTCGTCGTCCTTCTCGCGTCTCTCTTAACAGCGAAGGAAGAAGAAGTCGACGCGATCATCCGTCACCTCCATCCTCCCACGCGCTTCCTCCGCCCTATTTTAGGCTGCTCGCCACGCCACCGGCCACCGACATCCCACCTCGCCAAGTCCCCTTTGTCCATCCCCTCCCTCGCCTCGCGTTAGGTAGCTTGCTTCCGATCCGACCCCCACACCTCCCTCCGGCTCTCGCCATGGGCGCCGCCGCCAACAACCACGAGGAGGAGTCGAACGCCCTCATCCCAGCCGCCGTCGCCGCCGCCCCCGCGGACGAGAAGCCCCCGCAGGCTCCGGCGCCGGAGGCCGCCAAGTGCTATGCCGACGGGGTCCCGGTCGTCATGGGCGAGCCCGTGTCGGCCCACCCCTTTGGCGGCCTCCCGCGGGAGAGCTGGAACTCCGGGATCCTCTCCTGCCTCGGCCGCAACGACGAGTTCTGCAGCAGCGACGTCGAAGTGTGTACGTGGCCCTTGTCCTCGGAATCGGATACTCTTTGTTCGAATCGTGCGTAATCTTTGCGGTAGAGATGTGCGTGGTTTCGCATTTGGGGATCTCGAGGAGGAATAGGTGGTTGTATTACCACGATTTTGAGCTCGATTTGATCGGAAATGGCTGATTGTTCTGGAATTTTTCGGTAGTTTTCACTATGAGAGGCTTAGTCGGTGTTAGATTTGGTGTGCGACCGACAATTGTTAGAACTTCTGATCAGCTTTGTCTGAATTTTTGGCCAGATTCCGTAGCTAAATTGAATTTAGGATGGTGCGCTTAATCGAATTGGGTTACCGTGAATTTCTGTCAGTTTGAAGTGTCTCGCTTATTAATGTCAAGTATGAAATCATGGCACAACAAGGCCTCATAATATGAATTTGCTTACATATAAATTCCATGATAACAGACAGATCTGAAGCCTTTTCTTGTTGAAATTATCCTTTCTAGCTGGCAAATTGTTTATGTAAAGGTGCTATGACTACTAGACTCTATGATTCATTTTGGTATTCCCTCTTGTACAGTCTTTTAGGAACTTGTAAAAAACTGCATGATATCTCTAACCTGAAATTCATTATTATCATAAAAGTAATAGCCCAAAAGCGGTCTAGACAAATTTCACATCTTAGCTCTAATTATTGATTTGTTCAGGGTGAGCTGAACTTTGTACAGAGCTATCGTATTTAACATGTACCAATTATGGGATGAACTAAATTTTATATTTAGACATTGCTGTCTTAAATGGCTTGTGCAATTAAAGGGTCGCTTGAAAGTGCTATTCTAACCAGCCAACAACAGCTGGTTTGCTCCTCTAAAAGTTGATGTAATAGTTGATTGATCGTGACTACTCTTGTTTGATCGATGTTGAAGGATTGACAGTTTCCCCTTCATCTACCTACCATTTAGTTTGTTACTTTGTTTCTTCTAGCTCTGTTTCATACTCTAGGAATTAGCTCTGTTTCATACTCTAGGATTGACAGTTTCCCCTTCATCTACCTCCCATTTAGTTTGTTACTTTGTTTTCTTATTGCTGTAGATTTGGTGAATAATAGTCATTTTTGTATGTGGACTATTCCCTGAAGGTTATCCACTAAATTGTTCACTTCCAGATTTTGGTACCATGTCTTACTAAATGCTGTGCCCTGATACAATGAATTAGCTGAGATCCAACACCCATTTTATTGATCGCAATTGTACTATATGTACAACAGCACATGATGCTCATATTCTGCTCCATAAAAGGCTAAAAGTGCATGATCTGGGAATAGGATGGAGCAGGTGTCTTTTTAACCATAGCATTATTGCAAACCGTTGCCGTGAATTGATGATTTCTGAAGTTATTCACTGAAATTATCAGTTGAACCTTGTACTTGCTTATACTATATAGTATACACACTTCACAAAATGCCAGCCTGTGAAATTCTGGGAGTGCGGATTATGCTTTTTCCTTGTACTTCCAATTTCACGGTGGATCTTGAATTACTTCTTTTTGTTAATTTGGGTGTTGAACCAAGAACTGATTACATATTATTTGGATGTATCAGGTCTTCTTGGAACAGTAGCACCATGTGTGCTCTATGGTAGTAATGTTGAGAGGCTTGCTGCTGGACAAGGCACATTTGCAAACAGCTGCTTGCCTTACACTGGCCTGTATATGCTTGGGAACTCTCTCTTTGGGTGGAACTGCCTTGCCCCATGGTTCTCTCATCCCACTCGTACTGCTATTCGACGACGCTACAATCTTGAGGCAAGTGTTTCTGTCTGCCCAGATTCTGTATGGTTTTCCATTTGTCAGTGTGTGTATCCATCTCCATTTGAAATTTGTTTGTAGTAGTACTTGAATTGAGACTATCATATTTTGAAACGGTTTGTATTGATCTTGAGTTTATATGGATTTTCATCCTTTATCTCTGTTTGCATGTAGGACTTACTCTAGCTCTGTCTCAAAGTAATATTATGACACGGTTCTTTGAATCCTTCCCTGTTCAGGGTAACTTTGAGGCTTTCACCAGGCAATGTGGGTGCTGCGGCAGTCTGGTCGAGGACGAGGAGAGGCGTGAGCACCTAGAGGCTGTCTGTGACCTTGCTACCCACTACCTCTGCCACCCTTGCGCCCTCTGCCAGGAGGGACGTGAGCTGCGCCGCAGGGTTCCCCACCCTGGATTCAACAATGGACACTCCGTCTTTGTCATGATGCCACCCATGGAGCAGACCATGGGGCGTGGCATGTGAGCTATTACAGTTCCTGCCCTACCCTAGTTCGATCTGTGCTTCCTGTGATTTCTTGTCAGCTGCTGTTGGACTTTGATGTGTTGTTTGTTTGTCCGTAAATACGAGTTGGGAACTTGGGATTGGGACAAATGGGTCTGTTTGCTCTCAACTGGTGTTTGGATTCTAAACTGTATTGTCACTTGTGTCACAGTGTTTGTTCGTGGTCCTTGGGATGTGGTGTTGTCAAAAAAAGGAATGTGAAGTCCATACCATCGTACCTCAATTCTTATTCTGTTTTTTTTCTCAGGTCTAAACGATGCTTAATAAGTCGGCTGATACTGTTTTGTTGTGAGAGAAAAACACTAGCCGATAAGCCGGGCGCACAGGCTTAACAGCACTGTATATCAAGTCCCATCTCATTAACTACATATAGCTGCTGGATTGCCGATGGTTACTAGTACATCCGTAGTAAGGTGGTGTTGGGATCCAGTGACTAAAATTTAGGAGGTGTGTTGGGAGGATATTGCATAGGGTGTTTGGATACTAATAAAAAATAAATTACATAATCCGTCAGTACTTCACGAGACGAATTTTTGAGCCTAATTAATCCATTATTATCATATGTTTACTGTAGCACCACATTGTCAAATCATAGACTAATTAGGCTTAAAAGATTCGTCTTGCAAATTAGTCGTAAACTATGCAATTAGTTTCGTAATTAATCTATATTTAATACTCCATGCATGTGTCCAAACATTCGATGGGACATCGACTAAAATTTAGGAGGGGCAACCAAACACCACCTATACGAAGGAATGGGACATGAAGGATAAGTGGCAGCATGTCCTCGTGCCACACGCAACCTGCACAGGTAAGCAACTTGCAACCATATTCATTTCGTTGAAATTAGCTGATGCTGATTTATCGTGAGTTCACAACAAATCAGCAGCTAAATTTCAACGAAATGAACAGGGCGGTATGTCAACAACTTGCAACCACAATGGGCAAGAGGGACTGTTTAGCAATTTGCAACTTGCAACCATGGTATGTCAGCTTCAAGAGTCTTGCACCCCGTTCGCTCGTTGGTTTTAGCCAGGCTTATTCAACCAACTAATAATGTTTTTCTCTAAAAAAAACCAGCACCAGTCAGCCCAAACCAACACAACCAACGAACATGTTGTTGGAGTGCAAGCTGCTGGCATCGATGACAATGGTCGGTCTCGCAACATAAATGGCATATGGTGGTATGGATGCCCAGAAAGCCACAAACATGGAACCACTACCACGCTCATCGGACGTCCAACAAAATAAAGCCTAGGTGGATACACAGGGAGGCCGCCTAGACAGCGCGGCCTCATACTTTAGGTCTTTAGTTATGGTATCTACATGTGTCCATGAGTAGAAACTAAGATTAGGGATGAATGAGGAAATGGAACATATTGTTAGTGGGGGTTATTTTTTTATAGGTTTTTTTTGTGTTTTGGTGAAAAATGAAAATGGGAACAGAACTGCAAATATGGAAGTGATAACCGTTCCTACTCTTTTTGTGATTTATCGTTTCTGGCCGAAAATTCCTGATGATATTATTATACCGTTTTTTTTTTCTAATTCCCGATGATATTATTATACAGTTTTTTTTCTATATCCACACTCCTGCATACTTGTACAATTTGAACCTGACAGTTTACATGTGTATGTGAACTTGTATATGAATAGTAACATATGTTTGTTAGTTAAAAATGAACGAAACATATTTGAAGACTTGACTTATCATTTCTATGTACAGTATATAACCTTTTTACTGTGCATTATCTATTACCGCCCTGTTCGCTTCGCTGAAAAGACAAGTTGAAAAGTATTGTTCGCTGATTTATCGTGAGAGAAAAACAATACTCATTTGCTGAAAAAGTACGACTCATAAGACAAGCGTAATACTAGTGTGTATTCGTTCTGGCAATATCATTTTCGATATCCCTTCCGTGGAAATATGGAAATAAAAACAATTTAGATCTGCTCGTGAATGATGGGCGAGAGGACTGTTCATGAATGTTCATGAACGTCATTCTACTATGGGCCACCTTAAGTTCAACTAAAGCGCTGCCAGGAAATGACTGACCATGATGCTCTCGTGAGGACATCCGGATCATCCGTCCGGATGTCCTCACGAGAGCATCATACCACTTGACGCCACTTCCCACTAGCCCATGCGGGTCAATGTCCACACGTGCGTGCCTCCTCAATGGCCAGAGCTCCCTCTTCACCACATGAAAGAACGGCGCGGGAAGCACGCTACACGCGCATGCGCGCCCCTGCCGCGTAGCCATGCGGGCCCTATGCTGACCTGCCACCGGGCGGCCCCATGCGCGCCAATGCATACAGCCATGCAGGTACGGTGCTCACCCTTGCACAGTGCGTGCTCGCCTTTCTCATGGGGTCCACGCGTAGGCCAATGCTTCCCCGGCTGTAGGTGCTCGCCCCTGGCCTCCTGCTCGCCAGGTGTGCTCGCGGCCTCCCGCAGGTGCTCCCCAAGCCGGCGATCAGGTGCTCGATCAGGGGTGCTGCGGCCTCATGTAGGTGCTCGCTTAGGTCGCCGAGCAGGTGCTCGCCTAGGGCTACGCAGTGCTCACCACTTTGTTGGCGCACCGACGAGCTGCATGCGCCGCGCCAACCTCCGCGCAGGCGTCGAGCTCCTCGATGACGAGCGTCCATTCATCCAAGCAACAAGGTGACATCGCGCTGAAAGCACATGTTGCAAGCGTGTGTTACAAGTGTTTCAGATGTTTCATCTGGGGTTGCATGTGTTTCATCTGGACATTGCAAAAGTATATCGGGATATTGCACATGTTGCAATGGCTATACACATATGTTGCAAGTCAATGTTCCAAATGTTTCAGCTGTTTTCAGAACTATGTTGCAAGTGTATGTTTAAAATATTTGTTTCAAATGTATGTTGCAAGTGTTTTATCTGAATGTTGCATATGTTGCAAGTGGCTACACACATATGTTGCAAGTGTATGTTTCAAATATTTCAGTTGTTTTCATAACCATGTTGCAAGTGTATGTTTACAATGTTTCATCTGTTTTAAACGTATATTGCGGATGTTTATCTGAATATTGCATATGTTGCAGTGGCTACAAACATATACTGCAAGTGTATGTTTCAAATGTTTCATCTGTTTTTATACATATGTTGCAGTAAGTCCTTCATGTTGGAAGTGTTTCATGAGCAGGCGCGGGAAGGAGGGTGTAGGCGCTCCCGTGAGGCAGGTGAGCGCGGGCGGGCGAGTAGGTTTGGGCACGCAGCATGGCGAGCAGGGCGCGGCGAGCAGCAGGGTGAGCTTGCATGCACGTCCGCGAGTGGGGGACCAGAGGGAGCGTGTGGGAGACAGCCACCCGACGTGGGGCTCGTCAAAGAGGCAGGGGCACTTGAAAGCTCTAGTTTGGTTTTGGTGAATTGATGAAACCCTAAATGCTAACCTAGTTTATCAAAGCGATTATGAGATAGGTAGCACTACTCCAAGTGGTGAAGCAAATGAAGATCATGACATGATGATGGTAATTCCATGGTGATGATCAAGTGCTTGGACTTAGAAAAGAAGAAAGAAAAACAAAAGGCTCAAGGCAAAGATATAAATGGTAGGAGCCTTTTTGTTTCGGTGATCAAGACACTTAGCGAGTGTGATCATATTTAGGTTCCATAGCCGTACTATTAAGAGGAGTGAAACTCATATCGAAATACGGTTATCAAAGTGCCACTAGATGGTCTAACTCATTGCATTTGCATTTAGGATCTAGTGGAGTGCTAACACCCTTGAAAATGTTTGTGAAAATATGCTAACACATGTGCACAAGGTGATATACTTGGTGGTTGACATATTTGAGCAAGGGTGAAGAAGATAGAGTTGAAAAGGAGTTAGTCGCACTGATCACAGAGGGACCAGACGCGTTCGGTATAGCGACCGGACGCGTCCGGTCAAAGTAATGTGGCTCGGTACTAAATTGCAGAGAGCGACCGGACGCGTCCGATTACCAGTGTGAATCAATGAGTGTCGGTGTTCAGCATAACAGTTGATCGAACGCTGGGAGCGTCCGATCCGGAGTGACCGGACGCGTCTGGTTGGCCCAGAGCGGCTCTGCGAGCTCTCTGGACTCGACCGAACGCTGCATCTCCTGCGTCCGGTCCGGAGTGACTGGACGAGTCCAGTCGGCCCTAGGAGCTCTCTAGAATCGATCGGATGCTACGGCTCCACGTCCGGTCGTTTCTAACAGCGCGTCCGGTCGCAGGAGAACGTGGGCAGCAACGGCTACTTCATTTTGAAATTGGACACGTGGCGGTCAGGTAGTGATCGGACGCGTCCGGTATACACGACCGGTGCGTCCGGTGCACACGACCTGCGCGTCCGATCAGCGCGCAGTCAACCCAATAATTGAGCCAACATCTCTATTGTTTGGGGATGTCTATAAATACCGTTTGGCCGGCTCTAGCTCACTCGCTTGGCCATTTATATTGATATAGCAACCTTGTGAGCTTAGCCAAAGCCCTCACACTTATCTCCATCATAGATTCATCATCTTTGTGAGATTGAGAGTTTGCTTGAGTGTTTGCATATAGAGGTACTTGGTGTTCGTGTTTTGCTGCGGGATTCGCTTGTTACTCTTGGTGGTTGCTGCCACCTAGATGGCTTGGAGCAGCGAGGATCGTCAAGCGGAGGTTGATGATTGTCTCCGGCTCCGATCGTGATGATTGTGAGGGGTTTTGACCTTTCCCGGCGGAGAGCCAAAATGTACTCTAGTAAATTGCTCATGGCTTGTGTGATCCTCATCTTGTGTTGGTTGTGCGGCACCCTATAGAGGGTTTAGCGTGTGATGCCAATTAGCGTGTGAACCTTCAAGTGAGTGAATCACCACAACGAGGACTAGCTTGCCGGCAAGCAAGCGAACCTCGGTAAAAATCATTGTGTCATCATTTGATTCTGATGTGATTGGTCTTCATTGGTATTCATTCTTGTGATTGATTGGTTCATTCCTCGACTCAGCGGTATAACCATTTTGCTCACTCTCTCTTTATATTACCGCAAACTAGTTGTCAAGCTCTTTAGTATAGTTAGTTGTGAGAGTTTGTTAGTTTGGTTAGTGTGGCTCTTTAGTTAGCCTTTGAGAGCACACTAATTTAGTGTAGTGACATAGTCATTGTGTGGATAGAAACTATATAAAGTAAAATTATGGTAGGTGGCTTACATTTTTGGTAGGCTAGCGCAACACTCGCTTCGTCTCATATTTGTCTAACCGATTTGCTAAGTGTTGTTGTAGAAAATTTTTATAGGCTATTCACCTCCCTCTAGCCATTAGGACCTTTCAGCGCTGGAGCATTGCCATTTTCTGCCAATCCATTTTGGCAGCCAGCGGGCCTAGCTGATAGCGAGGGAAGTACACTTCACTAGTTGTTCGTCCGCACGTCCGCAGGTGTGCTGGGGAGAGTGCGCCGCGTGGGCCACACGGGTGAGCACGCGCTGGGCAACGATAATGCTCTCCTGAGCGGCGAGCGCGGCGCCGGCGTTAGACGTCCGGGCGCTAGTATCTCCCGTGAATTATGTGTGTGACCCATGAAATGTGGACTTTTTTTTAGGAAACCGGAGCTTCATTAATCATGAAATGTGGACTTTGAACTCCCATTTGGTAAGGATGCAGATTCTTGTAGAAATATTTTAGATTCAGATTCTTTCGTAGCCATTTTAGGTGATGAATCAAAATCACTTTTACAGGACCATTTGGTTGGTAGGGATTCTGATTTTAAAAATACATAAAAAAATATATAAATAAAAATGCTTCAAATAAACCTAAGAATTTTTTTGTGGATGAAGAATAATCTAAATATAATCCATTTTAATTTGTTGCACTTAAAAAGATAAGTAGAAAAAATAGTCACCGGTGTACAGGAGAAACTAGATTGGATCACTGGTGTACAGGAGAAACTAGAAATGGAATCTCTCCGGTTTCCAGCTAGAATCGGAACTGATATGACTAGTCAACTGTACCTCAATTTTAGCAGTGTATTTGTGTCGGATAATAACATTATTGAACCCGTTCGTTTTCTGAAATTTGGTTGTTGCTGATGCTGATTCGTTGCGAAAGAAAAACATTAGTGTTCCTTCGCTGAAAAGTTCTGCTGAAGTAGTGCTGAAAAACAGAGCGATTAAGCAAAACTAGAAATGCTGTTTGGAATAAGGGATATATATATAAACCATCAGACAGAAGTTTCACCCGAAATATGGATCACGTAGGTAATAAAAGTAACAAAAGCAACCAAAGAAAACGTACGCAGGTACCTCACAGAACATGAACCAGCTACGCACTCGTCACACGTACAAGCATGCATGTGAGCATGTCTGCATGACAACACGTACGTATAGCTACCTAGTAGCACTACGTACGTTCCAGCAGCGACGTCATCACGTCCCGTTATTATTCATTGATCTAATACTAATATATAGGCTCACTAGCTAGCATTCTAGTAGCTAGCAAGGTACCTAGTGGTTACAGCGATTCACGACGGTTTGGCAAGTAGTGCCGTTGCCGTGCTGCTACTACGGGGAGTCGTCGGATGCCGCCGGGGCAGCGTCGTCGTCGACGACGTGGACGCAGCAGTTCGGCAGCGGATGGCAGCATCCGGGAGGGTCCCGGCGGTCCGCTCCCACGGCAGCCGCCGCCGTGTGGCCGAGCCGCCGGGAGGACGCTGGCACGGCCGCTGCGCCGGCGCTCATCTCGGCGCCGGAGATGAGGACCACGCACACGAGAGCAATGACTAGCAATTTGGAGACCTGCATGATGCTGCTTGTTTTATTTTCCGGGTTCTCAGCAAGATGGGTCTGCCTTCTCTACAATCTACATAGATGATGCCTGCCTTTTATAGACGAATGCTGATGATTCCAATACCTTTTGTAGAGGACGACGGGAGCCTTTTTCGTGCGATGGATTCAATAAATCACTTGGAACTTGCTTTGGAAGTGCGGATCTAGTTGGGATTCGGACAACGCACGGCGGCCGATCCGAGGTGCTCTGCTCCGAACGAAAAAATTGCAAAAATGGGACTCCAAAACATTGACTCTTTTGATTCACGTTGACACTCAGGTGGATGACAAATGGATCCATCTATATCTATAAATGTAGGTCCAATATCAAATCTACAAACGATCAATGTTTCGAGTCCCATTTTTTCAATTGTCCCGCTCCGAACCGGTGCCGACACAAATGCTGGAACAATCCGCGCTTCGATTCCTGGAGGATTCCAACGAGATACGGGAGTCGCCCGAGTGCTTTCGTGACATCTACTTTTCAAGTCAATGTAAAAAACAAATAATTCAAGTTTATCATGGTTTAATTTTTTTCGACATGTAGTTTTAACATAAGAAATGATTATGTTTTGTAGAAGAAACAAATATTCAATACACTGTTTGTGGTATTATTCATGTCCGCACTAGTAGAGAACAGATCCTTTGATCCTCGGCTAAAATAGGCTCTAGTCCCGGCATTTTTTGTGTCCGAGAGTAGAGAGACCTTTAGTCCCGGTTGGTGGATCCAACCGGAACTAAAGATCCCTGCCCAACGGCTACTGCGCTAGACAAAGGTGGTAGGGACCTTTAGTCCCGGTTGGAGCCACCAATCGGGACTAAAGGTAGACTTTTACTCCTGGTTGGTGGCTTCAACCGGGAGTAAAGGTCTACTCCCGGACCGTGGCTGCGCCGGGGGTTGAAAAGTTACCTTTAGTCCCGGTTGGAGCCACCAACCGAGACTAAAGGTCCTCCTTTATATCCCGGCCGTCTCCTTCTTCCTCCCCGAGCCCGAGCTCAGCACATTTTGAAGCTCACTACACTAGTGTTCTTAGTTTCATCTCCTCCATTGTTCCTCCATCCATTCTTCGATTCCTCCGTCGATTTCTTCGATTCTTCAGTTGTAAAGGTTACCAATCTCATACTCTCATTTTTTATCATTGGCTTATCTCATATTGTTCACTATATATATATTGTTTTTATGGTGTTTTTTTTATTTGTAAATAATTTGAGCTCAAAATAACTTATAGTTTGCATATTTGGATGAAGAAATGTTAAAGTAGGTATTTAAAATTAGTATTCACTTTTTATTTCTAGCATGCATAGCACACTTTATTGTTTAGAGATATAGATAATTTTATAGTTTCTTAATTTTATTTGTTTATAAAATGAGAAATTTATAGTGTACTAAAAAATGAGTATAGAGAGTAGATGGCAACTGCTTCCGGGTCATCGGCCTCTCATGGGTTTCTAAAGCAACTTAGGCCGGGCCTCCCTCTCATTCCATGCGACAAGTGTCGTGATGAGACGAAGATTGTGATGGAGTACCGAGTGAAGAAGGAGGGTCCCAACAATGATCGTATCTTCTACAAGTGTCCGGATCGCAATGTAAGTTATTTTATCGTATTTTATAATTATGGTTAGTTTATACCTATTTTCATGATGGTTGTGATTAAAGTTCTAATTTTTTATTTTAATTTTAGTGGGATGGCAGTGGACGATGTTCAGGCTTCTACTGGGAGGAAGAGTATGTTGAACTCGTACAAAAATATCTTGCACAACAGGCAGATACGACGGCTAATGAGGCAGTGATCCAGCCGAATAAGCCCAAAGATGTTGCACAATCGAGGGATCTGTCTGTTTTAGTTGAGATTGGTCGCGAAATTCTTGTGCTCCTGAAATGTATTTTAGCTTTAGTTCTTTTAGTGATAGTTGAGATTGTCTATACTGTAGCGACGGTTTCATAAATTTGTACCTTTTATGGTGGCACGCATGTTGTATAAATAATTAATTATGATCTAGGTTTTAATATAGTATTTATGTCATGTAATGCAGATGAGCCAGCATTGGATGTACAATGCTGATCGTCGCTCCCAAGAGTTCATTGACGACGTGCATTCTTTGTTACGTGCGGCCGAGGCAAACAAACGCGACGGTTTCATGTGCTGCCCATGTGCCATATATAAGAATACAGTGAAATATCCTTGCTCAAGGACTCTTCATTCACACTTGTTCAAGTCGGGTTTCATGCTAAACTATATTTGTTGGATGAAGTACGGAGAAACTGGTGTTGTAATGGAAGAAGATGAAGAAGAACAATGGGACGACAATGATATTATTCCCGATGGTGCGCGCTTCAATGATACTGCAATGGAAGAAGATGAAGAAGAGGTAGCCATAGAAGATGAGCCTGCTGATGATCTTTGTCAGGTCATTCGTGACGCACAAAGAGAATGTGAAAGTGAAAAGGAGAAGATCAAGTTCGAGCGGATGCTAGAAGATCACAAGAAACTGTTGTACCCAACTTGTGATGCGGGGCAAAAAAAGTTGAGAACCACACTAGAATTGTTGCAATGGAAGGCAAAAAATAGTGTATCTGACAAAGGATTTGGAGAGTTACTAAAAATCCAAAAAAAATGCTTCCGAAGAACAATGAATTGCCCGCCACTACCTACGAAGCAAAATAAGTTGTCTGTCCTATAGGGCTAGAAATCAAGAAGATACATGCATGTCCTAATGACTGCATCCTCTACCGTGGCAAAGAGTATGAGAAATTGGATGCATGCCCGAAATGCCATGCATCGCGGTATAAGATCAGACGAGATGACCCTGGTGATGTTGAGGGTGAACGTCCGTAGAAGAAAATCCCTGCCAAGGTTATGTGGTATGCTCCTATAATACCACGCTTGAAACGTCTGTTCAGAAACAAAGAACATGCAAAATTATTGCGATGGCACAAAGAAGACCGTAAGGTAGACAATATGTTGAGACACCCTGCTGTTGGGTCCCAGTGGAGAGCAATCGACAGAGAATTCCCGGAGTTTGCAAATGACGCAAGAAACTTAAGGTTTGCTTTAAGTACAGATGGTATCAATCCTTTTGGAGAGCAGAACAAGTAGTCATAGCACTTGGCCTGTTACTCTAAGTATCTACAATCCTTCCTCCTTGGTTATGCATGAAGTGAAAGTTTATTATGATGCCTATGCTCATCTAAGGCCCGAAGCAACCTGGCAATGACATCGATGTGTACCTAAGACCACTTATTGACGAACTTCTCATTTTATGGAATAAAGAAGGTGTACGTGTGGGATGAGTACAAATAGAAACACTTTGATCTACGAGCATTGTTGTTCGTAACAATCAATGATTGGCCTGCTCTAAGTAATCTTTCAAGACAGTCAAATAAGAGATCTAATGCATGCACATACTGCTTCGGTGATATTAGAGGTGTATTCTTAAAAAAATATCGAAAGGGCGTGTACCTTAGCCATCGTCGATTTCTTCCTGCAAATCACCCCGTAAGAAAGAAAGGCAAGTATTTTAAAGGGAAGGCAGACCACCTGACCAAGCCTCGCAACTGAACCGGTGAGCATGTACTCGATATGGTCAATGATGTGAAAGTCATCTTTGGAAAAGGACATGGCAGCCAACCTGTTCTGAACGACGCTAACGGTCACGCACCCATGTGGAAGAAGAAGTCCATATTTTGGGAGCTACCCTATTAGCAAGTCCTAGAGGTCCACAGCTCGATCGACGTGATGCACTTGACGAAGAATCTTTGTGTGAACCTGCTAGGCTTCATGGGTGTGTATGAAAAGCCTAAGGACACATTTGAAGCACGACAAGACCTACGTTGTTTGAGAGAAAGAGACAACCTGCATCCAGAGAAGACAGATGATGAATGCCATTACTTATGTCCTGCCAGCTACACTCTAAGCAAAGAGGAGAAGGAAATCATGTTTGAATGCTTAAACAACATCAAGGTACCATCTGGATTCTCCTCGAATATAAAGGGTATTATAAATATGCCAGAGAAGAAATTATGTAACTTAAAGTCCTATGACTGTCACGTTCTTATGACGCAATTACTTCCAGTTGCATTAAGAGGAATTCTACCTCCAAATGTATGTCTAGCCACCGTGAAGCTATGTGCATTCCTCAATGCAATTTCTCAGAAGGCAATTGATCCAACTGATCTAGCTAAACTACAGAATAATGTGGTTCAATGTCTCGTCAGCTTTGAGTTGGTGTTCTCTCCTTTCTTCTTTGATATCATGACACACCTTCTAGTTCACCTAGTTAAGGAGATTTTCATTCTCGGTCCTATGTTCCTACACAACATGTTCCCCTTAGAGAGATTCATGAGAGTCCTAAAGAAATATGTTCACAACCGTGCTCGCCCAGAAGAAAGCATCGCCAAGGGCTATGGAAGAGAAGAGGTCATTGAGTTCTGTGTTGACTTTATTCCCAACCTTGACTCGATTGGTGTTCCTGAATCGAGACATGAGGGGAGACTAAGCGGAAAGGGGACACTAGGGAGGAAAACATATATTGGTATAGAGGATGATTATTTCAATAAAGCGCACTACACAGTTCTATAGAATTCCTCTTTGGTAGATCCGTATATTGAGACACATAAGGATCTCTTACGATCCGAGTTTCTAGGGAAAACTGAAGCTTGGATTACACGTAAGCACATGGAAACTTCCGGCGGTTGGTTGCAAAAAAAAATGTCAAGGTGATGAGAGCATCCATGAGCAACTGTATTTATTGGCTATGCAACCATCATGGCATATCGTCACATACAAAGGGTACGAGATAAATGGGAACATATTCTACATAGTAGCTCAAGATAAAAAGAGTACCAACCAAAATAGTGGTGTCCGCATAGATGCCACAGACCCGAATGGGAATAAGCAGACATATTATGACCGCATAGATGAAATATGGGAACTAGAATATGCACCTACTTTGAAGATCCCATTGTTCAAGTGCCAATGGATCAAGGTGACCGGAGGTGGGGTAACAGTAGACAACGAGTATGGAATGACAATAGTAGACCTTAGTAATATTTGGTACAAAGACGAACCATTCGTCCTTGCCAAGGATATGAATCAGGTGTTCTATGTCAATGATATGTCTACCAAACCAAAAAGAGGGAAAACGATAATGACTCAACCAAAGAGCCAAAGCACCATATAGTTCTTTTAGGAAAAAGAGTCATTGTGGGAATTGAGGACAAGTCAGATATGTCAGAAGATTATGAAAAGGATGACCGAATTCCGCCCTTCAAAATGAACAAAGACCCTAGCATCTTGGTAAATGATGATGACACTCCATGGTTACGATGTGATCATAACCAAGGGACATACGTAAAGAAGAAGTTCACTGATGTGCCCACTTGATAATATAGTGATTTAATGTAGTGTGTGTTTGAGATATTATGTAATAATTGTGAATTCAGATGTTTATTATGTCGTGTTTCAAATTAAATCAATGTTTGATTTGGTGGAATTTCTCTCTCGAAAAGTTAAATTAGAATATTGAGTGATGAAAAATTAAAATATTAACGTTAAAATGATGTGAAAACAAATTTTCTGTCCAAAACTAATAGTTTTAATAATTTTAATTAAACACTACATTTTTTGCATTAACGAAATAATAAATATTAGTTACATTATGTTTAATAATTATAACAAAAAATAAAAAAGTTAGGTTATAGATTTTTCCTATGTGCAATAAAGAAAAAGAAAATTTATATTTTTAACAAAATAATTTTATGCCTTTTATTTAATTTACTATGTATTTAACAAGACTATTGCATTTCTATTAAAAAAATTTGCTCAAAACATGCGAGAAACGAAACTGCAGCCCACCTTTACTCCCGGGTGGGAAGCCCACCCGGGAGTAAAGGTGGGCTACAGTTTTGTGGCCCGCCAAAAAAAAACTTTGCTCCTGGTACTCCCGGTTGGTAACACACACCGGGAGTAAAGGACCTTTACTCTCGGCTGGTGGCTGGCACCGGGAGTAAATCTCCCTGGTATATAAGCTCCAGTGCCTGGCGCAGATCGATCCCCTCCTCTTCTTCCTTGTCGAACACCGCCGCCCTTTCTCTCTTCTTCCTCGCACCGCCGCCGATTTGTCTTCCCCTGCCGGCGCTGTCGCACGCCTATCGCTGCCGCACGCCAGTTGCCACCCCACCTCAAACACCGACGCTGCCGCACACCGATCGCCACCCCGCCCAACCCCCGTGCATCAGCCCGCCACTGTGACACCGGAGCCCACGCCTCACCTCGTGCGGCCTCCGACGCCTCTCCGGCCGCCCCCAACACCGGAGAGCCTACCAGCTCACGACACCGGAGCCCACCTCGCCTCGCCTAGTACCCCGGCTAGCTGGCCGCCTCACCTCAGTCGCCTAGCGCACGCGGCCACCGACGCTACGCCATCGGTCTTCCTCGATGGTGGGGGGCTGGCACCGAGAGTAAAGGGGTGTTTATACAGCGCACCACCTATGCCCGTGCCCAAACCCCTCGTAAAGGGGTGTTTATACGGCGCACCACCTATGCCAGTGCCCAAACCCCTCGTAAAGGGACGCTATGCCGGTGTTTATACGGCGCACCACCTACGGCACCGGGAGTAAAGGGGTGTTTATACGGCACTGGCATAGGTGGTGCGCCGTTTCCGACCACCGCCCTGGCCCACTCTGCGCCGACGTCGAGACCACATCGCTCGTCTTGCCATACATCCTTGTCCTCGATCGCGATCCATGTTTTCGTCATTTGTATTCATATGCATGTATATATACGTCACGGAGCACTGCCGCCCTCGTTCGCCCATGCGTTTCTATGTATACGGCGGAGCACCGCCGTCCTCGTTCGCCCTAGGGTTTAGGGTTTATATGGCGGAGCACCGCTGCCCTTGTTTGCCCTAGGGTTTAGGGTTTATACGGCGGAGCACCACCGCCCTTGTTCGCCCTAGGGTTTAGGGTTTATATGGTGGAGCACCGCCGCCCTCGTTCGCCCTAGGGTTTAGGGTTTATATGGTGGAGCACCGCCGCCCTCGTTCACCCATGTGTACAAACATATATACAGCGGAGCGGTGCACCGCCACTCTCGTCACACCGCCCTCTCTCGCGGCCTAGTCGATCAACATTTGTATTATCGTTATCGTTAACGCTAAACAATCACACTAGGGCGAATTGGGTCGGTGACTAGGGCGAACCGCGTTGTTGATGTCACCCACGTGGTTTGCCCTAGTCACCGACGCAATTCGCCCTCGATCGTTTATGTATATCCCTAATTCGCCCTAGTACCGACGCAGTTCACCCTAGTGTGGCGAATTACGTCCATGACCGTGGGGCAAGATTTAATAATGCATATTGTTCGTAGATTTTATGCATGTAAGCAAAGATTTAACGTACTATATATTGGTTTTGTTTTTTGAAGCTAGATGGCCGACCCGAGAAACATAGATGAGGAGGAGTTGATGATGAATTTGATCAACACTAGCACTCAAGTTGCCGGCGATGATGGTGCTAAAAATAACATGCAAGAGGATGCAGATAACGGGAGTCAGTACTTAGCTCTTGAACAAAATGAGCAACAACATATTGGCCAAGTATATATTTTTTATTATTAGCTATATATATTATCATATGTCTTATGTGTGCTCATGACATTAAAAATAATGTTTATGTTTTGTAGCCCTCTGGATCGACATCAACAACTACAACGAAGAGTAAAAATGTTCGAGGTCCCAAAAAGCCATTGGAGGGCCGCTTCATCATCTCGGAGTTTAATGTGGATACAGGCGAACCGAGGGGGGGGGGCAAATAAAACGAAATTCGTGCACCACTATGGTTACCTTGTAAGGGACCGGCCCCCGATCAGTACCCGCAAATGGAAGAAGAAGACCAATGCTCCTCATATCAGTTTTGTCTCTGATCGTGACAAGATGTTAATTTGGAATGATGTCTTGGAACATTTCACGCTCCAAACAGATGGTTATGATGATATAATAGATGGTGATGAATTGAAGGAGCGAGTTAGGGATTGGGCAATGAAGAAGATGGCCACCTAGTTTTAGACTTGGAAGAAACACCTATACATGACGTATGTCAAGAAGAACATAGCACCAGATTTCACTATCCCAGGCCTGATCTCAAAGCAAAGGCTCTATTGGGATGAGTTTGTACAGTACAAAACATCCGAAGAGGGTGTGAGTCGGGTGATAAAGAACCAACGTAATGCCCAACAGAAGACATACCACCATAACTTAGGATCAGGTGGCTACCCGACTACCATTAAGAAGTGGAACAAAATGGAAGCAGACCTTCTTGCCAAGGGTATCACACTAGAATCACTCGAGTGGGGAGAGCGTGCAAAGAATTGGTTTTTCGCTCATGGGGGAATACTAGACCAGGAGACAAGGAAGTGCGTTTATGGCGCAAGACTACAAGAAGTAGTAGAAAGATTGTTTAATGCTCAGAGAGCTACTGCTAGTGGTGTGTTCAGGCCCAACAGAGAGAATGATGAATTGACATACGCCATCGGGACTATTGAACACAGTGGCCGAACTAGAGGCAAAGGAAGTGTCTTGTGGGAGCATGGATTCCCTTAGGACAAACCTTCCTACAGAAGCCACCAGAGAAAGAAGGAAGAAGAGACACAATGGCTCTAGAGGTTGGAGGAAGCGGTGCATGAAGCACAGGAGCGGGAAAAAAATCTTGAAGCGAGAATGCAGGAGGAAATCAGAAGGCAAGTGCAAATAGCAGTGAGTGCAAGCAAACAGGCATTAGAGCCAGGAATCAACATTATCCCCCCTACTTAGTTGAAAAGCAGCTGCGCTTCCACGGAGATACCAAATCAAGGGGACACAGGACTGCGCTTCCTTGTGGATGATGTCACTGAACCTTGTACATCGTGTGAGCTACACATTCCGAAGGGGAATTCCACAATCAAGGTGGCTATCGGTCTTGTTAATCCTATCGACCGAACCAAGACACCAAGGATTCATGGGAATATAATCTAAGAAGGATATGCTACCATCGCGGTAGATAAAGCTGAAAAAGGTTTTAGTGATTTGCCTCTTGATATTCTTGGAGGTGATGGCGAGAAGACTCTAGGAGAAGTAGAGAAGATATTCATTCTATAGCGCAAGCGCTACATCATCATTCCCGGGATGTCGCCTCCACCTCCTCCTGAACTACCTCACCATAGGTGTGGATGAAAACACTACATCATTAATTTATATTGGCTTAAATAATTAACAATCTGCTCATAATAATATGTTATTCCTTTTTTTGTAGCAGATCCTCTCCCAACCTAAGTCCAATTGTTCAATCGCCAGATCATCATAGTGCTCTGTACGATGACAATGTGTTGGAAGGCGAGGCTGCATCCACACCATCTCCAAGGAGGTCTCCAACGCCATAGCCGCCACCTCCAAGGAGGTCTCCAACACCTCCCCCGCCCCCGCCTACTAAGAAGCCAAGTACTAGCAAGAGGCCAGCCCCGCAAACGAAGAACCAGCCCCTATCGGCAAAGAAAGCCATCGTGAAACCAAGGGCTATTCCCAAAATAATATCCGAAGAGAAGGAAGAAGTAACTGATGTATATAAAAAAGATATGTCCAGATTCTATGACAAACTTAAAAAGGATCAAGAAGCAAGGAGTAACCCGAAGAAACCGTACTTCTTCGTAGCTCCAGATATTCTAAGAAAAAATGTGACTTTTTACCAGCAACAACAGCGGGAATCTCGTAAGCCGTCCAAAGCAACATTAACGGACTATGACCGCACTCTCACCAAGTCAATTGAGGTGGCACAGAAAAAGAAGCGGACAGGGAAATGAGTTGCACAACTTGGACAACAATCACACCAATTAGTCCCCCTACTAGTTGTTGGTAATGAATATGGTTTGAATTTATGATTAATGCATCAGACAAACATACCTTCAGATGTCGATTTAGATCACCTTGGTGAATTTATTGAAGAGACTGGTCTCGACCTTTACTATATGTTTGGTGATGGAAACATTGAGAGTACGACGGAGGTTGATATTTGGAAGAAAAAATTTGTACTAGGCCAGAGTCTATACAACCCTCAAGCCTTAGGTGATCTGGGGACGCAAATATACCTGCTAAACAAGTGCTACAATCAGGCGTCTACTGGTAGAGACCTCTGCGTTGGTGTCAGAATTAGAGACGAACATTGGTTCCATGGTGATGATGTTATGTATGTTGACTTTGCAGAATTTCATCAACTATGCCACCTGACCTCTCTAGACAAAGTTATCATTAGCTGCTATTGCCTGTAAGTAATAATTCTTTCAATCTATTATTAAGCTCATCATATGTGTGTATATGCATATAAATTATTCTAACAAGTACTATATATATGCAGATTTACAATGACAGAGCGCAGAAAGAAAGGCTACAATGAAATTAGTTTTGTTGATCCCCATATAGTATTCAAAGACCCAGTTACTCTAAAGCCTAATTGGAAGTCTGAGTCAGAGAGTAACCTCATAAACTTCTTAGTGAACTAACGCCACAAGAAGGATATACTCTTTCCCTACAACTTCAAGTGAGTATTAATAATGTCGATCATCTTAATGGCTCATATGTTGATTCTAGTTAATTAATGAGTGTTATGCGTTATATCCTATAAACACATGCAGCAATCACTGGATATTGATGGACATCAATCTGGTGAAAAGTCACTTGATAATCTATGACTCGATGAGAAAACCACAACAAGACTACCAAGATATGATAGATATTATCCAGAGGTAATTTCGGTATCTCTAGCAACTATATATACACACAAACATGATGATTAACTATATCTGATGACGTGGCAAATTTTTTATTGGGCAGTGTTTGGAAAACCTTTATTGAGAAGCAACACATGGGAAAATACAAAGCGCCACTGAATGTAATCCCTTTGAAAATAAGTCCCCTAAATCGCATCATCTTTATTAATTAAACATATAGCTTTCACCGGATCACCAGATTGTATGACAAATCTTTTTCTCGTAAAGTGGTGTTTGAGGCAGGATCAGGAGAACAACTACTGTGGTTACTATGTTTGCAAGTTTATCAAGGAGGTCTCCCAAAAAACTCCTACAGAAAGACTCAAAGTACGTTAAAAATACACTATATATTCATTTAATTATTATTATTGATTGTGTTACTATGTCTTTATATATATATATGTATGTATGTACATATATTAATTTATTTTTCTTTAATTCAAACCTATAGGCTCGATGGTTGGAGAAAAAGGTCATACGGCAAGACCAGTTCAAAGCAATTCAAGAGTCTATAGTTGGATTTTTTAATGACCAGGTCATCGATTCCAAGGGCGAGTTCTACTTCGACCCAACAGTGCCATGGAAGCCAAGCTAGAGGATGAGAGGAAACTTGTTATATCACAACAACTGTAATGTAATCTTTTGTAATATATGCACATGAAATAATATAATGTAAAATACACATATGCATGTAAATATATATATATATATATATATATATATATATATAGTATCTATGCTTGAATTGTGTCATTTAATATGTTCATTGTGCTTGAACCGAAATATACTATACGCGCGTATAAATGTATTATTAGCAGCGTACAATACGACTTCGAAAACCTATTTTGAAAAGAAACAAAAAAATGAAAAGAAAAGAAAAAAGAAAAAAATAACCTTTAGTCCTGGTTGGTATTACCAACCGGGACTAAAGGGTGCCGGCCTCGTGGCATGTCAGGAGGCACCTTTAGTCCCAGGTTGGTGCTATCCACCGGGACTAAAGGTCCCCTCTTTAGTCCCGGTTCCTCACCCAGGACTAAAGGACCGATTTAGTCCCGGATGCTTGCTCCCGAGTGGGGAATCGGACTAGAAGAGGTTTCCCACCAAAAGTAAAGGCCATCTCTGTATTGGTGCCGGGGGCATATCTAGCCAGCACCGGGGCATGTGGACTCAACCGCTCGAGCCCTCCTACCGATGCTCAAAGCATCAAGAAGCGCCTAGTCCTCTAGAAATTTGTAGCTATAAAAAATTGGAAGAAGAAAAGGCCGAAAGGCTATGGTGTTAAAGAATAATAGAGTGAACCCCTCCTAACATATAGCATGTTGCTCTATTATTTTGGGGTAACGCCTCTCAATTTCTATTACTGTTTGGTTTGAACTTTATTTCAAATAGATTCTAAAAAAGAATTAGTTTTCATTTGTTTAAAGTAAAGTTATAAAAGCCTTGAAAATGTCCTAAAACATCCTTATTGGGCTGAAACCTGTGTCTTCATTGGGCCTTGAAAATTCCGTTCATTTGATTTTTTTTTCCTTTTCTTGTGCCTTTTTATCTTTGGCAAAATTTGCTACATAACATAGAAAAATAATGTCTAGTTGATGTGGGACCAAAAAATATATAATTGGCTAGTGGGCACTCGGGTTCCGACCAATTCATTTCTCGACACTGTCCCAATTGAAATAATATCTTTAGGCCATGTAGGAGAGAGAGAAATAATGAAATGCATGTCGTTTCTTGACCTGACCCCATTGGTCAGACCCTTTCTTCTTCCTCCTCATTCTGGTCCGAGTCCATATATATCAAGGAAGATCTCACTTGCACGTGCCACATTCTCTCCCCCGACTTTGATCCCAAAACCATAACGCCCACCTTGGGCTCACTGTCCTTCTCCTTTGGCTCCAACCCCTCCGCCGCCTCTTCCCTTTAAAGCCCCATTGCCTACCCTTCTGAGACCGTCTCAAGAATAACATCACTAGCTTCAAGTGGAAGGAGATCGCAAATGATGCCCTTGGAGTTCCTTATGAAGTGCGAGATGCTGGGTATGTAGTGACTGAGGGGATTGATGGTGAGGACAACGAATTGATCTTCTCCAATGAGCCACCATTTGTCTTTGACGCGATAGCAATAGGGAGCTCAAAGCCATCTTTTGTAGCAGCATCCGGTGGGAGTTGCCTCGGCACCACCAGACCAGGATGACTTGGATGTGGTGTTAGCTAGGCAGACCCACTGTTCGTCTAAATGGTCATGTAGCCCATTTAAGTACCGTTTGAGCACTACTGATGGTTCTCCTTTTCATTTAATTGACTACTTATCTCATTTAAACAGTTGTTTTGGCTGTTTAAATAGTTGTTTATTAGCCCGAATAGCAACTAAACAATAAGTGATTGTCTATTTAATCTTGGACTTTTTATAAATGGTTGTTTTGACTTTCTTAATGCGTTTGACTTCTCATTAATATTTCAAGGACAATTTAAGGCAAAGTGTCCCGTACATCTCGT